>NC_065449.1:166276855-166876855 GCF_917563875.1 Diabrotica virgifera virgifera | reverse complement strand
GTCAGGAAATGGATAAACTGGCTAATTTTCAGTAACTTTTGTTCTATAGAGATTTTTCACTAAGTCAATACTTTTCGAGTTATTTGGCAGTGAATATGTTCATTTTTTCAACAAAATAACCACGCTTTTAGACGGTTTTTCGCAAATAACTCAAATAGTAAGTATTTTCTCGAAAAAAACATTCCTAGCAAAAATATAGCCTGTAAAAATTTTTAAAAAACGGTGTATATATCACGTCTCTACACCTAGTAGAAGCAGAGTTATAGCTAATGAAAAATAGGTTCATATTCGTCAAATTCCAAATGAAATACTTTGACGTGAAATAACCAAAAATGAAGCACCTTTCGGGGAAAACTCATTACAACTTATTTAAAGTGTTTAAAAAGCATTTTTGTTCTATAAAAAAAATGTCTAGCATCAAAATTAAACAAGTTACGCTCAAAATAAAATTAGTCCCTTTTGGTTTTGGTAAAAAAATCGAGAAAATCGCCCCCTAAATAGTATCTTAAATGAACCTAATCGTTACGACTTCACAAGTTTCTTGACTCGTGTATATATTGTTTATATGATCTGTAAGTTTCATCGATTCAAAGTCCTTATTATTGAAAGGGCTGTAGTTAAAACGGGTTGAACGAGTCACTGATCACGAATGTATGCAAATTTAGAAACACCAAATCTTAATCAATTTTTGTCTAACACAAAAACAAAAAAGTACATGATATTCAGAAAAGCAAATCTGATTTTTTTTTTGTTTTTCGAGATTTTTGGTATCTCTAACAATTTTTAAGTTATTTTGAAAAAAAGCATATTTTTCAAAATTTCAATTTTTAAAAATTTTATTTTGAAACCAAATTTTTTCAAAAATAAGCAGTTTGAATCGATGAAACTTACAGATCATATAAACGCAACACAAGTAAAATAATTTGTGGAGCGGTAACGATTAATTTCATTTAAGTTGCTAATTAGGGGGTGGTCGTCCCGATTTTTTTTTGCAAAAACAAAAGACCAACTTTATTTTGAGCGTAACTTGCTTAAATTTAATGCTAGAAACTTTTTGTAAAAACAAAAATAAAGCTTTTTTTAAACACTTTAAAAAAGTTATAATGAGTTTTCCCCAAAAAGTGCTTAATTTTTTGGATATTTCACGTCGAAATATTCTATTTAAAATTTGGTGAATACGAATCTATTTTTCATTGGCTATAACTCTGGTTCTGCGAGATATAGAGACTTAGCGCGTACACCATTTTTTTTTACTTTTTTATAAGCTATATTTTTGCTATGAACCCCTTTTTTTCAAAAAAATACTTACTTTTTGAGTTATTTGCGAAACACCGTCTAAAAATGTGGTTTTTTTGTTGAAAAATGACCATATTCACTCGCAAATAACTCGAAAAGTGTTGATTTGGCAAAAAAGCTCTATAGAACAAAAGTTACTTAAAATTAGTCAGTTTACCCATTTCCGGACTTACTTTGGACATATATTTTTTCACCCCCAAGAGAGGGTAAAATTCACCCCCAGGGCAAAAGCACACATCGGCACAATATCACTTTTTTTCTTTGACATGTAAGCTATACGTATGTCAAATTTCTTGTCAATCCATGCGGTTCTTTAAAATTTAGAGCAAAAACCGTGAAAGAATGGACTAATATATTATTTCCGATAGAAAAAAAGATGATCAATGGTATTGTATCTCTCCATAACTTTCGCAACTTTTCGGGTTGAAATCGGTGAAAAAAAGAAACTTTATCCGTCTATATGACAAATAGCAATTTCTTCAGTTTTCAACAGTTTTCCACCCTTTGGAAAACTTTACATTGAATAGGACTTTTATTGTTGTTCTGACTTATTTCCTTGTGGCATTTTTGTGATTAACTATTTAATTATCTATTCTATCCAAAACTAAACCTAACAATAAACAAAGAATTGTATTTATTAAATACCTTGTAAATGCGAACAATTTTATTTAGGTGAAACATCAAGACCATCAATCGTTAGAATAAGTGAACATCGGTCTTATATTAAAAATAGAGAATTTGATAGATCTGAAATATGTCAACACGCATGGGATAATGAACATAGAGTACAGTGGAGAGATTCAAGCATAGTCCTGAAAGAAACAGATATTAAAAAGAGAAAAATCAAAGAAGCTGCTCTAATTATGCTAAATGAAACCAATTGTGTCGCAAATTCCACGGTAGAATGCAGTAGGATGTGGTTACCCATACTGAAAGAGGACGTCAATAGAAAGAAAATACCACGATTAGTAAGTCAATAACATATCGAGTTAGTACATATTTTATATTTTAGTATTACTTATATATATATATATATATATATATATATATATATATATATATATATATATTTATGCACAGATATCAAAGTGAGGTCCTGACATTACGCGCACTTAGTGAGGACCGGTAGAAAACGTAGACATAATCGTTTCAACTCTTCATAGTGACCTTGACAAGTAAATAGCAATTAAAAAATGACGAGTATACACAAAAAAAATTACGTATATGTGCCCCGTATTGTTCAAGTATATTGCCACCCAAGTGAGGCCATTATACGCAGCTATTAAAGTGAGACTGTATATACTTTTTCGTTATGCGCACAAAGTGAGGACAACTTTACGTGTATATTTCCTTACAGCTCATCAAGTGAGGACCATACAGTGTTGTCGATAAATATGAGATTAATCGTTTCTACTGCCTTTTTCTGTATAACACAGTAAGAATTATTATTGTTTCGATGTTTCAGTCACTTGTAGTTATAAGAAGATGTGGACTCTTTGTTCTTGCTCGTACTGTTTGTTAATTTTATAACATTTTAGTACCTCAGCATTAAATCACGGTAGCCTTATCGGAGACTAGCGTTAATAAAGAAATAGTTTTATATTTTTTAATAATTTACGTTAAAGATGGATAGGAAAGCAAGAATTTTGAAAATAGCGTTAGTTGAGAACAATAATAATCAAAATGGAGGACACAGTGATAGTTCAGTTATGTGAAATTTATATTGAACTTAACATATAAATATAAAAGCCCGACTTTTGATCTAAGGGGAACACAGTTTTTACGGTACATACATATCTGTCATTTGTCAACCCCCTCCCTTCCATTTCCCCCACCCCTTATTTTTAAATAGGGAAGAGGGGCGTGTGCTAGCTCATTTGAAAGGATATTCAATTCTCTATCCAGTATTATTAACATTGACATAATTATCTATACAGAGTGTATTTTAGTATAGGTACTGTTGCCCCTGTCGATTTTCATTTTGAAATGAAAATTTTGGAACCTTAATTTTAGTATACAAGATGATTTACTTAATTTAATTAAACTTAATGTACCTTTTTTACTGACTTAATTTTACAGTTATTCCACTAGATGGCAAATACAATGAATATTTGCATATGTTTTATTTCGAATAATCATTTTAAAATAGTTTTAGTTTTCTATTTTCTCTGAAAATTGTTGCAAACTTCTTGTTCTTATACTTAAAATCATGTCACTACAAATTTATACGAGACTACATATTAAGAGTATAGAAAGTATTATAATATATGACATACATGCTTTTTTCCATTTATTGAAGATATTTCACCTTATCCTGAAACAATGCAATGTGACCAAGTGTCCTCAACTAAAAAAATATATCCCACTATTTTGATATTAAATGTATATTTTGTACTATAAACCGTATTGAAATAGATTGCAACATGTGTGCGTGGTTGGGATATTGACTGCGAAACCTAAGGCTTCATTCGCCTAATCATATTTACCTTTGATTCTTATAACAATAAATAAAATTGATTAATATTTTATATCAATATTATTAGTGTTTTTAAACAATATCAGTATGATATATCAGTATGATAAAGTCAAGATAAACAATACTATAACAGAAAGCTTTGAGGTCAAACAAGGACTGCGACAGGGTGATCCATTATCGCCTATAATGTTTAGCATATTACTAGAAAAGGTTATACAGGAATCAAACATTAATAGAACAGGTCTGATCTACCACAAAAAACATCAGTGCTTGGCATTCGCAGACGATTTGGTAATCTTGGCTAGGAGCAAAATAGAACTTATAGAAACACTCATGAAACTCGAGGAGAGGGCAGCAACCAAAGGATTGTATATAAATGAAGCAAAAACAAAGTATATGGAATGGACAAATAAGCAATTCGTTCGGGGGCAATACATAACAATGACAACAGCGAAGGGAACACAGTATAAATTCGAAGAAGTTGAGAGATTTGAGTACTTAAGAACTGTCTTCACAAGAGATCCTAACTGTGAAGAAAAAATACAAAAGAGAATTATGTCGGACAACCGCGCTATATTTGCTTTTAATGGGTTGTTAAGAAGTAAACATATATCACGAAGAGCAAAACTAAGAACTTACAAGACCGTAATAAGGCCGATAGTAACGTATGCTTCTGAAACATGGGTCACAACAAAAAACATCAAGAGTTGTTATTAGTTTGGGAGAGGAAAATGCTGCGCAAAATCTTCGGTGGGATAAACTTAAATGGACAATGGGTAAGAAGAACAAATAAGGAACTAACTGAGCTCTATCAAGATCCTAACATACTAGCAGTAATTAAGGCGCAAAGACTTAGATGGTTGGGCCATGTGCAGAGGATGATTCCATCTAGAATTCCCAGAATGGTACTATCTAGTGCATTGGCAGGGAAAAGACGAAGAGGAAGACCGAGGTCACGATGGAGTAATGGAGTTAGAGAAGATATGAGAAGAATTAACTTAAGGAACTGGGAAACAAAAGCGACTGACAAAAGGGAGTGGAAAAGAATAGTACATCAAGCCATGGGCCTACTAGGCTCGTAGTGCTTACATATTATAATATCAGTTTTCTAATATTATCCAGTTCCATATCCAGTTCCGAATCCAGTGGTTATATTTCTTCCGTATTGTTTAGTTTCGCTTCCAGTGATTGTATTTTTTTTCTTGTTTTTTTTTTGAAATATTTATTTATTATTTTATTACTATATTTTTTTATTGTGCTCATAATAGATTGCAACATTGTCTACAGACATGAATGCAGTAACAATAAATAAAAAAATCGGAGATCCACACCCCGGATTTGAAATCGAAACCTCTGCTTTACGAATTCGAGATCCGAGGTCTTCCCACTAGGTCACTAGGCTATCGCTTTTAGACAATATTTTTTCCTGAAACGGGGAACTTTTAAAGCCGGGTCTAGACTATGTAACAAAACATGCTAATAACAAAGTTGTACAACAAATTTGTTGTACAACTTTGTTATGTAACTTGTTAATAGCATGAGTATCCAGACTATATAACAAAAAACAAAACAACAACATGAGCATAAAGTTTGCAGCATTTTAGATGGATAGCTGGTGGGTTAGGTAGTATATAAAATTGCGTCATATAAGTATGGAGGATCTCTTCATAACAACAGCAGCTTGTGTAATATTGTGGAGGCGACACCGGCGTGTTAAATTAATATTTTGGATGTGTCCTTCATTAGCAGCTCGAGCAAAATATAGGTAGTGGTACAGCTCTTTTAGCTGATCTGGAAAGAGATAACATAGACCCATCGACAGGAGACATTAAATGTGATGGCAGTTTTAAAAACTTCTTAAGAATAGAAAGTTCTGATTTTGAATTTCTTATAAATGAAATCGGCCATAAAATAGGCAGGAAAGACATTTCGAGATGCAATTCCAGTAAGAGAAAGATTAACAGTTATATTATTAGCAAAGTATATGAGGCGTTCTTTGCAAAAACCCCAGTTGTCCTTTTTTTTCAGAAATGGACTTATGGCTTCTATGGATTGAAGGACTAATTACCTACGTTCCTTGCGTAAGAAACTTGCATTAAAATTACAGTAGTTCAAAATATAAGCGACAAAAATATAGGCGATTCCGCCTAAACCCCATATGTCAAGCGCAATTCCCTTCAAAACCATAGTTGTTATTGGTGTTTTTGCGGGAAACTTTATCGCTTGGCTGTCAGAACCGTGGGCTGTCAGTAGGTTTTTATAGGTTAAATATCCTTCGAATAGTTGTGTTGCGTGATATTATAAGTAAACACCATTTTTCGTTCATTTTTTATTTTGGTTTATTACTATAAATATCGTTTTTCCTATAAATTAATGAAAAATTCCTGCAAAAACCCCATATGTCAAATGAATAAATGTCCTTCATAAATAAACAAAAGGAAAAAATAATGTTATTTATATTGTAAACTGTGTGTAATCATCAAAATAATAAATCACTAATTTGAGAATTTCCGTAAACTTAATAGGGTTCAATTAAATAACTTTTTTTTAAATATCTCCGATGTTGTAAAAAGTGACATATGGGGTTTTTGCAAAGAACGCCTCATATTTTTTAAACTTTTTACTCATTGTTTCAGAGAGGAAGTATAACATTTCTGTAGAATTTAATTCCTCAGTATTATCGTCTTCACCTGTTCATGATTGAGTGTCACTGTCTGTTTGAATTGGTGTAGCTGGAGAAGTAGCGGATGTAGGTGTAGTGGACGGAATAGAAAGGCTCAGATATATTGTATGATTGAGTGCCTGTTTGAGTAGCTGATGAAGCAGTCTGAATCTGTGTAGCGAATGAAGTGAATGTTACAGGTTTTATGTCTGAACACTCTGCTCTGTAGAGAATAGTATTTATGTCAAATTTAGAGTTGATTTGCACCGATTTGCTGTTAAGGTTCCGCGTACTGCTTTTCTTTTGTTGGCTTGAGTTATAGGCTTACGTGAATTGCATTAGTTTTAACTACAGTTTCTGTATCTATTTTCTGTGTTTTTTATTTGTTTTTTAAATTAATAAATGTAGCTCATCCCATAGCAATCCCATAATACTCTTACTTACGAAATAGCTCAATTAAATGAGTAGTCAGTTCTTTCGACAATTTCATCGCGTAAATAACCCTACGTAAACAGAGCAAAGAAAAATCTAGCACAATCACTCCAGAATGAACAAGGCGATATGACTCCAACGGTTGCTGCTCGCGTAGGTACTATGCCAGAGAAATGTTTCAATAACATGTTTTTAGGTGTAGATCAGTCGCGGTGCGGTTTTATAACTTTCTTTGATGTTTACCGACATCTGTTGGATAACATAAAACATGCTATATAACCAGAAAAATGTTATACAACACTGTGTTTTAAAACTTGTTTATTTAAAATTTTGTAACAAGTTACAAAACTTTGTTATTTAACATGTTTTGTTACATAGTCTGGACCCAGCTTAACGGTAACTTCTTATAGGTAATACACTACAATTTCTGAATATTTTTTCTGAAATCTATCGAATGGTACCAAACACGACCCCACGGAGGTGGGGGGGGGGGGGGTTACTTTAAAATCTTAAATAGGAACTCCTTTTTTTTTATTTCAGATTTGGATTCTTTGCGTAAAAATAAGCAACTTTTATTCGAAACGTTTTTTCTAATTACGGATAGGTGGCGCTATAATCGGAGAAAACGGGTGTTGGAAATGGAAAATTAAATTAAAATATGGAAAGTCCCCACTAAAATGGAAAATTTTACTTAACTTTTTTGGTTTTAGAACCTAATAATCACAACCCAATAGGTCCCCAAAGCGCTCGAGTGACTGCATATTTAGCATACTTTGCTCCCCTACTATATATGTATTATAAATAATATGCGAAGTAATTATTAACCCAAACAACCATAATTCAACTTTTATTTACTAATAAAGAACTGGACGAAAGTGTCACATCAGCTTTTATGAAACACATGAATATTTACTTAAAAAGGTAAGTGATCTGCTTGAAATCGATATTCCCAAAATCATCTAAAAATTGTTTATACTTGAGTACTTTGAGACTCTTGTATGAAATGTGAATACCGAAATACGATTAGGAATCTCCATTATGTAATTTTTAAATAATACATAATTCTTAGGAAATGAAAGGTATTATACAAATGTGTTAAAAAATACTACCTACTGAAATTTTTTGATGGCAATAAATGATGAATTGGTTTATCGAATTTATTTTTAAGGTAATACAGTAGCGATCAACAGGTAGCCAAAACGCGTTCCAAGATTGAGGCTGTAATTTTGAATATTTTTTCGAGATATTTGGCACACGTATTTGTAATATAATAAAGAATGGCGGTACAGAGCCCAATTTGAAAAATATATTAATATGTGGAAATTACTCTGTAAATAAATACAATATTAAAAAAACGAGTCTGTACCGCCATTAAGAAGAACAAAAAAATACACTTTCTTCAAATAAACTTTTTTATCAGATGCCTAGATTTTGTGTCATTTTGGAACTACTAATGAAATAAAAAATTTTAGTAGTTCCAAAATGACACAAAATCTAGGCATCGGATAAAAAAGTTTATTTGAAGAAAATGTATTTTTTTGTTCTTCTTAGTGGCGGTACAGGCTCGTTTTTTTAATATTGTATTTAATTACAGAGTAATTTCCACATATTAATATATTTTTTAAATTGGGCTCTGTACCGCCATTCTTTATTATATTACGAATACGTGTGCCACATATCTCGAAAAAATATTCAAAATTACAGCCGCAATCTTGGAACGCGTTTTCGCTACCTGTTGATCGCTACTGTTTCCTCTTAAGTAAAATATGTCATTTGGATATTTTTTTAAACTCGATAGATCCTAGGGACATGTCGGTAGATCGGTAGGATCATCACTTTTGGGAGTTTTGGGAATATCCCAATTGACAACGCAATATACACCGACGCCGTCTACAACGAGCGACGAATCAGAGATGCCAGATTGGGGTACTTTCGCCCATTTTTAGGGTAATTTGAAAGCACATGGGAAAATTTTTATAGGTTGAATTGGTTGGGGAATTTTTCGGGAGGAAAATTGAGCAAACTGAATTGCAATATAAATGTATTGTTATGATCTGCTTTTTATTAATTATATATTAATTATTATTTATCTGATTAATTATTTAATTGTCGCAAATCATACATAAAAATGAATAAAAAATCTCAGGGTGCCTTTTTATACTATAAAAAAAATCTAAATTATCTCACGTTATACTTATCTTCTCTCGTGGGTTCAGTATCTCTTAGTTGATCCTAATCGGGATAAAATAGGGAAAAGAAATAAAGCAAAATATTAAAATAAACATACAGAATTGTCTTTTATTTGTCAAAATCAATACTCTAAACTCTATCAAATCTAAAACCTGTGGACACAGATGTCTGAATGAAATCTTTACCACTTAAATTTATTATAGTTAAAAAAAAAACAATTTATCGGTTTGTTCCCGATGACTTTGGTAAAACAAACTAAACAAAACAAATTTATGTATTCGCAAGATTAGCTATACTTCCTATTTACTTTTAGAAATATTGGAATTTTAATTCATATGCCTTTTACTCAAAATTTTAGTTTCCGAACATAAAAATATCTTTCACATAAGTTGACTGACCTTTTGCTTCACTCACTCTGATGTCTTCTCGTGACCCAAAACAGCTCTCCCTCGTTGTCTATGTTAAAGGCTACTCATCAAAGCCCTCTCCGTTCTCCAGCTTCAAAACTATCAGCATACCAGCACCAATTCTCCAACAAGCCGGGCCTCTTTTGACACGTACTCGATTCAAACAAAACTCCAAAAATTCTCTGCTCTCCTTCTCACAATAATACAGAATCAAAGAGGTATTTCGTCTCAATTTGATCTGTCTCTCGTTCCACTTTTCAACACTATTGTCCACTATCAAACAGCCACTGGTATCTGCTAACTATCTATCCACTAAAACGTCGAACCGGTCCTCAGCGATGCCAAAAACATAATGACTTCCCCTTCAAACTCTCTTAATCATTCAAACTACTTTTCCCCTTCCACGTTGCCAAGAATCTGAAACATCGACTTTTCCATTCGACAAACAAAACAGTCACCCTCAAAACCATTCCGACCATCCTAATTACCTTCTGAGAACTATACAACATTTACTCGTGTTGAAACAAAGATACTAAAATTCCAAACTTTCTCCTAAAACCACTTTTCTAGAAATTGATAATTACCTCTACCCTAAACAATCTTTTTCCATTTTAAATCAAAATACATCGTTATTTTCACTTTAATTATTCACAAAAGTCTTTAATGGTTCATCGGAAAGCTCATTAAAAAAAGAAATCCACTTACATCCAAACTAAATTCTAATAAATATTTACAGATCAATATACAGGGTGTATCAAATTTATGTGCCCGCGTTATTAAAAAAAAATTAATTTAATTTTTATTTTGCCTTTGATTGATAAAATTGAAAACACAATATTATGTAACACATAACATTATATTAACATTATAACCTATCGAGTATTTGCTTCTGATTAAAAAAACCGAAAAATGGTTTTTGGAACAACCGCTTTTTTTGACCAGTTATAACCGCCAGGTTAAACCGTAAGTAAAAAACCGGTATAACCGAAAACCGGTTTTTTGTTCAACAACCGCCATCCCTACCTTGGTTGTTACAAATACAGTTCGCTGGAATAAGTTTTACCCCCCTTATTAACTTATTTATTTTTAGCACATAAGAAAAACGCTCGGATAGGTCGATTTTTAAAATAATCATAGTATATTATAGTGTAAATGTTTCGAACTTTACGCGATCCCTCTTCTTCAGGTGACAGGCACAACTTTGATTTTTTTAAATAGGAAAGTAAGTACATCATGTGACACCTCATTTAAAGGCTTTTTTCTACAACCGTGTTAAAAATGCAATTTTTAGAACTCCATACGTGCGTTAAAAATGCTACTTTAAGGCAGGGCCGGTTTTAGGGTTCTGAGCGTCCCTGGCAAAATAAAATTTGGCGCCCCTTCATATAAGAATATACAAATTTACTGCAAATATAAAAAAAATAGGAAAAAATCAAAATTTTACCATAAAGAACTATGTAAAAATATATTTATTTAAAAAATAGTAGGATAGTTATTACTTACAACTTATCCAACATAGGGCATAGCATAGCGAGCACATTTTAAGTTCAAGCGACGAAGAAGCGAGGTAAAAGATAAATGCACATTATCAACAACCAGTAAAAAATGTGTATAAATAACTATTTAGATGTAAAATAAGCCACAATTAAATTGAAAAAAATAATTTTATTATCGTTTCGACGCCCAAATCGGGTGTCGTTGTCAAAATACTACTAAAATAAACAAAAATGTTGTTGCTTAGTAAAAAATTCGTCTAATAATTTATTTAATCTGACTCATTTATATCATTTAGTGTGTATAAATCTTCTACAAGACCAAAAAACATGTTGATTGTGCGCAAGATATAGCTGCATCCCCAATAACTAAATTGAGGGAGTGGCATCCACTTAGCATAAAATAACATGCGGATATTCTTTACAAACGCGAGCTTGTACATCTTTATTTTTTCTCTTCCTTTTAGAGCCGTTGTGATACCCTTGGCCTTACAATCATCTATGCAAATTCAAATAAAATCATTCATTATTTTTTTTTTATTATCTCATGAGCTTTTTATTATCTCTATGACTCGATACCTATAGAACCAAGCTATGGTTTTAGGTATCGAGTTACTAAGACAAACAATATGCTGCATACTAAAATTAAACCCGGTACTGTGGGATAAGAACATCAGTATAAAAACAAAAAGAAGAATATAATATAACACCATGACAAAAAGTATTCTGAATAATGGGTGTGAAAATTGAATAAAAAATACGAAAACCAAATGCAAAATAAGAGCAACAGAGATCGAATACCTAAGTAGAAGCTGTAGAAGGGATAGAATAAATAACATAGAGATTAAGAAAATAATGGTAATGAATTCAAGGGATAATAGACAACATAGAACAAAAGAGATTAACCTCAACCTGGTACGGACATGGCAGAAGAGCAGACCAAAATCGTTGATAAACAGAATAACAGATTGGAGCCCGATAGGAAGAAGGAAGAGAGACAGACCCCGAAAATCTTTTAGAGATAAAATGGACGAAGCAATATTAGAAAAGAAACCTGCAGGACTGGAAAAACAGAAAGAACTGAAAATAACGGTCAAGTGAAATAATACAGGAAAAACTATGGAAATCCAGGGTGGTCAAGAAAAAACAGGATGTTTCTAAATAAATGCAACAAACTTTAAAGGGTAATTCTATATGAAAAAATAATGACAGTTTGCTCTATAAGCGTATGTCAGCAAATACTTCGTTTCCGAGATATGGGGTGTTGACATTTTTCTTACAAACTGACGATTTCTTTATTGTTCTAAAACCGGTTCAGATATGCAAATGAAATTTGATGTGTTTTAAGAGGTAATTATTGCGCATTTTTTGACATAAAATTAATAATTTTATATCTACTGTTGAAATGGTGTGAATTTTTTTAAAGAAAAACATAGTACGCCACTGAGATATTTCAAATAACAAATCATTTTGGAATTACTCGTTCAATTTATGATATATACAAAAATCTATTATTCCTTTTTTTCATACGTCGTTCGTGCCGTTTTTATGCAAAAAGTGAAACATCTTAACGCGTACAAAGTATTCGAAATAAATTTCTATATATTCATATTATGAAAAAGAACTTGTCAATTCTAATTCATATAGATATACCTGGTTTGTTTTTTTTTTATTTCAAATTACACACCCACGGACACACGACAATGTTGATAAAGCAAAGTTTACAGAACAGGAAGACAAAACTATCTAACCATTGAGGCTATAATGACAAGTAGCAGTATAATAATATCACTGACTATTCATAAATTTGTTGATACTTCGTAAATCTGATCTTCGTGTATTTTAAGTATGTATGTATAACATTGTAATACCATAAAAGTGATAGGTATTACCTGACAAAAATGACCTTTAAAAGCCATAACAGTTTTTAGGTTGCATTATTTTTATTAGAGAATTTTTGTGAGCTAGAAATAGTTTTCTTATTGTTACAATTATTTAATATTAATTGTCTTAGGAGTAATCTTAGCCCAAAGATAATCTATAAAGTCCAAAAAAATAGTGAATGTAAAAAATATTATATTTTTTTTTTGTTTAGCTAATGCCTCGACAACTAATGGCCATTGGCATGGTAGGTACGGTAATTTTGAACAGTTCGGTACCTAGTGTCATGTGTAAGTAGTGTGGGTGTTGAGTAAGTGGCTTGTTACTTTGCAATGTCGACGTCATTGTCTTTGCAAAGATTCATTTATTAATTTATAATAAATGAAAAATTTTCGACCCTGGTGAGATTCGAACCCACAACCTTTCGGATTTTTTCGATCCAAAGGCAGGCGCTCTTACCACTGAGCCACGGAGGGGGGTAAATATTATATTTATATATCAGCGTCTCTCAAAATTTGGCGCCCCCAAATTCTGGCGCCCCGGGCGGTCGCCCGGCTCGCCCGCCCCTTTATCCGGCGCTGCTTTAAGGCACTAGTGCTTTAAAATTTTTATGGCACTGCAATTCGTATTGATCGTATAGGCAATTTTGATGTAATCTCAAAAAAATATAAAAATGGAATGTCAGTCAAGTTCAAGTAAAGGTTTTTGTAGATATTGTCCTGTAATTACGTTTGTAGAAAAAATATTGCATGATATGCGTGTTAAAAAGTGCATTTTTAAGGCACTCATGTGAATTGCAGAACTCGCTGTCGCTCATTCTGCAAACTTTCACATGCGTGCCTTAAACGTGTACTTTTAACACTTATATCATAAATAACTATTGAAATACTGATTACAAAAATTTATAGTATTTTAAGCCTTTCTGAGAGCATATGCGCAAAAATTTCGCTCGAATTATTTTTAAATGCGTTCATTTTTTTCGAATACTGAGAAAACCTTAAGTATTTTTAAAAAATTTAAACGCAGAAAGAAATATTACTGTATTATCCATGGTCGAAAGTCCTTGAGAACTTCTATAATATTTATTTTAATAAGTCACAGGGGTGAAAAAAAATAGTCTGATTTTTAATTTTAAATATATATTACAAAAGAAACTTTTTGTTCATTATAAGGGACTTTCTGCCCTCGGGAATAATGTAGTCTTCTATTTTGCGTTTAAATATTTTAAAAATACCTATTAGTTATCTCAGGATTCGAAAAAAAATAAATGCGTTTAAAAAGAACTCGACCGAAATTTTGCGCCTACGCTCTCAAAAAGGATTAAAGTATTAAACATTTTTGTACTGTTTGAATTTATGCGACGATTGACGATCCACTGTTTTAAAGATTGGTTGAACAGATGTTGCCAGTTGTATGGTCCTCACTATGTGTATCGTAAGTTATTCAACAGGGCATAGAATATACATGGTTAGAAAATATACGCCAAAGTCAGCGCCTCTATGCGGAAAATCTCTGAACTAAAAATTGATGTGGACCATACAAAGTGAGGTCCCACTTTTTTTTGTAAAAAAACAGTGTTTGCTATCAGTACATGTCTACGAAAAAGTCTTACATTGATTGACTAAGTGAGGTCCGTATACTGGACCTCACTTTGTACAGGACCTCACTTCAACCGCAGTTTCTTTTGATATGTGGCTCACTTCATACGCTGGGAGTAAATATATATATATATATATATATATATATATATATATATATATATATATACAGCGTGTCTACTTGAGTTGGAAACATATGGGGAACTTTTTTATTATTAATTTTACGAAAAAAAGTTATTCTTTATAAAAAGTTCTGCATGCCCCAAAAACCTAAGATTCAATCATCAGATATCAAATTTTCTGAATATTATACGAGGTATGTCAAAAAATATGAATTTCGGTCAAGGGTAAAGTACCTTTATTTCTCTCAATATCGAAAATTCTTATGATAAAAAGTTGTTTGGAATTAAAAACTAAGATCAAATATGCAATTACATGCTTCTTATTGAAAAAAAAATTTTTTCTCAAATTTAAGGATACCCAACATTGTTTTTAATTACAAATATGATAACTCGTTTATTATTCATTTTACGAAAAAAAGTTATTCTTCGTAAAAAGCTTTGCATGGTCTAAAATCTAAGACACAACCATGATATATCAACTTTTATTAATGTTATACGAGGTGTGTCAAAAAATATGAAATTCGCTCAATATTATAGCACCTTTATATTTCACAGTATTTCAATTAGAAGGATGTAATTGCATATTGACACATAGTTTTTAGTTCTAAACAACTTTTTTAATAACTGTTTTCAATATTGTGAAAAATAAAGGTACTTTACTCTTGAGTGAAATTCATATTTTTTGACATAACTCGTATAAAATTAATAAAATGTGATATCTGTTGGTTGCATCTTCGGCCTTATGACCTACAGAGCTTTTTATAAAGAATACCTTTTTTTCGTAAAAGTAATAATAAAAGAGTTATCGTATGTGTAATGAATCAAAACGAAGTTAGTATCAATAAATTTGAGAAAAATTTGGAAAATATTTTTTTCCAATTAGAAGCATGTAATTGCATATTTGAGCTTAGTTTTTATTTCCAAACAACTTTTCAGAATAAGCATTTTCGATATTGAGAGAAATAAAGGTACTTTACTCTTGAACGAAGTTCATATTTTTTGACATACCTCGTATAATATTCAGAAAATTTGATATCTGATGATTGAATCTTAGGTTTTGGGGCATGCAGAACTTTTTATAAAGAATAACTTTTTTTCGTAAAATTAATAATAAAAAAGTTTCCCATATGTTTCCAACTCAAGTAGACACGCTGTATATATGTTATTAATATTATTTATCATTTAAACAACATATATTTTATATAAGTCAGAATTTGGTATTAGTTTTGAGAGTAAATTAATGTAAGACCAAAAACTTACGATGTCGGGATAGTATCACAAGTTTTTTTCCTGGTTTCCTCTTGTGATTTACTATGGAATCTCTAACGCGAAAATTTTACTGTCACTGTTGCATTTGGTTGTCTTTTTAAAGACAGATCACATGCGATGATTTTTCTGTGGCGGATATTCTTGAGTTCGCGTTGATTTCATGTAATCGAATGAACTATCTTTCAGTAAAGTCGTCCCAGGAACGCAACTCATAAATATTGGCAAGATCATTATAAAAGTCTTCTACTTTAAAATGTATAATATGTCTGAATTGGTGATAAATGAGTCAGATCAAATAAATTATTAGAAAAATGTTTTACTAAGCAACAACATTTTTGTTTAATTTAGTAGTATTTTGTATTTTAACAACGACATCCGATGTGGGCGTCGAAACGTTAATAAAATTATTCTTTTCAATTTAGTTGTGGCTTATTTCCCATCTAAATAGTTAACTATTACTTTTATTACTAATACCCTTGGATATTATGATAATAATTGCTATTCAATAAATTATTTGTAAATTTAAAAATTTGATTTTTTCATCAATCTCATCTACGATACAGATTACACAAATATACTAACGTAAAAATAATACACAAAAACAGTCAAAATTTAATACCCCTGGTCGCAGTAACATCATTTCAAACAATGGTTTTTCAACAACAGATAGGTAGGGTCCTTGATCAAGAAGATCCTTAAGATGAAGAATTCCTTTTGAAACTTAAAGCAAAGTATTCATAACCTAAAAAGTCCAAGCTATAAGAAGTTTTCTAGAATTTTCAAAGCTAATTTCTTTTAATTTTCTAAGGACGATTTCCGGTGTGGTAATCGAAACGTCAAACAATAGTTATTTGAGAAATGTAATTTTCATTCCACAAAGAATTGTGGCTCAAACATATACAGAGAAGATCTAAATAATTAAATAAATTCATTTTTTCTAAAATGAACGAATTTGGAGAAAAATCCTGAAACAGGTTGATTTTTATTTTTAAGTTAAAATTGTTTGGCATATATTTTCTACTAGTGACGTCATCCATCTGAGCGTGATGACGTAATCAGTGATTTTTTTTAAATAGGAATAGGGGTCGTGTGGCACCTCATTTGAAGGGGTGTTCAATTCTCTATTCAGTAATATAAACGATATTATCATTATTTGTACAGCGTGACCAAAAAAATAATTTTTGAATTAAATTAATTGACGCAAAAAGAAGAATGTACGTAATTTATTTAACTCAAAATACATTGTACGGCTGTCAGTAAAGAGAAAAAAATGTTTATTTCACAAATAAACATTTCCTTTCGCTTAAATCACAAACTGCCTCCCACCTACCTTTTGGCAGTTTGAACATTTAATTTAAGCGAAAAGCAATGTTTATTTGCGAAATAAACATTTTTTTCTATTTTCTGACTGCGATATAATTTATTTTAAGTTAAATAAATTGTATGCATTCTTCTTTTTTCGTCAATTAATTTAATTCAAAAATTATTATTTTGGCCACGCTGTATTTATAAATAATGATATTAATGTTTCTATTACTGCATAGAAAATTGAACATCCTTTCAGATGAGGTGCCTTAGGACCCCTTATTCCCATTTAAAATAATTATCGATTACGTCACCACGCTCAGATGGATGACGTCACTAGTATGAAAGATCTGCCAAAAAATTGTAATTTGAAAATAGAAATCGGCCTATTTCAGGATTTTTCTATAAAGTCGTCCATTTTAGAGAAAATGAATTTATTCCATAATTTAGATTCCTTTTTGTATATACATATTTTTATCGATTTTGCTTGTTTTTCCTATCAAACCCAATTAAATTGCTTGGCTGATATATTATTTCCGATAGAGAAAAAATGATCAATGGTATTGTATCCCTCCATAACTTTCGCAACTATTCGGGTTGAAATCGGTGAAAAAAGGAAACTTTTTCCGTCTATAGGGAAACAACAAATAGCAATTTCTTCAGTTTTCAACAGTTTTCCAGACTTTGGAAAACTTTACACTGAATATTACAATAGAGTTTCGAAATGGTTTCGGGCTCTTTTAACTGCGGGAGCGCGGTTTTCGATTTTCGCCGACGAATTCTAAAAAATATACAGACTTGTCTCTTGACGCGACCAACTTTTTCAGGTATGAAAGAATACAAAAGTTTTGTTTTTAGCAAAAAGTATGATAGTGTAAAATATGATGTACACAGCATAGCAGTAAATGCGGCACCTAGGAAATAACTTTCTTGATACAAGGTAATAGAGTTCTTGAAGTTTGGTACAATTTATTTGTTTGGAGTGTTATGGAGTTTTTGTGTATGTTGATGCATTTACGAATACACGTCAGAGTTATACATTACCTACTCTCACATATTTAATTTTTTATGTTTATAAGCGTGTATAATAATATTTACAAAATTAAAATTATTCCACATCCTTAAAAAATATTCTTGGCTTTACCCAATGATTACTAAATTTCATTTCTATTGATGAGAGTTAGTATTATTCTTCTTCTTAAATTGCATTTCTCATTACTGGAGGTTGGCTATTACTAGACTAATGCAAATATGCAAATAAAAAGTATGAAATATGCGCATAAATATGCAGTATTTTGTGCAAAAATATGCAGTATTTTATGCAAAATATGTATATTTATCTGGAAACTATGCATGTAATAGAAAATATTTACAATATTTTTTATTTACAAAAATACTTACAACATTAAAAATACATAACCTATACAATTATTTTAACATATAAATATTATTTTGAATTGTGGTAACAATAGATTATTAAATGATGTTTAAAATTTTCTACTAAAAATGTATGGCTTCTATCTGAATACATATATTTGTAAAGAGAAAAACTTCTTTTGACATCAACTGATGGGGCATTTTTCAAATTTACTATAATAGATGGTTCCAAATTAAGTGGTTCGGAAAATGTCACAGCTAGTACTTGAACCACTTCATAAAGAACCTGGTAACCACTATTTTTTCCATGGTTACTTTAAATTTTTGAAAAATTTCCTTTCCAATAGTACCTTTAACGTTTTGACACAATGACTCAAATTCTTTTATTAAAACTGTACTCTCTAACAATGATAATTTGGAGGATTCTAATTGAGTTATAGCTTTTTGGACAAAACTATAATTTGATTTTATGAATGACAGTTGCTGTTGGAGGATGTCATTTCGGAAGGCTTGCTTAGCTTCCAATAAAGATTGGCAAATATCATCCGTTAAAAGGTTAATTATTTTTTTTTAAATCAACAAAATTATCAGCATAGAAATTAGCTGCTTTCAACCATGATCCCCAACGTGTTAAAATGGGTTGCGGTGGCTGTGGAACGGCAGGAAGCATATCTCTGTACCAGTGTATTCTTACAGGTGATTTCAGGAATACCTTTTTGACGCTCGCTATTAAACTGTTAACTAGTGGAAATTTTTTTCTTACCTTCTCCGCAACTCTGTTTATTCCATGCGCTAAACAAGTGACATGTATGAAGATTGGATAAAATATTTTTAAATTTTGTCCTGCTTTCACCATATATGGTGCGGCATCAGATAAAATAAGCAATAATTTATCATTAGGCACATCAGCAGGAAGAAAAAAGTTTGCTAATGCTTCTTGTAGAAACCGTGATGTTGGTAGAGCGTTGGTTTTTTCCACTTGCTTACAGGAAATTAAATACGATTTTGGAAAGGTTTCATCGCTAAGTACACCAATCAATAAGTGCACAATGTATCTTCCTGACGAGTCAGTGGTCTCGTCCACACATGTGTAAAAGTAATTATTACCTCTTTCGGCTTTTATATTGTGGATAACTAAGGAGTATAAAATTGACATTATTTCTCTTTAGAGTTCGTTCACTGGGAAAGTTTTGTTTGCAATATTTTTTTAAAAAAGGACTAAAGTTTTCATTATATAATTTTGAAAGCGGTATATTAGAAAATACTAATACACGACACAAGTCTTCGTTAAAATTTTCCTGTTCGGTTTGTTTTTTGGAACTTGACTGAAACACTTGGACACTGAAGGTTGATATTTTTCACCGGAAGTGGTTTTTACTTTTTAGCTAAATGTTTCGTGGTTCTGACATGCTGATCTATTTGAAATTTTTCTTCAGATGAAATCTAAAAAAGAATATAAATATTCTATAGTTGTACCCATTTTTAAAATCTAATATTGTAGAAATTAACCAAAAATGAACCGTTTTTGCATAACAATTAAAATATTTAAATTAAATCAAATAAAAATCGGTGTAGTTATCTTGAAAATGTCAAGAACAGACTGTGCAAGAAGGAAGAACCCCCAAATATTTACAAGAGGCTCTTGGTCTTTTCTGTTTACATTTAAAGAAAAAATACTATGAGCATAAATTAAAAGTACTTAATTAATTAATTTCAATATATGATTTTTGTTTTTAGCAAAATTTAAGCAAACTATGTTATTGTTAGAAAAAATGTTAGCGACCTTTCAGTAGACTATTGAATGATTTGAATTTTAAATAGGTATTCTATTTTTTATCGAAAGGAGTTTAAAAAATGTTTGAAAAAAGAAAAATACATCGATTTATTGCGAACTAGACTTGTGTCGTTACTTTTCTTAAACATAATCTCCAATTTTAAAATCTTTGTTTGTACCACCATGTAAATTTTTAAAATAAAAAAATAATACGTACTTACGGTTTCGCCACAACATGAGCAATAAACTTTATCCATATCCACAGATGGCTTTTTGTAAGGTTTTATCCAAGTTGAAACATTGCTTATTTTGGGCATTTTAAAAGCACAATAATTATTCACAATTAGAAATAGGTACACGTTTTTTACGCCTCCAATTTTACAACAAAAGGGAAACCAAGTGAAACTGACCGTCAAAATAAAAATTTTTACCTAGAAACCTAAACTGACAAACACAAACCCTTAATTCCAGGACAAACTTGACAAAACTATAAGCCGCTGTCTTTTATTAGTTACTATACCAAGAATTTGAATACCAAGTGATTATAAAATAAAATTAAATATTGGCATTTTCATGCTATCTGTAAGTTTGAATATAAAAATATGTAGTTAACACCAAATTTTCAAATTATATTCACTTTATTCTCACTTTTATAAAAATATGCAAAATTTGACATTTTTTCATTTTTTATGCATTATATGCAAAATATGCAAATTGCATATTTGCCTAAGTCTAGCTATTACAGAAAAATTTTTCTCAATATTGAGTGGTTTTAATATTGAATGTGTGTTCATGCATTTTCTCCTTCTTGTACCTCTTCTTCCTTCCACTTTTCCATCCGTCATTAGTCGTAAAACGTTGTGTCTTTCCCCTCTGTAAATATGTCCTAGATAACTCTGTTTTCTGTTTTTTACAATATTTAGGAGTTCCCAATCGGTCACCATTTTTCTCAGCTCCTCTTTGTTGGTCACGTGCTCTGTCCAATAGTTGTTATTATTATTAATAGAAAAAGTCTTAGTCTTGTGTAAATCTTTCATACTGGTTAAAACTACGAAAGGTAAATGTCCATCCCGGATGGGATGGGATGGGTTAAAAACGAATAAAGATCGCAAGAACTACTGTTGCCAAACCTCAAACTGATACTGGTAACGCTAAGCCAATTAGTCAAACAGCTCGACGATTACCACAGGCGAAGAGACAGGAAGCTGAAAGAATTGGTCAGAAAATGAAGTGACGTGGTGTGATAAAAAAATTTAACGTGCCCATGAATCTCTCTGATGGTGTTGGTCAAGAAGAAACATGGAAATACGGGGTTCTGTGTGGACTACCGTTTGTCGAACAATATTACCGATAATAGTTGTTATTTATGTACCAAGGCAGTAAAGTGACTCTTTATCGAACGAGTCTGATATTACGAGCAGAGGAAGCGAAGCGAACGAGGCGAGTAACAGACGAGTTCGATAAAGAGTCTTCACTGACGTGGTGCATAGAAAATTTTATCGCCAATCATAAAAAACATTAACACAAATAAAAAAAAGAGTGTGTGTACTTAGTACGCACGTAAGAAGTTATACTTCTGTTATTATGATTTCTACGAAATAAAAATATTTTAACTAGTTTAATTGTATTCTTGTTTAAAAATTAGAATAATTTTAAACTTACAATAAAATACAAAAAAAATATAACGTGTAAAGTTACGTCATTGTCTATGAAGTGTAGCCTCCCGCAGTTGCTTTTCCCTTGATGAATCGTAGAAAATCTAAATAAATATATTTACTAAAAAATTATCAGTAAATATCTATCACCGTCCTATATAATATAATCGAATTAACAAAAACAGAATTTCATACTTTATTTGCATTAATACATAACTAAAAATAATAAAGAATTTTTTAGATTTTAGACGAAATAAAAATTTCGTATGACAGTAATGACAGAATGCTTTTGAATAATGGCCGTTTCGATGTTTAATCGATAGTTGTTATCAATATTGAATACCTAATTACTAAATCTGTAGTTTTGATTTATGTTTTATAAATAAATATAATTAATTGCATAAACTACAGAATTCCACTTTCTGACATTAATTTAATTAATAATGACATAAAGTTTGTACAATATTTTTAATAATTAAAGTAAATAAATTTTAAGTTCACTCAAAAAAATAATTGATTACTACTGCCATCGACCACTCCATTCAATCTCAGTTAATTTGATTAATAATCGCGGCAGGTAAAGTAAAATTCTTCTTTCAGTACAATAAAATGTTACTTTACTGCCGCAAATGGCGGCAAATGAGTACAATAATGAATGACTTTAGTGACGGTTGGCGATAAAGATATTTATTATCTGCTTCGGATCTACGATATTTAGGACACGTTGGCTGGAAGTAAATTGTCTTTCACGTTCGACTTGAAGTCTGAATATTGAAGAAATGGACCCATAATCCTGTCGCCAGTGGGGGTACAACGGCCTCATTGATTCAGATGGACTTACCCAAGTTTTTTATGTATTTTGATCCGTATAACACGAATTATTTGAGTAACAGTCGATCCGGATGTCGATAAGATTGTTGTAAACAAGGAACTTGAGGAACCACATAACAGAGATTTTTCGCAAAAAAAAACATAACATTGTTTTGTAATTTTTGGGTCATTCTAAGCAAAAAATATTTTTACAAGTTTTTTCGTAGGATGCATAGTTTTAGACATAATCGCGGTTGAACTTTCAAAAAATCGAAAAATTGCAATTTTTGAACCTGAATAACTTTTGACTGAAAAATAAAATAGCAATTCTGCTTACCGCATTTGAAAGTTCAAGTCAAATTCTATCGGCTATGATTACTTTCATTGCTAAAAATTAATTGTTTTATTGTTAAACAAATCTATAAACACGTAGTGATTGAATGATGTTTTCAATGCATTTCCCATTTGAAATCAAACGAGTAGGCGCGCATACACACAATTTCTACGTACGATTGCGTACATAAAAACGCATGCATTGGGCACGAGAAACACTATGTGTTTATGGCTTTATTTAACAAATAAAAACTTAATTTTTAGCAATGCAAATAATCAAAACCGATATAATTTGACTTGAACTTTCAAATGCAGTAAGCAGATTTGCTATTTTGTTTTTTAATCAAAAGTTATTCGGGTTCAATAATTGCACTTTTTCGATTTTTTGAAAGTTCAACCGCGTTTTTCTCTAAAACTATGCATCCTACGAAAAAACTTGCAAGATCATTTTTGGTTAAGAATCACCCAAAAAAATACAAAAAAAATGTTTTGTTTTGCGAAAAATCGCTGTTATGTAATTCCTCAAGTTCTTTGTTTATAACAAACTTATCGATTTCCGGATCAACTGTTACTCAAAAAGTTCGTGTTCTACGGGTCAAAATACATAAAAAAATTTGGGTAAGTCCATCTTAATTAAGGAGGCCGTTGTACACCCCGTGGCGACAGGACTACCAGTGTATAAGTAGAATACAGTCTTCACCACAGGATATGAATTGTGGTAATTCAACGTTACGTCATTTGGACCCTCTAATGCTCCTATCACATTCTAGACACTTTTGGAAAATGTATTAAGAGGGTTATTTTAGAAAATGTGCCTTAGTCCAGGGCGGATCTGTTTTGAGATGGACGTTGAGAGGTGACTCAAATTTTTTTGCAGAAATTGCTTGAAAATAAATCAAATAATAATATTTGAGTTATCCTCCCTCTCAAAAAGGTCCGGAACATTGTTTAAATAATCAAAATGTCAAAAATTGAAGGTAAAATTCGATTTTTTTCTTTGTTTTTTGATTATAACTTTAAAAGTATTCATTTCCCAGAAAAGTTGTACTCACATAAAAGTTGTGTAATTCAATTTACTACAATATAGAATTGGTTAAAAATTTAAAAAATAGTAACCCTAGTTGCAAAATAGCAATAATTGCGAAAAAACCATACAAAAACAAGTATTCGCATTTTACGTTTTGCAACCATTTATGCTTCACTTAGGAGCTTCATATTTCTCCCTGAAAAACTTTATGATACAGTAAAACAATACTGTAAATTTCATTAAGATCGGTTCAATAAATTTTGCAAAATAAATTTTGCAATACAGCTTTCGCAAAAAAAGTTCATTTTTTCAAAATGTTACAGGACTGAAAGTAAAGCAGATAGCAAGTTGAATTTTTTTTTTGCTTATAGAAATGTACTCTACCTTTCATTTGCAATTTTCAAAATTAAAATCTATTAATTACCACGGCGTCAGAAAATTTTTGAAATAAACAATAATTTTTGGTGCTACGCGCAGGACAGCTGTGTTCGATTCACACAGGTTGATTTCCACCACTAATCTTTATCTAATATATTACTTTCTTACTCTATATTTTGTTGTATTTTAATATTTTAATTCCACAAAAATCAAACTAATTTTATTATTGTTTGTGAAATATTGTTTAAACAATTGAATATGTTTAAAAATAATAAACTTTTATTATTTAAGTTAAAATATATGAACAAAGAAAGTTTTTGCTAATAAAAGTGTTATTTCAAAGGATAGAGTATGTGTTTTTATTTTGCAATAAACAAATTTATTTATTTATATCAAAATGTCATAAAAATTAAAATGTATCAATCATTATAAAAGGTCATTGAAATGCCCAATCAGAGCAACCTATCCGCTGTCCTGCGCGTAGCACCAATAATTAATGCTTATTTAAAAAAATTCCTGACGCCGTGGTGTTAAGCGATTTTAATTTTGCAAAATTGCAAATGAATGGTACAGTACACTTCTATGTGCAAAACAATTTTCAACTTGCTATCTGCTTTATTTTCAGTCCTGTAATATTTTGAAAAAATGAATTTTTTTTACGAAAGCTGGATTTCAAAATTTATTTTGCAAAATCTATTGAACCGATCTTAATGAAATTTACAGTATTGTTTTACTGTATCATAAAATTTTTCAAGGTGAAATATGAAGGTCCTAAGTGTAGCATAAATGGTTGAAAAACGTAAAATGCGAATACTTGTTTTTGTATGTTTTTTTCAAAATTATTGCTATTTTTCAACAATTGTGAGTATTTCTTAAATTTTTAACTAATTCTATATTATAGGAAATTTAATTACGCAACTTTTATGTCAGTGCAACTTTTCTCGGAAATGAATACTTATAAAGTTATTGATAAATAAAATAACTCTCCTGTCGATTAGTAAAAAGTTTATTAAACAATTAGCCTGAGAAAACTGAAAATATTAATTAAAACATGTGTAACATTTGTGTAACGGAACTTCCAATAATGAACATAACCTTAAAACTTAATTCTTCTTTTTCTTTATATCTTGAATATTACATTAGTTCGGGAGCTTACATTAACACTCCCACTTATTCAAGATTTGACAACAAATGCTAAAACAAAGACCTAACACATTAACAAATACAAAGTTTAAATTGACAAATTTAACTTATTCAATAAATTGTTAAAAACTGTCTTTGACAATGCTTTAGTGAACAAGTCCGCTAACTGATTACTTGTATTGACATAGCTTACACATATGTTCTTGTTTTCACACTCATCTCGAACAAAGTGAACCTTAATATCAATATGCTTTGTTCTGCTATGAAATTGTTGTGCCTGTGTTAGCTTAATGGCAGATTGATTATCAACAAAGATGTTGACAGGTGAGACATCAATTCCAATCTCCTTTAAAAAATTTCTAAGCCATAAAGCTTCTCTAACACCAAAAGCCAAGGACACATATTCGGCCTCTGTCGTTGATTGTGCCACTACGTTCTGTTTTTGACTCTTCCAGGTAACAGGACCATTGCCTAGTATAAATACATATCCACTAGTAGATTTTCTTGTATCCAGACAGCCAGCATAGTCTGCATCAGTGTAGCCTATTACCTTGATTTGTGTAGTTTTTCTGTACACAATTTTATAATGAGCAGTATATTTCAGATATCTAAAAATTCGTTTTACTGCTTTCCAATGTTCATCACTCCAAGCATTAAAGAATCTGCTTACCTGATTAACTGCAAATGTAATATCTGGGCGACTGGTGGTTGCTAGAAATATTAGTGAACCAACAGCCTCACGATATGGCAAAGATTTATTACAATTTAAAATATTTCCTTTAGACAAAGGTACACTAGGCTCTGCAGGAATCTTTAATGGGTTAGCATTAGTCATATTAAATTTAACAAGAAGTTTTTCTATATAATTATGTTGATGAATAGCAATTGTACCTGCACTAAGATCTTGTTCAATCTCAAGTCCAACAAAATGTAATTTATTATTTAAATTTACAGTTATTTTAAATATTTGCTTTAAAGATTCTAGAAGTTCATTAATAGCACTTTCTGATTTTGACATGACAAGTCCATCATCAACATAAATTGCTAAATAAGTTTCAGAATTTGCAAAATTACCAACAAAAACACATTGATCACTTTTTAATTGTCTAAAGTCAAATTTATTAAGAAAAGATACAAACTTCTGGTTCCAGCATCGTGGTGATTGCTTAAGTCCATATAAGCTTTTATTCAATTTACACACTAAGTTGTGTGACTTCTTACTTTCAAAACCAGTTGGCTGCTTCATATACACACACTCTGGTAGATCACCATACAGGAATGCAGTCTGTACATCAAAGTTAGCAAGTCTAAGATCCTTTTCCACTGCTAACGATAACAAAATCCGCACTGAGTCATACCGCACAACCGGCGCGAAAGTGTCTTCATAGTCTATCCCACGTTCTTGCATAAAACCGCGTGCAACCAGACGTGCTTTATAACGAACAGGATTACCATCTGAGTCAGTCTTAACACGATAAACCCACTTATTGTCTATCACTTTTGCACCATCAGGCAATTTTACTAAGTCCCATGTGTTATTAAACTTGAGGGCGTCTATTTCTTCTTCCATTGCTTGTTGCCACTTGCTAGAGTCCTCACACTTTCTTGCACTTTCATAACTTATGGGTTCAAGTATGTCACAGTAGTTTGCTACACCATAATAGTCCGGCTTAGACAGTGTATTTCTGTTACGTAGCTGTCTATCATTTACATGATCATCATTCGCATCATAGAACAGATTACAATCAAAATCCTCATCATCATGATCTGTTGCTTGAGACCTACTACCTTGTGACATGTCTAAACTCTCTTCATTGTCACTTTCTTGAATATTGTACATATCATCATAGTCTCTTTCTTCATTATCATCTAGGAGTTCAAATTTTAATCTAAAGTTTTCCTTCTTATTTTTAATTGTTTCGTTTTCATCAAAATTTACATTGCAGCTCACTTCAATTCTTCTCTTCTCACAATCCCACAGTCTATAATTTGATGAATATCCATCATATCCAACGAACAATAATTTTCTTGATTTTGAATCAAACTTCTTACGAAACTGTGATGGTATCAACATGTAAGCTGTACTGCCAAAAACTCTGATGTGCTTTAGATCTGGTTTTCGCCCAAACCATTTTTCATATGGAGTCATGTTTTGTACTTGACTTGAAGCCGTTCGATTAAGAACATATACAGCAGTATTTACAGCTTCGGTCCACAATTCTTGTGACACATTTTTGTTGATAAGCATAGTCCTCGCACTTTCAACAATTGTCCTTAACTGCCTCTCACTGCGGCCATTTTGTTGAGGTGTATAAGGAGCTGAACATTCATGTAATATACCATTCTTCCTGATAAAATCCTGAAAGTCACTATTGATATATTCTCCTTTACCTTGGTCGCTTCTTAAAACCTTAATCTTATTGCCAGTTTGTTTTTCAATCAGTATTTTAAAATCTTTAAACTTGTTGAGAACATCTGACTTGTGCTTTAGAAAATAAACACTGCAGTAACCGCTACAATCATCTTTAAATAAAACAAAATATTTTGATCCACTTGGAGAAGAAATGTTTACTGGCCCGCATACATCCGTGTGAATAAATTCACCTGGTTTGTCTGATCTGCTTCTTGTAAGACTTTTATGGGATTTTCTTGACTGCTTCCCATACTGGCATGTCTCACAGAAAAATTCTTCTTTGTCGTCAACTCTCATGTTGTCTACCAAATTAGCTGTTTTCTTAATTGTGGTGAAGTTGATATGCCCTAGGCGATCATGCCATAACTTTATTGATGTTTTGCAAGCTAAATTACATTCTGCAATAGGCTTAACTCTAAATTGCATGACCCACAGATTATCTCTACGTACTCCAACACATGAAATGTTTCCATTTGGCTCTAGAAATTGACACCTGTTTTTATGAGAATGATAGGTAAAGTTTTTATCTGTCATAGCTCCCACTGAAAATAAGCTGTGACTAAGTTCAGGAATGTATAGGACATTATTTATAGTACGATCATACCACTCACCTTCTACAAATGCCTGTATCTCAATAACACCCTTACCTTCTGCAGGAATCAGCTTGTCGTTTGCTATTCTAACAAACGTAGGTTCGGATAGAGATTCTAATTTTGAAAACAACAATTTTTCACCAGTCATGTGTAGGCTTGCTCCTGAGTCACATATCCACTCACTTTTATTTGCGCTGGAGGTTGACAAGTACATGGAAGAAATATCGCATATATAAGCTGAACTTTGATTACTTTCTGATGACTTATTTTTATCTTGATTTTTAGAATCATGTATTCTCTTTCTACACTCTCTGACCCAGTGTCCCTTGCGTTTACAATAATTACAGGTGGTATTCTTCTTTAAGTCCTGTATATTTGTTTTCTTTTTACTGGTGACTTCCAGTTTACTTTGTAAAGCCTCTACTTGTAAAGCAAGACGGGATATTTCAGAGTCATCATTATTCATTCTAGTTTCTTCTTTAAGCAATCTTGCTGCTAAATTTTCAAACGTTTGCTGATTACTAGCTACAGAGTCCCAGGCTGTACGAAAGGCATTAAATCTAGGAGGTAAACTATTAATTACTTTGGAACAAACAGCACTATTACTAATAGTTTCTTTAACATCTTTTAACTGTCTAACTAATAGCTCAATTGTTGATATATGCTCTGCAACTTTTGCATTATCATGCATTTTATATTCATAAAATTTTTGCCATAGTAACTCTCTAGATATTTCTGTCTTTTGTTCATGTATTGTGATCAGTCTTGACCACATTTCAGAAGCATTTTCACAATTTATCAAATGTTGTATTTGATCTTGACATATAGTAGATAATAAAATTACCTGTGCCTTTGAATTTTTCTCATCCCATTCTTTCCACTCACTGCTAGTTTGGACTGCTGGTTCTGTAACTGTTCCATTCACAATTGAAAGCAGCTTCTCTGCTTTAAACAAAATGGTTACACTGAATTTCCATAGTTGAAAATTTGAGCCATCAAACTTGGTGATATTACCAGAATCAATTTTCACAGCTGAGGCCATTTTTGCACTTCACTAAATGTTTATTTTGTAATTGTACGACTTGAACGTAGCACAAAATAAACACGGGGGCCACTCACGACTTGAACGCGAAACAACTAATCTTTTTACCGGCGCGAAGAACAGGCTAGTTCTCAAATCTCACAATAACGTGTCTGGGCAGCCATAACCTGATAAATAAAATAACTCTCCTGTCGATTAGTAAAAAGTTTATTAAACAATTAGCCTGAGAAAACTGAAAATATTAATTAAAACATGTGTAACATTTGTGTAACGGAACTTCCAATAATGAACATAACCTTAAAACTTAATTCTTCTTTTTCTTTATATCTTGAATATTACATTAGTTCGGGAGCTTACATTAACAGTTATAATCAAAAAACCAAGAAAAAAATCGAATTTTTCCTTAATTTTTTGACATTTTGTTTATTTAAACAATGTTCCGGACCTTTTTGAGAGGGAGGATAACTCAAATATTATTATTTGATTTATTTTCAAGCAATTTCTGAAAAAAAATTTGAGTCACCTCTCAACGTCCAAATGTACTAATATTTTTACAGATCCGCCCTGGTCTATAGCGTATTCAGATAATATAATCGTTCTGGAGAAGGCATTTAAAGACCATCAAAAGAATTTAGAAGGCGTTTCAAATCTACTTATAACTACCCAGTAGATGATAACCCTTTCACTGCTAACTTTTTAAATGAGACATGCCCAGAAGCGACAGTTCTTTCTAGCAAAACAAGTGAGAATTTATTCGTGTCACGGACCCGTGGCACGCGCAATGTTTGAAGACTCGAGGCGGAGCGAAAGAGTTAAACTAAATGGAGAGCCAGCTCCAACCCAATTAAAATTAAAAAAGGTGATCAAAAAGAAGCCTCGTCAAAATATAGATACAACTCAATTACAAAACGAGGGAGTTAAGGAAACAATTCGACGTAAAATATTATAAGGAAAGAGTCAACATCTAGCCAAACAGTGTCATGATATTGAACAACTTGAAAGAAGATTCAACACATTTAACATGTATAACAAAGTGAAAGAAGCGACTGGTATCTTCAATAAGAAACATACTGCATTGCTACGTGATGAACATGGTAAAGTAATATTATTTGAAGTAGAGGACAAACTTAAAGAATGGAAAAATTACGTTACGAACCTTTTCGAACATGATAGGAGTAGTTCACCTCCGGATAAACACGCTCTGGAGGTAATAATAACCATACAATCATCAAAAGATGGCAGAGCGACAGGTTCTGATGAAATTCAAATGGAGATATACAAGCCTATAAATAATAGCAATGTTTTAAAAGCTACAACTTCGTTTTTCAACACCATTTATACCAGCAGACAACCACCTAATGGTTGGTCCAATTCGTTGTTCATAGCTCTGCCTAAGAACACAACAGCAAGAACCAGTGCTGATTATAGAACCATTAGTTTATTAAACCATTTATTGCAAATTTTTCCGAAGGTAATACACGGTCGTATCTGCAATAAATGCGAGGAATACCTAAGTGCAACACAGTTTGGTTTCTGTAACGGGTTTGGACCAAGACAGGCATTGTTTGGGATAAACGTATTTGCTCAAAGATGTAGAGATATATTTGTAGACATATACTGTTGTTTTATTGATTTCCAAAATGCATTTGATCGTGCTAAGCACTCAATATTGATCGATGTTCTAAAAGACATTTTCTTGGACGGTAGAGATGTTCAAATTTATATTGGAATCAGTTTTAGTAGATGGTATGGAATCACAGGCTCTTAATATTAGAAGAAGAGTACGGCAGGCATGCCTCTTGTCACCCCTGCTTTTCAACGTTTACTCCGAAAGCATTTTCAGAAACGCATTTTCTAAAAAACAGGAAGGAATAATTATTATTGTGAAAGGTGAAGTCATCAATAATTTGCGATATCGTCGGCCTCATATAAAAAGTCCCTAAGTCCGAAAATACGAAAAAATGATATTTTTGCGCCGTTTGATTAATATTTATGGTACGCATGCATAGCAAGACAAAACAGTTCAAAAAATCAATAGATATCGCTAGAACCACAAAAAAGAATTCTAGTGTAAACTATTATTGAAGGTAAGTTCAATTTGATCATATTATTATTATAATTTTTGTCTTTTGGGGGTCTTCCTCGTCTTCGTTTGTCTGCCCGTGGTCTCCACTCAAGCAATTTTTTTGTCCATCTGTCGTCTTTGATTCTTGCAACATGTCCCACTCATCTCCATTTTTGTCTTGTTATATGTTCGATAATATTTTTCACTCCGGTTCGTCTACAAACTTCCGTCTTCTTACTATATTTCTGAAGGGGTTACATAGGTCTTGCGGATAAAAAAAGTGACTTTTTAAGAAAAATTATATCTCGAAAACTAAAAATTATTTTTATTTTTATTTGGAGCATGTAAAAGTATAGTACTTAAGAGGAAACAGTAGCGATCAACAGGTAGCAAAAACGCGTTCCAAGATTGCGGCTGTAATTTTGAATATTTTTTCGAGATATTTGGCACACATATTCGCAATATAATAAATAATGGCGGCACAGAGCCCAATTTGAAAAATATATTAATAGGTAGTGTTACGGGTTAAAAGTCGCTAAGCAACTAGAAACGATTCTTATAAATAAGATTGTCATAATTTTTGCTTTATTGTCACAAGTACTGGCCTAAACAATTATAAAAATCAGGCTTCTATATTGTCTTGAACATTAGCTGCTATCAAGCCATTTTTAAGTCCGAAATCATATAGAAAATCAGGCATGAAGTAGGCTTTAGGTATACATTGCTACCTGTCTAGTAAGGGTCATCTCTTTGTCTTTACCTGTCTAGTGTCATATCTTGCTCACTTTTGATTTACACTTCATGAGGACAAGTTAGTATTGTCCTATGAAACTCCTTGAGGATATTTAATCAGAAGTAATCCAGATAACTAATTAAGAAATATTCAATTTGATGAAGTTGACGATTGTCTTGCTCAGCAAGGATTTAAAATATCTGGATATTTAGGTCCCCAAGACCTTTCTTTTTGGCCATACGCTATCTTTAAGGTAAGCTTTGTTTTTTTAACACCTGATTCGTTGTCTAAAGGGAAACCTTAATAATTTTAATTTATAGCTTTTGCTCTGCTTGCATGCTGATGTATCTATTCATTTCAGGCCAACAATTTTTCTTTCTCTCCAATTCATTTTGATGTTGTGAGTTTTTTTGAAACACCCTTGTCCAGGGTCGATATTTATATAACCTGTATATCTGTGAAGTATCCAAGTATATAAATGCAGTACGACATCATCCACGTGTATAACATCGACGAAAAAAACATAAGGTAGGATCAAACCAATACTTCTCTAAAAAGAACGTTGTTTTGCCTGTCTAAGCCACCACACCATACAGCAGTCTGACAAATATCTCGGTTTTGTATTTTTTTCTTGTAAATAGTACCTAAATATAATATTACATAGTTTTAAGAATTATAATATGGGTGTACGCTGAAAAGAATATTCTTAGAGGCAAATATAAACTTTAGTTGAGCTTTTTACCTTTTCCTTTTGGGTTTTTTTTATATTTTCAATTAAGATTAATATGAATTTTTTTTGTTTTGGTTAATAAGAATAAATAGTTTGTGAATTCTCCGATTTTTTTTGATTTCTTATTATTATTTTTTTGTTTGGTAGAAAATAAAACTAGTTATTTACCTTCGCATACCTTCAATAAAAACCGGTAACATCGGCGAAGAGTAACATTTGGCGCTCCAACGTAAAATTTTTTGTTATTGTTTATTTTATAAAGCATTGAGTATTATTACATATTATTATTTAACAGATATAAAGATATACACTGCTGTACATAAATATTATTAGGCATAAAATTTTTGATTTTTGATATGGCATAGTGGCTTAATATTAATTATTATTACATATTGCACAGATATTTTGATATACACTGCTGTACACAAATATTATTAGGCACAATATTTTTGATTTTTGTGCTTTGTGGACACTTTCTTGATTTCTTGCAAATAAATAGTTAATTTTATTCCTTTATTTCCAATATACAGGGTGGCTCAAAATTATTGCACCTCATAAAATATATATTGCATAGTATTTTATCGGTTTTAGTGTTCGGATTTAACCCAATTATTGTGTATTGACTTACTACTAGCTCGCATAACTTAAAGTAGTAGTTGAAGTTATTTTTTTTTGTTTTTTGTAAGCTCGCATAACTTAAAGTAGTAGTTGAAGTTATTTTTTTTTTGTTTTTTGTAACATTGGGTAAGGGTTGCGTGTTGCCATTTCACGCAAAAATATTTAAGAATAGGATACTATAATATATTGTTGAGATTTTTTTTTGTCTTTACTTTATACTTCATCTCTTATTTTATCATATTTTTTTATCTCTAACCGAGATAGGGTTTTATTTTATTCTTTTTCGGTTTACTTAATATGGAGGTTAATAGACTTTTGGGTGATGAACTCAGTTATGAGTTATCAATAAGAAGTTTACCAATTGATGCAAATGTACACACGAAAAGGGCTACGTTGAGAGAAGCTCTTAAAGCAGAAAGAGAGGGACAAAGAGATTCTCCTAAGGTGGTTAATATAGACCCATCTTTTGAGTTTTCGTTGTGCTCAGGGAAACTTAGCGATCTGGAAGAAGGTATAGAACATTTTAATGAACAGAACAGAACTAATGAATTTAAAAGAATTAGTTCCCGTCTAACACATGTTAAACTTAGACTTAACAGACTTCAATGCAACGAAAAACAGGAAGCTCAAAGGAATCAACTATTAGATTGGCACAAACGGTTACTATTAGAAGTCAACAGGATTTATGAGAGCTTTGGGAAAGATAATCAAGTAGAGCACATCTCACTTTTGGATACTTCAGTTCCATTATTGCCTGAAATTGTTAATTCCGGGTCTCATGAATGTGGTTTGGTAAACTCAGAATCATTAGCTGAAGAGCATCCTATTGAAGCTGCGCTGTTTGGAGCTACTAACAGTTCACCAACTGCAGGCAATAGAGTTTCATTCTTAAGGCAGGTTTTTGAAGAAAATCAACATGATAGCACGATACAACCACAAGTACATTCTCAAAGATGTTCTAGTTCTCTGAGGGTTTCAAGCAGAATATCAGATGGGAATCAAGAGTATATGTCCAGTGCTATAAATAGACCACTTAATTCAAGTAGAGAAATGAATTCTTCTGAAAATCAGAATAGGCATACGGAACCACAAACTGATACAAGATTATCAAGGCACAATTTTAATAATGGAAGTAGTGCAACAGTACCTACAAGGGAGATTGATAATACTTTAGCTCGACATTTTAATCTGGAAACACCTTCATCTAACTTCAACAGTAAAATAATGGATTCGCTAGATTTCTTAAAGCATGATGTTCAGAACGTTGATATAAGTAGATGGAGATTACAATATGATGGAATCTCGAGCGTTACTAGTTTTCTAGAAAGAGTGGAGGAACTCAGAGTTTCAAGAGGAGTATCTAAAGAGAGACTACTTCGTTCGGCTCCAGAACTTTTTACCAAAGACGCCTTACTCTGGTACAGAATGGGAAATTTTACATCGTGGGATAATCTGGTCCAGGAACTTAGGTCTGCTTTCCAGCCCCATGACTATGAGAATTCCTTATGGGAGGAAATCCGAAGAAGAACACAGGGCTCACAGGAACGAGTTATAAACTATATTTCAGTCATGGAAAATCTATTCAAGAAACTATTGATCCCCCCTAACGAAGAAGAAAGACTGAATATCATTCGTAGGAATATGCTTCCTTATATTCAGCAGGGCTTGGCTTTAACAAAAATTAGCAACATCAGTGATCTTTGTTCATTAGCCAAGGCTATGGAAGCAATGGAAACAAGGATTCGACAATTTTGCCCTCCTCCTTCAAGCACCAGACTTTTGGTAGAACCTGAATTAGCTTATAGAAAGCCGTCAACTCCTATTTTTACGAGTCCGGTTACAACACCTGTGTTTACAGAAGAAGTTGCAAATAGCGATAAATCTGAACATTTGAATAAGGGTACATGTTTTAATTGTGGATCTGAGGGACACAAGTTTAAAAATTGTAACCAGCCTAAGAAGTTCTTCTGTTATAAATGTGGATGCAACAATGTGACAACGAAAAACTGTCCCAGATGTTCAAAAAAAACGCAGCTTCTCTCCCTCGGTAAGTCGGACGAGTGGAGTGGAATGTAAATCAACTCCGACAACTGATAATACAGCGGTCCTTGAATACATTTTAGCCCATGCTGAAGGTGATCAACGACCATACTTGAGTGTCTCAATTCTTGGAAAGGATATACTTGGATTATTGGATAGTGGAGCATCACGAACCATTCTTGGAAAATCTGGTTGGGATGTGTTTAAAGACATTTGTCCATTAAATGAAGATAACAAGAAATCATGTATAGTTGCTTCAGGTGATTCATGTGAAAGTATAGGATCTATTACTGTACCAGTACGGTTAAGAGATCGGGTTCGTGTTTTGAATATTCTAGTTATCCCATCCCTTGTTTCTTCGCTTATTTTAGGTATTGACTTTTGGTCAGCTATGGGGATAGTCCCAGACCTTTTTAAGGGAGAATGGTTTTTTAACCGTGAAGAAGAGTTAAATAGTGTATTAATTTCTGGAATCCAGGACTTTGATTCATTAAATAAAGAACAATGTGATCAATTACAAAAGATTGTAGATAAAGCGTTTTTAGGAATGACATCTCAAGAGACAGGATGTATAAAGGGCGTGGAGCATGTGATACATACCAATTCACCACCCATTAAACAAAGGTACTACCCATTGTCACCAGCTCTACAAAAGGTAGTTAATACCGAACTGGACCAAATGTTAGAAAAAGGCATAGTAGAACCTTCAACCTCACCGTGGTCGTCGCCCATAGTCATGGTACAAAAGAATGACAAATGGAGATTTTGTGTTAACTATAGAAAGTTAAATGCGGTAAGCGTTCCGGATGCATATCCAATTCCTTATGTGTCATCTATTCTAGATAAACTTCGAGATGCACGATATTTAACTACCTTGGATGTCAAATCAGCATATTGGCAAATAAATGTAGCTATGGAATCTAGACCTTTAACTGCTTTCACAGTGCCTAATAGAGGTTTATTTCAGTTTCGTCGTATGCCTTTTGGGCTACATTCAGCTCCTGCTACATGGCAGCGTGCAATTGACAATATTTTAGGTCCCGAATTAGACAGTTATGTTTTTGTATATCTTGATGATATAATTATTTGTACATCAACGTTTGAGCAGCATTTAAAAGTTTTAGAGACAGTATTTCAGCGTTTAACCGACGCTGGTGTTACTCTTAATAGGGAGAAGTGTTTAATATGTCGTTCAGAATTGAAGTATTTAGGCTACGTAGTAAATAAATCTGGATTACTTGTCGATCCAGAAAAGGTAGAAGCAATACTGGGAATACCGACACCGAGAACTGTTCAGGATGTTCGTCGGATTGTAGGTATGGCATCATGGTATAGGAGATTTATTCCATCATTTAGTACTGTTGTCTCACCGCTTACTCAACTTACTCGAAAAAATGTACAATTCGTTTGGAATAAGACATGCGAGGACGCCCTGAATAAGGTTAAAGAATATTTAGTTTCGGCACCCATTTTGGCGTGTCCAGATTTTTCTTTACCATTTATAGTAGAGACAGATGCAAGTGACTATGGATTGGGGGCTGTTCTTTCTCAAAAACATGGAGATGAAGAACACGTTATAGCTTACTTGAGTCGATCACTGACAAAAACCGAAAGGAAGTATTCTACTACAGAGAAAGAATGTCTCGCCGTTCTATTTGCTGTAGAGAAACTAAGACCATACTTAGAAGATACTAAATTTGTAGTTATTACAGACCATTTTAGTTTAAAGTGGTTGTTTTCCATTAAAGACCCCATAGGCAGAATTGCTCGTTGGGCTCTGCGTTTGCAGGCATATGACTTTGAAGTCATACACCGGAAAGGAAAAGATCATCTAGTGCCTGACGCACTATCTCGTGCAGTTCCTTGCATAAATGCTTTGGATGTAGACTGTTCTACTTCTACACAGGTCAGTCTAGACCGATGGTACTTGGGTATGATTTCCAAGGTCAACAAATTTCCTAGAAACTATCCACTTTGGAGGATAGAGGGAGGAAAACTTTTGAAGAATATAAAACCGCGATACCCTGAACTAGCTTTATCAGAGTGGGTAACGGTAGTTCCAAGGGAACAAAGACTAAACCTTATAAGAGATCATCATGATCCTCCAACTTATGGACATCTTGGCGTTTCAAAAACATTTGGAAGACTTAGTCAAAAATATTATTGGCCAAAGATGCGATCAGATATAGGACGCTATATTAAGAACTGTACAACATGTCAACGGATAAAACCAGAACAGCAACGTCCTAGAGGCCAATTGTTATCTCAGCAGCCGACTGCAAGTCATCCATGGAGTCTCATCAGTATAGACTTAGTTGGACCTTTACCTAGGACCACTTCAGGATTTTCGTATATTTTCACCGTGTTAGATTGCTTTTCCAAATTTATTTTAGCTTTCCCGATTAGAGCAGCGACATCAGCCAACATAGTTAAGTTGCTAGAAAATGAGGTGTTTCTAGTCTATGGTGTACCAGAGAGAATTTTGTTGGATAATGGAGCACAATTTCGTGGCCATACATTCCAACAACTTGTCTCAAACTATGGTATTGAATTAAAGTTTACAGCACTATACCATCCACAAGCTAATCCCGTGGAAAGAGTTCATAGAGTAATAAAAACTATGTTGACGGCCTATGTCTCTCAAAATCAAAGACACTGGGATCTTCTTTTGCCAAAGATTACATGTGCCTTGCGATGTTCGGTTCATGAAGTCACCGGAGTCTCACCGAACCTTATTAATTTTGGTAGGGAAATCAATCTGAATGGCAATAGAAATAGACATGAGTCTGAACAAGGTCAGTATAATATCGGAACAAGGAAGGAATCTCTGGATAAACTGTTTTCTGATGTTCGGAAGAAACTTAAGTCAGCGTATGAAAAAAGTAAAGTTCCATATAACCTGCGAAGAAGGACAGAAACATATAAAGTAGGGGACATGGTTTGGAGAAGAAATTTCGTTCAGTCTGATGCTACAAGATATTTCAGCGCAAAATTGGCCCAAAAGTTTGTAGGACCATTTAGTATTAAGAAAGTGGTCTCCCCATGGAGTTATGAACTTGTTGATGAAAATGGCTCTCATGCAGGAACCTGGAATGCAAAAGATTTGAAACCGGTTACTCAGGACAGTGAGGTTAAGGACATTAAGTCTAAACCTCCTGATGTGGAAGTATAGAGTTACGATGTGTTGAAAATTTTATTGTAAGATTTTGTTATCTTTACAAGTTTTTGTTTTATTTTTTTTGGTTTTGTTTTTTTTATTTTTGTTTTATTTTTATTTTTTGTTTTGTACCGTTAGGACTTAAAAGTTTCTTTGAAACTTTTTGCAAGTAAGGGTGGGGTTGTTACGGGTTAAAAGTCGCTAAGCAACTAGAAACGATTCTTATAAATAAGATTGTCATAATTTTTGCTTTATTGTCACAAGTACTGGCCTAAACAATTATAAAAATCAGGCTTCTATATTGTCTTGAACATTAGCTGCTATCAAGCCATTTTTAAGTCCGAAATCATATAGAAAATCAGGCATGAAGTAGGCTTTAGGTATACATTGCTACCTGTCTAGTAAGGGTCATCTCTTTGTCTTTACCTGTCTAGTGTCATATCTTGCTCACTTTTGATTTACACTTCATGAGGACAAGTTAGTATTGTCCTATGAAACTCCTTGAGGATATTTAATCAGAAGTAATCCAGACAACTAATTAAGAAATATTCAATTTGATGAAGTTGACGATTGTCTTGCTCAGCAAGGATTTAAAATATCTGGATATTTAGGTCCCCAAGACCTTTCTTTTTGGCCATACGCTATCTTTAAGGTAAGCTTTGTTTTTTTAACACCTGATTCGTTGTCTAAAGGGAAACCTTTAGTAATTTTAATTTATACCTTTTGCTCTGCTTGCATGCTGATGTATCTATTCATTTCAGACCAACAATTTTTCTTTCTCTCCAATTCATTTTGATGTTGTGAGTTTTTTTGAAACACCCTTGTCCAGGGTCGATATTTATATAACCTGTATATCTGTGAAGTATCCAAGTATATAAATGCAGTACGACATCATCCACGTGTATAACATCGACGAAAAAAACATAAGGTAGGATCAAACCAATACTTCTCTAAAAAGAACGTTGTTTTGCCTGTCTAAGCCACCACACCATACAGCAGTCTGACAAATATCTCGGTTTTGTATTTTTTTCTTGTAAATAGTACCTAAATATAATATTACATAGTTTTAAGAATTATAATATGGGTGTACGCTGAAAAGAATATTCTTAGAGGCAAATATAAACTTTAGTTGAGCTTTTTACCTTTTTCTTTTGGGTTTTTTTTATATTTTCAATTAAGATTAATATGAATTTTTTTTGTTTTGGTTAATAAGAATAAATAGTTTGTGAATTCTCCGATTTTTTTTGATTTCTTATTATTATTTTTTTTGTTTGGTAGAAAATAAAACTAGTTATTTACCTTCGCATACCTTCAATAAAAACCGGTAACATCGGCGAAGAGTAACAGTAGAAATTACTCTGTAATTAAATACAATATTAAAAAAACGAGCCTGTACCGCCATTAAGAAGAACAAAAAATACATTTTCTTCAAATAAACTTTTTTATCCGATGCCTAGATTTTGTGTCATTTTGGAACTACTAAAATTTTTTATTTCATTAGTAGTTCCAAAATGACACAAAATCTAGGCATCGGATAAAAAAGTTTATTTGAAGAAAGTGTATTTTTTGTTCTTCTTAATGGCGGTACAGGCTCGTTTTCTTAATGTTGTATTTAATTACAGGGTAATTTCCACATATTAATATATTTTTCAAATTGGGCTCTGTACCGCCATTCTTTATTATATTACGAATACGTGTGCCAAATATCTCGAAAAAATATTCAAAATTACAGCCGCAATCTTGGAACTCGTTTTTCTACCTGTTGATCGCTACTGTTTCACCTTAATACTCTCAAAAAAAAATTCAGCCAAAAATATTCATTTTGGTAGAGTTGACTGCATTTTTTCGACAACAGCCCTTTTTTGCGGTGGGCAGCATGACTAATTGCAGTCTCATCTGAAATCAAAAAATCAAAAAGTTTCTTGTAGTTTGTACCTCTGGCTAGTGAATGAACGAAGGAATTAAAAAAATGAAATTCTAAGATTTTACATAAGTTTAAACACATTTTGACCCGAATTTTTATCATTTTTTTTTAAATTACCATTTTTAAAGTAGTTTTTTTTTAACAAAAACAACTTCACCTAATAAAAATTCCTTCGTCCATTCACCAGCCAGAGGTATAAACTACAAGAAACTTTTTGATTTTTTGATTTCAGATGAGAAATTCATTCATTCCTAAAGAAAAATTAACCTCCACTACACTCTAAGAATCATTTTTAATAATAAAATGTAATTTTCGTTTAAAATAATTTGTATTTTAAGATAATATAAGTCTTTCTTTAGTCAATGACTGTGAAATAATTTCTTAATTGTTATAAATAAAGTTGAATATCCGCTTCAGTTGGTCGTAAAAAAAATGTATTTTGTTTCGAATCTTTATTTTGTCCTCAGCAATAATAATCTGCCAGTGTGAAACTCATAAGATGTACAGGGGTGGCTTCAGTTCTAAACGTTTATAACAAAATTTGCCCTCTTATTTTCAAACCCGAAGTAAGAGGTTGAAAAATGTTTTACGCATTTATTTACATTAGAATATGAAAATATAAGTCTTTAGAAGGAGAGTGGATATTGGATTAACTTTCTACGGTTTTTTTTAAGTTATAGACTTCGACATTTGACCCCTTTTTATAAACAAGTTATAATGTCTAAGCAACACGTTCACCAATCGAACTATACAAAGTATTTTATATTTGGTATTGAAAGATCTTCATTTTAAAGGCTTAAAAAATAAATAAAAGTTATTTTTACAATAAATAATGCAATTCCAAAAAACGGCCATTTTGGACATTTCGCAAGCTACAAGATTCTATTAAAAAGTTTTTCTCTAAAATGAAAACCATTTACAGTAGGAAAAATGAAAGAATACCCATGAACGAACATATAAAACACGCTGTATTTTCCTGTCACCGTGTCACACAAAAAATTGGCCAGTGCAAGTACATGTAATAATTATTGTTACATGTACTTGCACTGGACAATTTTCTTTGTGACACGGTAACAGGAAAATACAGCGTGTTTTATATGTTCGCTCATGGGTATTCTTTCATTTTTCCGACTGTACTAAATACTCTCAAACTTGATCTACATTACACTTTACTCTCAAACTTGATATACATTACAATTTAGTGCAAGCTTTATTTAACTAGTTATACATAATAAATACATATTATTTATACCATTCCATATAAAATTTGAAGAATTTAACAGGAATCAAATACGCCTGTCGCCCTTATCTTCTCAAATTCTTCCTCAATGTTGTGAGTTGCATACCATTCTTTGTATGTTCGCTTATTTTTATCATTTATTAGTGTTTTATATAGAAATCCAGCAATTCCGGCATTTACAAGCGATATAACAACATTTCTTAACGCTCTAGCCTTGTGCAAACCATGCAATTTGGGTTTCTTGAGGCCTGCGATTGGAAAGGATGGCATGTTGGAGTTTCTGTTATAATTTTGTCTGAATATTTTGACGTTTATTAATCAAAATTTTCTGATGACGTATAAAAACTACGCAAATATACGTGTGATAATACAGTGATGAGTGCACTGATAACCGGCAAAATAGCTCAAAAGATGGAAAATGTATTAAGTTGTGAGATAAAAAGAAATGCAACTACTGGAGGTGGGATTTTATCGGTATTAACTTATAATTTACAAATTATACCATTATGGATAGTTTCTACCTTTATACCTTTAAACGTCAGCTAGTTAACTTCGGTCATAATTCTACGTATGACGTTCGTTCAAACCTAGTTTTAATAAGTTATGTCTGTGTTCTTCTTCTTTTGTTTATTTGCCTCTACTTGCTGGAGGTGGGATTTTATCGGTATTAACTTACAATTTACAAATTATACCATTATGGATAGTTTCTACCTTTATACCTTTAAACGTCAGCTAGTTAACTTCGGTCATAATTCTACGTATGACGTTCTTTCAAACCTAGTTTTAATAAGTTATGTCTGTGTTCTTCTTCTTTTGTTTATTTGCCTCTACTTGCATGTATATTTGACTAGTCCATCGTCTTGGAATAAAGGAAAAATCCCTTATTCACCTACAATTTAGAGTTAATATCGGACAGATACAACAAAGATGAAAACTTTTCTCGTACAGGGATAACTGCCAACCATTACACAATCTGCTTCTACTTCTTCTCGTTCTTTCGTTAAGTGGCAATTTTGAATTGTCATGGGACAAATACAACAAGGCGAAAACCTTTCTAGCTCAGGTACAGGTCCGTACAAATAAAATAAGGGTGGTACAATCCGATATTAACGTAGTACAAACGAACATAGCCATCCCGGGCCCACAGATCGAAAAAGGGGGGGATAGCATGTCACCAGCCCCTCCAGGCAGATTTAAAAGGGTGGAGGCAGTACAAACGAATGAAGGGTCATACAATCCAGTACTAACGCAATACAAACGAATGAGCTTTTTTTTATTCTGTCTAAATCTTGACTTGAGGCGTAGCGGCGTGTAATTTGGGTTGCCTATATAAACTTGAATCGACGAAATGGGCCTTTTGGGTTATTTAAAACGCTGAAAAGACTATTTAGTGATAATAAAAACCGATATTTAATGCGGTTATATGATATTTAATATTAAAATAGTATTGGATGTGGTAGAATGTAGACTCTTTGTATAATTACCAATTGAACAGTGAAGCTATTAGATCAATTTTCTAATTCAATCATTTCTACTGTTCACAGTTGTGTGTGTTTGCTTTTGAGTAGGTAGGTATTTCATTTTATTGACAACGAAAATATTCGGTGTGGAAAGAATTAATGAGTGCGGGGAATGCAGAAAAGTGTATAAACGTAAACATGATTTAAAAAGACATGTAAAAAGTTCGCATCCCGACAAATTGGATGCAATTGCCCCTTTAAAAGTGCTTAAAGGCAACGTCTATAAGTGCACGTGCACACATTGTGATAAACAATTTAGATATAAGTCGTACCAGAGAACGGCAGTTCTCGCCAGTGGCGCACACCAACACCCCCCTACACGCGACACTATACATATACAGGGTGTAACAAAAATACAGGTCATAAATTTAATCGCATATTTTGGGACCAAAAATAGTTCGATTGAACCTAACTTACCTTAGTACAAATGAGCACGGAAAAAAAGTTACAGCCCTTTGAAGTTACAAAATGAAAATCGATTTTTTCCAATATATCGAAAACTATTAGAGATTTTTTATTGAAAATGGACATGTGTTATTTCTATGGCAGAAGTATTTTAAGAAAAAATGATAATGAAATTTGGACACCCCATAAAAATTTTATGGGGGTTTGGTTCCTTTAAACCCCCCTAAACTTTTGTGTACGTTCCAATTTAATTAATATTGTAGCGCCATTAGTTAAACACATGTTTTTAAAAATTTTTTTGTCTCTTAGTACTTTTTCCAAAAGTCAGTTTATATCGAGATATTTGAATATTTGTCAAATCCACCACATATTTTGTATATGGTAAAGTACGATTATGGAGACTTGGTAATCATATGCAAATTTATTTATGATTTACATTTTTAAGTATATTTTGAACCATATTAAAAAAGAAGCCATATCTCGATAAAAGATGCTTTATCAAAAAAATACAAAGAGGCAAAAAAGTTTTAAAAACGCTGTGTTTAACTAATGGTACCGCAGTAATAGTTTAATTGGAAAGTGCACAAACATTTGGGGGGTTTAAAGGAACAAAACCCTCATAAAATTTTTATGTAAACATATTAAGAAGAAGCCGCAACTCGATAAAAACTGCCTTATCGAAAAAATACTAGGAGGCAAAAAAGTTTAAAAAATATTGAATTTAACTAATCGCACCACAATAATAATTTATTTGGAACGGACACAAAAGTCTGGGGAGGTTTAAGGGAACAAAACCCCCATAAAATTTTTATGGGGTGCACAAATTTCATTATAATTTTTCTTTAACATGTTCTTTCCATAAGAATGCCACATGTCCATTTTCAACAAAAAATCTCTAGTGGTTTTCGATATATTCAAAAAAATCGATTTTCATTTTGTAACTTCAAAGGGCTGTAACTTCTTTTGTGTGCATATTTGTACTAAGGAAAGTTAGGTTTATTCGAACTATTTGTGGTCCCAGAATATGTGGTTTAATTTATGACCTGTATTTTTGTTACACCCTGTATACACGACATTTTCGATTTTCTAAATCTGACTGATTTGAAAGATGGGCTAAATCCCATCTTAAAATTCAGGAGAAGACTCACCTATTCATATGTCAACAATCCATTTTGGTCCAAGGGCGTGGATTTTACGGCCCTTTCTATGTAGGGTCTGTTTTTCGTTCTCGTCCCCAAAACTCCCAAAAACTTCAAAAATTTAAGTCCGGCCTTTGCGGCGTCTAATAGTACTGATCATTACCTTTCCAACGCATGTCTAATTTTGAAAATCGGTTTTACCGTTCAAAAGATACCGAGCTCAGAATTATGACTCAATTTTTATTTAAAAAAGGGAAAATGTTTGTGGATATGTATGTGTGTTTTAAAGTTAACCGATTTTAATTTTTTTAAGTGTTTGAAGAGAGGGTCTGGGCCGATTTAGAACCGGTGTAGTTTGTGACTTTTGACCACCCATAAGCCAGCTAGAGGACTTGGTAGGTACAAAACGGCATATTTTTGGCGGTATATATCTTCGGATCAAGAAGAGACAAAAGAACCGCAAATACACCAAATCAATAGCGCTGAGTTAAGCTTTCAAATGGTGTCTACGCTGTCAGGATCAGACATACACACCTCTCAGTATAGCCGAAAAACTGAAAAACTATACTTTGAAAATTTTGGTTTTTCGACAATTACTCAAAATTTCAACCGACGAATTGTGCTAATAACTGAGTGTTTGTAGAAGAACTCTAGACGAATCTAACGGTGTATACGTCATATCAGGTAAAATTCGAATTTTTAAGTTATAGGCTTCATAAATATGATCAAATCTATTTCCTACGGAAAAAACGGGTCCTCAAGCTCAATAATTCCTGTAATAGCTTCAGTTATCATATTTGACCTTAAATCCATCAGATACTACTGGTAAATACGTTTCAAACTCATGTTTACTAATCAAAATGGGTTAAGCCTTTTAGAAGTTATTAATCTACAAAAGTAGGTATAATCCAATTAACGATTATTCCCGAAATGGTTTATGTAGTTGTAGTGATTACGACGCTAAATTTGATCTGGCAACGGGCAATCCGACGACATTTACCGATCATCTTAATATTTTTTTTCAATCTATTTCGAATGGAAAAAAATCTAGTGTACATTCGCTGGACACTAGATCATTTGGAAGATAATACAACAAAGGTGACCATTTATAAAGCTTAACGAGTAATAGAGTTGCATTCAAGAGAACATTGCATTCAACTTCATACATTTAGTTTTTAAATAACTTTGAAAAACTCCTGATACAAGAATAAAAAACCGCTGCGATAAAAAATTTGCTACTAGAGCGATATAAGAATTATTATGTTTTCATGAATGCTTCACGGTTAGGCAGTACCCGCAAAGGTGCAGTTCCGCCTTATCTCTAGAATACTACTGAGTGGCGGATCTAGGGGGAAATGGGGGAATTCCCCCCGTAACACAATCCAGAACTAAAGAAAAAGTTGTCGAAACACAAAAAATAGATTAGCTGACATGAAATTTGTCCCGCATATTAGATACAAGAATAAAAAACCGCTAAACGCCTTAAAAATGAGTCGCGCATACAATATTCCAGCTACAAAAGATCTGATATGAATATTACGTGCCGAGAAAATGTATTCTCATTTTGATGTAAAACAAAATTCTAGTTTTATTTTAAAAGATTTTTCCATAATATTTGCTAAATTTGAAATAAACGCGCCACAAAAGAGTTTGAAAATGAAAATACATTTTCGCGCCACGTAATATTCATATCAGATCTTTTGTTGCTGGAATATTGTATGCGCCACTCATTTTTAAGGCGTTTAGCGGTTTTTTATTCTTGTATCTAATACAAGAATACACGTGCATGGCGCTCAATATTATTACTTAAAAATAACAGCTTAGTAATAAAATAATGAGAAAAATTTCTTCGGGATCTTGTAGGGGGGCCATTAAACTTTGATTTAGTCACTTCCTGACTTTCATAATAATAACTTTTAACTGAGTTATTAAGCCTTGAAAATCGCCTTTTCGTTTTTTTTCAATTTTATATTGCTTATAACTCGAAAACGATCAACTTTAGAGAAAAATTATAAGAGACCTTTTTATCCACAATGGTCCATATAATCTACAAAAAAATTTTCCGGGCCAAAAATATTGATTTTTTGCAATTTGATTAAAAAAATTGTTAAAAAAATTGGCCCACTTTTCACGTAGGCGACTTCTTGAACCTTATTCTGGGATGTCTCACGAATGTAATTATGTAAAAAAAATCTCATGGGAATATTTTTCCCAACGAACCCGCCGTTTTCGCCTTGTCTAATTAGCAAATAAAATTACTTAAACTTGTTTATTTAATAAAATAGCCATTGTAATTTATATCAACAATTAAATTCGAAAAATGTTTAAAGGATTTTTCACTGTAACAATGGGTTAGTATATTTTTTACGTTTAAATTTCAATATTTGGCATTTTAAGATTGACGTTATTCAAAGGTAAATATGAACAATCGCTATTAATTCCGTAAAATGGCTTACGGATATGAAATTTATATGAATGAATTCTGTTTTACTTACTGTTGATTGTACAATAAATTTTTATTGAGAGCACACGTCCGTTTTCGTGTAATTGCCTTAAAATATGTCTTATTTTTAAAAGCCACCTCCATTCCATGACTCTAATATCAACTGTCTGTTTCATTGTTTCGTAAGGCCAAAAAGGGAAATTCTAACAGTGTTTCCATAGTTATATAAAATATGTTTTCTTATGAAAAATAAAATCTTTCGATTTTGAATAATGTTAGTATTTGATAATTATATTTTCTACTAACCCAAATAAAAAAGGTCGTAGAAACTGTGTAGTATTCTACTTGCATGTAATGACTATTACTCACTTTGATTAATTAAGACACTCGCCTACGGCACGTGTCGCAAACTTCATCATCGTGAGTAATAGCCATCATAACATGCTTGTTGAATAATATACTATATCTTCATTAATTCATATTTTGACACAGCGTTTTCTATATACAATATATGTGTTATGCTTAAAATGGTACCCTTTATATTTCTGTAAAGTTTTAAAGGTTTTTTTTTTGAAGAGCTTTTCTGCAATTTTACTAAAAGCTCTTAAGCAAGCCGAATTTTTTGCCGCATGATATCCGGCATTTTCCTATATCGAGAGGTCAGGTCTTATTAAATGTATGGATTACACAGTCTCTGATGTGGACGCCCGGAAAAGCAGAATTAAACGAACGAACTGCCAGCACTCACCAAGTTTTAATGGATTAAAAGGCCGACTCCAAAGTTCACTTTAAACTAATATAACAACTTTAGTTGGAAATTTCATAGTCGCAGTCATTAAATCAATTTTTGGCTTTCTCATTAATGTCACTCCCTACATAACGAACCAACTTCTGTATATAAGCTCATTTAAAAGCTTAAGAACTTTTTAAACCGCCGGAACTGGGATATTATCCTGCGGGATTTTGTGAGAAGTCAGTGATAAAACACTCATATACAACTTTCAAGCTAAACAATTATCCGGATTGAAAAAATGTGGTGTCAAAAACATGAGAAATAATTAAAAACGTTTCACTGGATATACACATGAATGTTTGTCCATACAAACACATTAAAAGCAAGCATAGAAAGCTCTATTATTTTTGTTTTATGCCTATTTCAAAAATCGTTTAAAAATTTGCTGGAAATATCAAACTTCAAATTACTTCTTTTTGGTAATGGTTTGAAAAACAAAAAGGGCTACAGTTTTATATTTGTCTGTGACACGTATCACAGAATTAACAGTAGCTATTTAATAATAAGTTTGGATTATCTCTACAAGTTATATACATATTCCTAATATAAAATTATCAGTAGTAATTGCACAAGAGCTCTGAAATTATTGAATTTTTCCCGAGTGACACTTTGACAGTTTTAATTTCACAAGCCGAAGGCGAGTGAAAATATGTCAAAGTGTCACGAGAGCACTAATTCTTTATTAATTTCAGAGGTCGAGTGCAATTTGTTGCGATTATTTCATGAATAAAACTGTTCAAAACCAAAATTTTATTGTAATTTATTTATGTAAGTACCATTAAACACACAGTTTTTATAACTATTTGACGATTGAAAGTCATCACTTTTATAATTTTTAAAACATTAATTGTCATTAATGTCACTGAATGTATTTTTTCATAGCAACGAAGAGCATCTGACGTAATATAATTAACGACGAGAGATTATCAAAAATTATCGATTTAATTCAGATTTCTGTAGCTTTCTATTGGTCAGAATCTCCTATGAATGAAATAATCAGTAGTAATTGCACAAGAGCTCTGAAATTATTGAATTTTTCCCGAGTGACACTTTGACAGTTTTAATTTCACAAGCCGAAGGCGAGTGAAAATATGTCAAAGTGTCACGAGAGCAAAAGTTCTAAATTAATTTCAGAGGTCGAGTGCAATTTGTTGCGATTATTTCATGAATAAAACTTTTCAAAACCAAAATTTTATTTTAATTTATTTATGTAAGTACCATTAAACACACAGTTTTTATAAATATTTGACGATTGAAAGTCATCACTTTTATAATTTTTAAAACATTAATTGTCACTAATGTCACTGAATGTATTTTTTCATAGCAACGAAGGGCATCTGACGTAATATAATTAACGACGAGAGATTATCAAAAATTATCGATTTAATTCAGATTTCTGTAGCTTTCTCTTGGTCACAATCTCCTATGAATGAAATAATCAAAAATTATCGATTTAATTCAGATTTATGTAGCTTTCTATTGGTCAGAATCTCCTATGAATGAAATAATCAGTAGTAATTGCACAAGAGCTCTGAAATTATTGAATTTTTCCCGAGTGACACTTTGACAGTTTTAATTTCACAAGCCGAAGGCGAGCGAAAATATGTCAAAGTGTCACGAGAGCAAAAATTCTATATTAATTTCAGAGGTCGAGTGCAATTTGTTGCGACTATTTCATGAATAAAACTGTTCAAAACCAAAATTTTATTGTAATTTATTTATGTAAGTACCATTAAACACACAGTTTTTATAAATATTTGACGATTGAAAGTCATCACTTTTATAATTTTTAAAACACTAATTGTCATTAATGTCATTGAATGTATTTTTTCGTAGCATCGAAGGGCATCTGACGTAATATACTTAACGACGGGAGATTATCAAAAGCTATCGATTTAATTCAGATTTCTGTAGCTTTCTATTGGTCAGAATCTCCTATGAATGAAATAATCGTATAAATATATATGTCGAGAGGATCGTACTTTGAAAATATTTTCAAATGTACAGTGACACCTATTTGGACGCCAGAAAATTTAACACGTTAATTTCCTCAAAAAAGACAAAATGCATGGTTATAACAGCAGATCCAATAATATGTAAATTGGAGCTAGAAGGTCAGATAATAGAACAAGTGATGGAGTTTAAATACCTAATACCTAGGAATCACACTATCTAGCTACGGAAGACTCGAAACAGAATTGGAAGATCAAGTTAATAGAGCAAAAAAAGCCGCAGGTTGCCTGAATGGCACAATATGGAGAAATCAAAAAATATCGGAAAAGAAATGAAAGGCAGAATTTACAAAACAGTCATCAGACCAATAATGACATACGCGACAGAAATACGACCCGACACAGAGAGGACAAAAAGATTGCTCGAAACAGCGGAGATGAAAACCCATCAAAAAATCGATGGTAAGATTCTATGGGACTGAGCTAGGAGTACAGCTATACGACGGAGATGCAAGGTGGATAACGTTAATAAATGGGTAAGAAACAGAAGAATAGAATGAAATGATCACCTAAGTCGAATGACAACAAATAGGGTAGTCAGGACAGCGAGAGACGGTTCCCCAAGAGGAAGAAGATAAGTGGGAAGACCACGAAAACGATGGAACGACAACTTACTAGAGGCACATTGAATAAAACAGACAGAGTCATGTCTATACAAAAAGAAGAAGAAGAAGAAAAAGAAAAAGAACAGAGATATATTCATTCCTTGTTGAAATTGACAAAAACTTGAATGTAAAAATAATCAATTTAGTTCATCTGTCAATTATTATCTGTCTCGTGTCAACATATTAATGTCTCTAAATAGTGGAGTCAATGAAGGTGGATATGAGTTATTACCTCAGATTTCGTTGAACCTCCATCGATTTTCATAAAAATTGGTGAGTGGTTAAAGAATACCTCAAGAAACAAAGGTGACATAGTGCCAACTTGCGCTTTTTGCATTTTAGGGGTGAAATACACCCCTTTTTTAAAAATTATTTTTTAGATTTCTGGAACTGCAGTCACTGTAAGTTTCCACTTCCTATTTCGTTGAACCTTCAACGATTTTCATGAAAATCGGTAAGTAGTTAGAGGATACCTCAAGAAATAAATGATATATAGCATCAACTTGCGCTTTTGCATTTTAGGGGTGTAATACACCCCTACTTTTTAAATTGTAAAAAATACAGATTTCCGCATTATGGCGCAAGTAATCTCGTTTAATTAAGAAAAATAAATATTTTTTTTTATATTTATGTGCATGAATTACATTTTTTTTTTATTTTTCAAACCTTATAGCAACCAAAAATCCGAAAATTAACAAGTCGAAAATCACGAAAACCTTATTCTTCTATATTTCTGAAAGTGTAGTCACTGAATGTTTTCACCCACGATTTCTTTGAACCTTCATGGATTTTCATGAAAATTGTTGATTAGTTAGAGGATACTTCAAAAAACAAAAGTGATATGGCACCAAGTTGCGCTTTCTGCATTTTAGGGGTGAAATCCACCTTTTTTTTAATGATAAAAATGCAGATTTCAGCATTCTGGCTCAAGCAATCTCGTTTAATTAAGTAACATAAATATTTTTTTACATTTATGTGCATGATTTATAATTTTTATTAATTTTTTAAACCTTATAGCAACCAAAAATCAGAAAATTAGCAAATCGACAATCACGAAAAAAATTAATCTTTTATATTTCCAAAAAGGCAGTCACTGAAGGTTTTCACCCCTGATTTCGTTGAACCTCCATCAATTTTCATGAAAATTGGTAAGTAGTTAGAGGATACCTCAAGAAACAAAAATGATGTGGTACCAACTTGCGCTTTTATCCTGGGGGTGGATGTTACCCCTTCTCATGGGTGAACACTATTTTATTAAAAATAACCCCATAATTAGATAGAGGAGTAAATTCTAAGCAAACTTTCTTTTATCAAGTTTATAAATTTTTTGTTTAAATAATATTTCATAATTTAATAAAATATTATTGGTACAGTAAAACCTGACAATAACGGCCACTAAAAATAGAAAACAATTGGCCGTTATATAAATGTGGCCGCTAATGCTAGGTTTCCTTTTCCACAAATACATAAAATATAATTGAAAATTTATTTATTTTAGTAATTAAAGCAAATCTAATTAAATATAATTCTACAAACAAACGGAACACACTAAAACTAAATTCAATTTACTACAATATAAAACAATATCTATACGAAAAAACAACTACAAGAAAAACAGAATTTTTGTTTGTTTTACATTTTTTTAGATAAACGAAACATACTAAAACTAATTTAATATAGGTAATACATAATATAAAACAACATACTATAGCTACTACGAAAAATACGCTTATCATTAAAGTATCGTCGTGTTTCCATGCTATATTCAACAAAACCAACTTGGTAGGGCCTATAATTAGATATCGCAAATCACTTTGGCTGATTTTGTCTGCATATATATTATGTTTGAGGAATCCTTTTTTTTGTGAGACTGGATATAGGACATTTCTCAAGTATGAATTCACATTCATGGTATATCGTTGCTATACAGGGATAATAATCTGTGCAATGTTATGGCACAGGCTACGTTAAATATGAAGTAAATGTGGAAGATACACACTGGTTATTCATTTCAATTTAATTTGATTGTTTTTTAATCGTTTACAATATTTAAAATAATTAAAAACATAAAGTTAGGGATTTCAAAAATAAATTCAGTTCTCACTGGCAGGGTGGGAAATAATAAAGTGCCATACAATAGCATTTCATTACAATGCTCATTACAGGCATTACAGGCCGCTCCGTTTGAGAAAACTCATACTCTCAAACTTTGAGAAAACACTCATTCAGTTTCGACCAACCCTGTATTAGCTAAAATTAAACGTTTTGCTAGATTAATAATTTTTAACAATAATAGATTATATTAAAAATCACTTGAACATAAATTGATTTTCTGATGTCAAATCACTACAATTATACAGGGGGTGAATATTGCTATGAAATTTGAAAATAAAAACGTAATTATCTTTTAAACTACTTCGTATAACATCACAAAACCTGATATTTTAAGACATAAAACATAGAGGAGAATCCAAAAATGTAAAAATATACAGGGTGTTCCATTAAACAAAAGATAATTTTGTTTCACCCTGTCAATATGGGTGGCCCTGTATATTTGGAAATGTATTTAAATTCTGATATTATCTATGCCCCAATGTCACCTAAATAAACTTTTTTCGTATCTCCTACAACAAACGACTAATTGGACTTCCCACAACCTGTATACATACAAAATCTCCGCTATAAAATTTTTTCAAAGAAAATGTTATTGGTTTTTTTTAAAATAACTCCGTTAAATTTTGAAATATGAGATTTATCCAAAAACCATTACAAAGCTAAGTAAAAGTTCTATAACACTGTATTAAACATAATTTTCTAAATCCTTTATTTTTTTTTAAATACAAGGTGAAAGGGCCCCGGTTACATGGTTCTCGCAGTAAAATTTAGGTTTAAATGTTTCTATCTCGGTTATTTTTTGTCGTAAAAAAATATTAAAAAAAGAAAAAGCTTAAATAAAGTTAAAACTAAAATTTTATTGTCTACCATTTTTTAAGTATATCGAGTATTTTTGGAGTTATTATCAAAAGAAAATAAAATTCACGAAAATTTGAAAAATTCTAATTTTTTTTAATCGTATTTTTTTTTTCAAAAATATTCATTCTAAACCGGTCAAAATTGTTGAAGCTATTACTCATGTTGAAATAAATAAAGTTTTAAATGGGTTACTATAAATTTTAAGTTTTGTGGAAATGACGTATGTTTCATTTTTCATTCTTCCCTAAAAAATCTGAAAAAATCTCTTATTTCCATCATAACTTGCTTAATTTTGATGCTATCGACTTCTTATATAGCTTTTTGATAGTTACCTTTAAGTACTTTATTAAAATGTTTAGTATCTATATTTAACAAAGTGCATCGTTTTCCTGTTATTTAAGTTTGAATACTAAGATTTGAGTACTCGCGGAAAAAAATATACATTCAATTGCATATAACTCACTTTGTATATGTAATAAACGATTTTTCGAATAAGGAGCTTATTTATTTTTATATTATCTTCGATTTTGGTAATAACAACTTTTTTGAAGAAACTTATGGTTTTTGAGTTATTTATGAAAAACTGCTTTAAAACACGGATTTTTTTCAGGAAAAATCAAAACTTATGATCTTTAATAACTCAAAAACTATTGATTTATTGGAATAACTTTATATAACAATTTTTACTTATAATTTGTCCCTCTATCGATTAGCGGTATTATTTTTAATAAAATAATTTCCACCCCCCGAGAAGGGGTGGCATCCCCCCAGGGTAAAAGCGCAAGTTGGCGCCATGTCACCTGTGTTTCTTGAGGTATCCTCTACATACTTACCAATTTTCATGAAAATCGATGGAGGTTCAACGAAATCGGAGGTGAAAACCTTCATTGACTCCACTAAAAACCTTACCTTTCGCTGTGCACACGTTTTGAATATTTGAATATGTAATTGTTTTTAACTTTTTTTATTTTGAGATCATTCGTCGTATAATTCTCATTTTACTTTATAACGTCCTTTACTGTAAAGAAAAACAAAGAAAATAATTCAGTTCAATAATCATTATTTTAAGGAACATCAAGCCAGATAATGTTTTTCCATATCCATATGCATAGTCGTATCTTCTGTTCTATATTCATATATTCTGTTTATACTAAAGCCGTTTAAATACTTAACAATGAGCCCTTAATCCTTTAACCTCATGCCATGTATATGCAATTTCCAGAAACTGGTTCAATATTGCAATATGGAAATCCTCTCTCCCTTGAATATGTAAGGAAAGACACAAACTGTAATTAGAAACCGCCGGATCGACCAGCTTATCTCTTCATCTTTTACGTCAATATATTAAATTTCTGGATTTATATCCCTGTATCCAATATTATTCTGTTTGGAGGAATATGTACAAATGGAATAATTATTATCGTTATTGGTACAATTTCCTATATTTAAAATTATACATTGTATGAATAAATTAAATTTATAAAAAGTTACGTATAGGTTTCGTATTATAGACTTATTTGAAAAAAATATAAATATATTATAATCTATAAAATATAAATAATCTGATTTGAAATCTGAAAATTTGTACTTCTACATAATTGTCAATATAGATGTCAAAATCCACAGAGAACGGCAGTTCTCACCAGTGGCGCACAACACCCCTACAAGCGACACTATATATACACGAAATTTTCGATTTTCTAAACCTGACTGAATTGAAAATTGGGCCAAATCCCATCTTAAAGTTTAGGAAAAGACTCGTCCATCCATATGTTACTTCTCCATTTTGGTCCAAGGGTGTGGATTTTACGGCTCTTCCCATTTAAAGCCTGTGTTTCGTTCTCGTCCCCAAAACTTCCAAAAATTTCAAAAATTTAAGGACCTTTACGGCTTCTGATAGCATAGATCATTACCTTTCCAACGCATGTTTAATTTTGAAAATCGGTTATTCCATTCAAAAGTTATTGAGCTCAGAAATGTGACTCAATTTTTATTTAAAAAATGGAAAATGTTTGTGGATATGTATGTTTGTATGTATTGATGTGATCTTGATTATTGATATGAGATAATATTCTTATATGTCATTTAATTTAATCAATGCATTTATAATAATCTAATTAATTTACCAGATCACGTATCAATATGTTTTCAATCTCAGGGCTTTTTATGAAATTAATTACTTATATACGTGGCTTCTAAGTATTTCTCAATGGTTCCTAATCGGGATAGGAAAGAAAAGAGTAAAATAATACACACATATGGTTTACAATTATAATCAAAATATGGTTTATTTTATTTAAATGGCAATCACTGCTTAATATTTGCTATATCTTATTATTCTTAAACATAACATTTACACATGGGAATCTTATTTCCTTTTGGTTTCCAATTGAAAGTTTTTATTAACATTTAACTATTAGGATTTATTAGCAACAATTCTATTTAAGTTTGATGAAGCTTTTCTGATATTATTGATTATGTTCTTCAATTTTAAATGTGGTATTTAATACGAAAAACCCATACATTCATGTCCAAACAAATGAGACTGACCTTTTTCTGGTGAACTGAGAATGTCTTCACACAAGACCCGTTTCCTGCTATCCTTGGCTGCGATCAAAACCTCGTCCTGGCTTCCAGTAATGTTCTCCTTTGAAAACTAGCTCGTATAGCTCCCGTTCCTGCTTCTGTCGTGATGCCGTGTTTCTACCTTTTTCGAAACTTCAATCAGCTACCGGGACACTCTTGGCTCAAGGAGGTTCTTTACTCTCGACCTGGCCTACCTCTCGTTCCACGATAGATACTCCACACTCACGGAACTATACCGGCTTTCTCACTCTCCGTACACTACCGTCTACTACTGGACTTCACTTCTCGACAGCTCAAAACATTCTGATCTCTATTTTTCATTCATTCCCCTACTTTCTAAATATCCCTTCCAGATTCACAAATCAGCCTTCCACCACCAACTCTCATTCGCAGTATTCCTCAAAACCAATTTTTAATCTTTCTAAATATGCTTAATGGATTTCAAAAAAAAATAGTTAATTCCCATTCTAAAATTACTTTCTACTATTTACAAAATTTAATGACCTATTATCTACTTCAACTGAGTCTTATTTAGCATAGGCTAATGATCGAACCTTCCGCGAACAACGATAATGACCTATTATATATTTCAACTGAGTCTTATTTAGCATAGGCTAATGATCGAACCTTCCGCGAACAACGATAATGGTACGTGCCATTCACTTTGTTTATTCTCGGCGCATTGTCCCGAGTTTCGTAAGCTTTTTCTAATCACTTCTTAAAATTACATATAACAATTTGTTGTATACAGGTTGTTCTAAATTTATATGCCCGTGGTTGAGAAAATTGAAAATATTTTATATTAAATTGAATTCTGTTTATAATTATCAAAATTTAATTTTCATATCAAATAGAAATATAACAGTATGTATGTGAAAAAGTTAAACCGATCTGATTTTTTTTTCTGTGTTTCAAGAGGGTTTGAGGGCCGATTCAAAACCGGTCTAATTTTTGACTTCTGACTACCCGTAAGTTAGCTAGAGGACTAGGTAAATACAAAATAGCATATTTTTTGGGCGTATATATCTTAGGTTCAAGGAAAGAGAGGAAAACCGCAAATACACCAAATCAATAGGGTTGAGTTAGGCTTTTAAATGGCGCCTAAGCTATCAAGCTGATACATACACACTGCTCACCATAGCCAAAAAACTGAAAAATTAATCTTTGGAAATTTTGGTTTTTCGACAATTACTCAAAATCTCAACCTACGAATTTCGCCAATAAATGAGCGTTTGTAGAAGGACTCAGGACGCGTCTAATGGTGTATACTTTATATCTGGGAAAATTCGAATTTTTAAGTTATACCTAGGCTTCATAAGTATGATCAAATCTATTTCTTATGGGAAAAAACGGTTTTTCAAGCTCAATAATTCCTGTAGTACGTTCAGTTATCATACTCGATCTTGGATGCATCAGATAATGCTTGTCAATACGTTTCAAATTCATGTTTAGTGATCAACATCAGGTAAGCCGTTTAGAAGTTATAGAGCTCCAAAGGTATAATTAGTCCAGGAACTGAAATTTTTCACTTCGCAATAATTTTTACAGGATAGATTTGCTTAAAAATTTGAAAATAAGTAGTGGATAGTCCAAGGATCAAAATCTATATGATGCCGAAAGACGCTTTTACCATGGGGTGGTTGCCACCTCATCTCGAAGTGGAAATTTTTTTTTTATATTTTGACCGCAAATGCTGGTAAAAATATTAATTATAAGCAAAAAATGTTCATTATACATTTTTTTGATAAAATTAATAGTTTTCGATTTATTAGTTATCGAAGCTGTTAGTTTTATATCGAAAAGATTACCCGATAACGGCAGTTCTCGCCAGTGGCACAGAAATACACCCCCCTACACGCGACACTATTATATATACGAAATTTTCAATTTTTTAAATCTGACTGAATTGAAAATTTTGCCAACTCCCATCTTCAAGTTCAGAAAAAGACTCACCCATTCATATGTCAACCATCCATTTTGGTCCAAGGGTGTCGATTTTACGGCCCTTCCTATTTAGGGTCTGTTTTTTGTTCTGGTCCCCAAAACTCCCAAAAACTTCGAAAATTTAAGTACGACTTTTGCGGCTTCTAACAGTACTGATCATTACCTTTCCAACGCATGTCTAATTTTAAACATTACCAGAGAACGGCAGTTCTCGCCAGTGGCGCACACCGACACCACCCTACACGCGACACTATATATATACACAAAATTTTCGATTTTCTAAATCTGACTGAATTGAAAATTAGGCCAACTCCCATCTTAAAGTTCAGAAAAGACTCACCCATTTATATGTCAACCATCGATTTTGGTCCAAGGGTGTAGATTTTACGGCCCTTCCTATTTAGGGCCTCTTTTTCGTTCTCGTCACCAAAACTCCCAAAAAGTTTAAAAATTTGTCCAATCTTTGCGGCTTCTAATAGAACTGATCATTACCTTTCCAACGCATGTCTAACTTTGAAAATCAGTTATACCATTCAACAGTTATAGAGCATTGAAATGTGACTCAATTTTTATTTAAAAAAGGGAAAATGTGTGTGGTATGTATGGATATGTGTTTGAAAGTTAAACCGATTTGATATTTTTCTCTGTGTTTAAAGAGGGGGTCAGGGCCGATTTAGAACCGGTGTATTTTGTTACTTTTGACCACCCATAAGCCAGCTATAGGACTTGGTAGGTACAAGACGGCATATTTTTTGGGAGTATACTCGGATCACGAAGAGGCAGGAGAACCGCAAATACATCAAATCAATAGTGTTGACTTAAGCTTTCAAATGGTGTCTAAGGCGTCAGGATCAGACATATACACGGCTCAGTATAGCCGAAAAACTGAAAAACTAAACTTTGAAAATTTTGGTTTTTCGACAATTACTCAAAATTTCAACGTACGAATTACGCCAATTTGTAGAAGGACTCAAGACGAATCTAACGATGTATACCTCATATCCGGGAAAATTCGAATTTTTATGATAAAATCTATATAATCTCTTTATAAATATGATAAAATCTATTTCCTGTGGGAAAAACGGTTTCGAAAGCTCAATAATTCCTGTAATAGCTTTAGTTATCATACTTGACCTTAGATCCATCGGATACTACAGGTTAATACGTCTCAAACTCATGTTTACTGATCAAAATCGGTTAAGCCGTTTAGAAGTTAAGATACAAAAGTATACTCCAATTAACGATTATTCCCCAAATGGTTTATGTAGTTGTAGTGGTTACGACGCTAAATTTGATCTGGCAACGGGCAATCCGACTTCATTTACCAGCCATCTCAATATATTTGTTTTTCAATCTATTTCGAATAGAAAAAAATCTAGTGTACATTCGATGGACACTAGATCATTTGGGAGATAATGTAACAAAGGTGACAATTTCTAAAGCTTGACGTGTAATAGAGGAACATTGCATTCAACTTCATACATTTAATTTATAAATAACTTTGAAAAACTCCTGATACAAGAATAAAAAACCGCTAAACGCCGTAAAAATGAGTGGCGCATAAAATATTCCAGCTACAAAAGATCGGATATGAATGTTACGTGGCGCGAAAATGGATTTTCATTTGATGCAAAACAAAATTTTAGTTTTATTTTAAAATATTTTTCCATAATATTTGCTGAATTTGAAGTAAACGCGCCACAAAAGAGTTTCAAAATTCAAACTGCATCAAAGTTACTCTTTTGTGGCGCGTTTACTTCAAATTTAGCAAATATTATGGAAAAATATTTTAAAAGAAAACTAAAATTTTGTTTTGCATCAAATGAAAATTCATTTTCGCGCCATGTAACATTCATATCATATCTTTTGTAGCTGGAATATTTTATGCGCCACTCATTTTTACGGCATTTAGCGGTTTTTTATTCTTGTATGCTATTCATATCTCAAACCTTTATACAGGAGCGGCACACCCTCAAAAAAGCGCTTATTTTTCGAGATACTGACCACGGAGGGGTAAATGGCTAATTGTATTCATACTTTATATTCTATATATTCGAGGGTGCTGAAAACGAAAATAAGGTTTATTTTGAATTTCATGTGGGGGAACAATGTCAAAATCGCAATTTTACCCCAAATATAAAAAAATAATGTCACGTTTTTTGCGTATACCTCGCTAAAACTCTGTTCCATTTTAACATTTTTTTCTCAGTAATTTTTACAGTTGTATAGCTCTAACATTTCTGAAGACAACGGTACCTGATTCAAGCTTTTATTCTTATTCTGATAAAGGTTATGAATTTTTCAAAGAAAAGGTGCGGATTTCTGCATTGCAAAGTTTAATCGGAAAAGTTGTGTGAAGAAAAGTACAAAGAAGTTTTCTGGCAAGTTTTAGATCAAAATATTTTATAGAAAAAAAAATAATGCAACTTTTAATGTCGACAGTAGAAATCCCCAATATACCGCTTATTTTTCGAGATACTGACAATGAGTGGTGAATGGCTATTTTTGGCCTTAGGTTATGTTTTTGATGAAAACGAAAGTAAAATTTATTTTAAATTTTAGGTGGTGCAATATTGTCAAAATTGCAATTGTACCCAAAAAATAAAAAAAAATCACGTTTTTTGCGTTTAGCTCGCTGCAACTCTGGTCCGTTTTAATATTATTTTCTAAAGTTTGTACACTATGTATGTATATCGCTCACCTTTTTGAAGACAATGATTTCTGCTTTAAGCTTTTAGTCCTATTCTAGTCAAAGTTATGAATCTTTCAAAGTACAAGGTCTTTTTATTACGAAATTTGAAATATAGATCTTAAATTAAACTGTTTTTAAAACATAACTACAAAGAAGTGTTCTGCAAAATTTTGGATCAAAATGTTTTATATAAAACAAATGGTGCAACTTTTAACATCGACATTATAAATCCTCAAAATAACGCTAATTTTTCGAGATACTGATCATTGGTGATGAATGGCTAATTTTAATCTTAGTTTACGTTTTTGACGGTGCTGAAAACTAAAATTAAGTTTATTTTAAATTTTAGGTGGGAGAACATTGTCAAAATCGCAATTTCGCCCTAAAAATAAAATTAAACCACGTTTTTCTTAAAATTAAAATTGGCACCATATTTTTTTTTATAACACATCTAGATCTAAAACTCCCCGTAAAACTTCTTTGAACTCGATGGTTTAACAAGAACGTAATCAAATAGATAAATTTTAAATTTTGTCACTTAATTTTTGCGATATTACTTTGCAATTCACGAATCTGCACCTTTGATTTTTAAAAATTCATAACTTTTTTGAAGAAAAGACTAAAAGCCTACAGTTGCTTGCATAGTCTTCAAAAAAGTAAGAAATATATGCTGTAATAATTTCAGAAAAAAATATAGCTAAACGTAAAAATTCGTGACTTCAGTATTATTTTTCATTTTTAGGTTAAAATTGCAGTATTGAAAACGTTTCCTTGCATAAAATTCAAAATAACCTCTTTTTCGTTTTCAGCACCATCGAAAGTATAAATAACACCAAAATTAGCCATTTACCGCCCATAGTCAGTATCTCGAAAAATAACCGTCATATTGGGGATTTCTAATGCCGATAATATTTTTTTTTTCTATAAAACATACTTACTTACTTACTTAATCCAGAACTCGTCTACCTTTCGGTGTGAGTTGTTACGGAGTTAGGTTCTCCGTCGTTTTCTTCCACATTTCCTTCCATTTCCTTCTATCCATGGCCATTGCTTTTGTTTCCTCCCATTTTATTCCTCTTTTGTCCACCGCTTCCCTCACTTCTTCTGCCCACGTCTTTCTTGGTCGTCCTCTCTTCTTTCTTCCCATATCTCTTGCTTCATATATCTGTCTTACTATTTTTTCTTCCCCTCTTCTCAGTACATGTCCGAGCCATCTAAGTTGTCCTTGTTCGATTGTTGTTGTAACTGGGTGTATTTTCAGATTTTGTCTAAAGGTTTGATTTCTAATTTTATCTTTCCTTGTTTTTCCCTCTATTTTTCTCAAAAATCTCATTTCTGTGCTTATTAGTCTATTCTTTTGCCTTTTTGTTAATGCCCAAGATGCACAGGCATAGGTTAGAGTGGGTTTCACAATCTTTTTTACTATTTCGGTTTTCATGTTCTTAGGTATTTCTTTCTTTTTTAAAAAGTTACTCTTAATACTATTGTACAGCTTACCAGTCTTTCCAATTCTTTCATTTATCTCATCTTCTAATTTTCCATTCCGGCTTATGATTACCCTCAAATACTTATATCTGTCTACCTGTTCAAGTTGCTTGCCGTCTACTTCTATTTTGTGTTTTCCGTTTTGTCTTCCAATTATCATTGTTTTTGATTTTTCTTTGTTTATTTTCATGTTTCTGATTTTTAGCTCTTCATACAATATGTTTATATTTTCTTGTAATTGTTTTTCTGACTCCCCAATGATCACCAGGTCGTCTGCGTAGCATAGTTCTCTCATTTGTATCATTCTCAACTTCCAATATCCTACATTGTATTTTCTCCATTTGTGTTTGCAGTTTTTTATTACGTCATCCAGTACTAGGTTAAAGAGTAGTGGACTCAGGACACAACCCTGTTTTAATCCAATGTTGCTGTCGAATACTTTTGATTTTTCATTTCTTGTCCTTACATAGCTTTTCGCTTTTTCATAAAAACTCTGGATGCATCCTATTAGAACTTGTTCAATTTTTCTCTTCTCTAGTATTTTCCAAATATCTTCTCTTTTAATTCTGTCGAAAGCTTTTTCCATATTTATGAAACATGCATGTATTTCTTTTTCTGTTTTAAGAGCTTTTTCTATTATTTGTCTGATTATGAAAATCTGATCATTCGTCCCTCTTTCTTTTCTGAAACCTCTCCTCAAAGGTGTTCTCTAGTTTTTCTCTTAGCCTGTTTTCTAGTATACTAGCATACAGTTTTCCTACTGTGCTTCCTAGTGTTATTCCTCTATAGTTTGAGCATTCTTTGCTATCTCATTTTTTATACAATGGTGTTTTAATGCCTATCTGCCAGTCTAGTGGTACTTTCTTTTCTTTTTTAGCTTGGTTAATGATGTTTAATAATTCTTGTTGTCTTTCTTCATTCATGTATTTGACTATTTCTGCACTTATATCGTCATGTCCTGGTGCTTTTCCCAGCTTGATTTTGTTTATTGCATTTGTTAATTCTTTTTGTGTTATATTTTCTATCTGTTCCTGTTGCTCTTGTGGGGTGTGTTGATTTTTGTTTTGTTCTAACTTATTTCCTTCTACTTGTTCCACTTCCAAGAGTTCTTCAAAGTATTCTCTCCACCTCTCAATAATCTCATTCTCTTCTGTGAGTATGGTTCCATTCTTATCCTTCACGTTTTTCAATGTATTTGGTTTTGGTTTTCTCATGCTCTTAAGTGTGTTATAGAACAATTTCTGGTTTTCACCGAATGCTTCTGTTAATTTGTTTCCAAATTCTACCCACGTTCTGTCTTTGTTATTTTTAACGATCTGTTTAACTTCTGTTCCTTTCTCTTTGTACTTGTCATAGCTTTCTTGCTTTCTGTCTGTTAAGTATTTTTTCCACAGTTGTTTTTTTTCTTGTACTATTTTTTCTAAGTCTTTTGTCCACCATGCCGTGAGTTTTTTGGGGTTATTACTTATTTTTGTTACTCCACAGCTCTCTTTTGCAGCTACTAATAGACTATGTTTATAATCTTTCCATTTTTCTTCTATATTTTGGTACTTATTTTCTCTTTTTCTATGTTCCTCTAGACATTTCTGGTATCTCTTTTTAACTTCAATTTCTTTCAGTTTGTAGCTTCCGATTTTTTCTTTTATTATTTTTCTCTTTTTGTCATTTTGTATGTCTTTTATTATTCAAAAGCTCATTTTGACTACATAGTGGTCACTTCCAATCTCTGCGCTTCTTTTTACCTTAATATTTTTTACTGCTTTCCATATCTCGGAGTTAATTAGGAAATAATCAATTATTGATCTCTCGCTTCTACCCCTCTCTTCCCTTGTGTATTTGTGGACGTCTTTGTGTGTAAACTTTGAATTCCCAGATCATTTTCGATGCATAAATTTATAGTCCTTGTTCCATTATCGTTTCTCGTCTCCTCTCCCTCTTTTCCTAGCCATTTTTCTATACCCGCATTTTGTTTTCCCACTCTTCCATTCATGTCGCCCATTATTATTAGATTGTTATTCTCTGTCTTGTCTATTATTTCTTGAAGTTTTTCAAAATACTCATTTTTTTCATTCTTGCTTGTATTATCATTTGGTGCATATGTTAGAATAGAATAGAAATATGCTTTATTGTCACTGAAAATTATACAATTTTATGGACAAAGCTTAACATAGATTCACGAAAAAGATATACATAACAATAACAAATACAATTTTATAAAATTAGATAAATCGTCAATAAAAAAAATATAAGTTAAAAAAGTGAAGTAAAAAAACAAAAACCAATATATTGCAAAATTACTATAGACCAGGGCGGATCTGTAAAAATATTAGTACATTTGGACGTTGAGAGGTGACTCAAATTTTTTTGCAGAAATTGCTTGAAAATAAATCAGATAATAATATCTGAGTTATCCTCCCTCTCAAAAAGGTCCGGAACATTGTCTAAATAAACAAAAGTCAAAAAATTAAGGAAAAATTCGATTTTTTTCTTGGTTTTTTGATTATAACTTTAAAAGTTTTCATTTCCGAGAAAAGTTGTACTGACATAAAAGTTGCGTAATTAAATTTCCTATAATATAGAATTAGTTAAAAATTTAAGAAATACTCACAATTGTTGCAAAATAGCAATAATTTTGAAAAAAACATACAAAAAACAAGTATTCGAATTTTACGTTTTTCAACCATTTATGCTACACTTAGGACCTTCATATTTCACCTTGAAAAATTTTATGATACAGTAAAACAATACTGTAAATTTCATTAAGATCGGTTCAATAGATTTTGCAAAATAAATTTTGCAATCCAGCTTTCGTAAAAAAAAATTCATTTTTTCAAAATGTTACAGGACTGAAAATAAAGCAGATAGCAAGTTGAAAATTTTTTTGCTCATAGAAGTGTACTGTACCATTCATTTGCAATTTTGCAAAATTAAAATCGCTTAACACCACGGCGTCAGGAATTTTTTTAAATAAGCATTAATTATTGGTGCTACGCGCAGGACAGCGGATAGGTTGCTCTGATTGGGCATTTCAATGACCTTTTGTAATGATTGATACATTTTAATTTTTATGACATTTTGATATAAATAAATAAATTTGTTTATTGCAAAATAAAAACACATACTCTATCCTTTGAAATAACACTTTTATAAGCAACAACTTTCTTTGTTCATATATTTTAACTTAAATAATAAAAGTTTATTATTTTTAAACATATTCAATTGTTTAAACAATATTTCACAAACAATAATAAAATTAGTTTGATTTTTGTGGAATTAAAATATTAAAATACAACAAAATATAGAGTAAGAAAGTAATATATTAGATAAAGATTAGAAGAAATTTTGGTGGAAATCAACCTGTGTGAATCGAACACAGCTGTCCTGCGCGTTGCACCAAAAATTATTGTTTATTTAAAAAATTTTCTGACGCCGTGGTAATTAATCGATTTTAATTTTGAAAATTGCAAATGAAAGGTAGAGTACATTTCTATAAGCAAAAAAAAATTCAACTTGCTATCTGCTTTACTTTCAGTCCTGTAACATTTTGAAAAAATGAATTTTTTTTGCGAAAGCTGTATTGCAAAATTTATTTTGCAAAATCTATTGAACCGATCTTAATGAAATTTACAGTATTGTTTTACTGTATCATAAAGTTTTTCAGGAAGAAATATGAAGCTCCTAAGTGTAGCATAAATGGTTGAAAAACGTAAAATACGAATACTTATTTTTTATGGTATTTTCGCAATTATTGCTATTTTGCAACTAGGGTTACTATTTTTTAAATTTTTAACCAATTCTATATTGTACTAAATTGAATTACGCAACTTTTATGTCAGTACAACTTTTCTCGAAAATCAATACTTTTAAAGTTATAATCAAAAAACAAAGAAAAAAATCGAATTTTTCCTTCAATTTTTGACATTTTGATTATTTAAACAATGTTCCGGACGTTTTTGAGAGGGAGGATAACTCAAATATTATTATTTGATTTATTTTCAAGCAATTTCTGCAAAAAAATTTGAGTCACCTCTCAACGTCCATCTCAAAACAGATCCGCCCTGGACTACTATAAATTGCAAAATTGAACATACAACATAATATAATAAAACACAAACAAAGGAACTAATAAGCTTAAGCTGCTGTATGTGACACCCAAATATATATAAATAAACTTTAGTTACTTGTACATTACTGTGATTTCTTAGTTAGTCATTAAGAAACTCTTCTACTGAATAATATGGTCTTTTAGATAAATGAGCTTTTGTCGTTTTAAGGAACTTGAGAAAGGATGTTGCAGATTTGAGTTGTAAAGGGAGATGGTTGTATAGTTTTTTTGCGGAATATAGTATAGATTTCTTTATTAACTCAGAAGACGGGATCGGTAAATAGACATCAAATGTTGAATTTCTGGTGGAGTAGTCATGATGAGGCCTTGCTGGAAAGACATGCATGTGTTTACGAATTAAGCAAACAGTTTCTAAAATATACAAAGGTGGAAGAGTTAAAATTTCGTGATCTTTAAAGTAACTTCTGCAATGGGTTGTTCTTCTGAGGCCAAACAGATATCTTATTGCTCTTTTTTGTAATTTAAAAATAGCATCAAATTGGGCAGCTGTACTAGACCACAAAAAGGAAGACCATATCGAAGATGAGACTCGAATAAAGAAAAATATGTTCTTTTAGAAGATGCTAAATTGAGTTCCTTCGAAACAGATCTTATGGCATAGCAGGCCGAGGCGAGTTTCTTACTTAACAAATCGATATGAAGGGACCATTTGAGGTTGCTGTCTAAAAGAATACCAAGAAATTTTACAGAATCAACGGCAGAGATCTGGCTGCTATTCACAAGCAGGGGTTGAAGAGCACCTTTATATGATAATGCTACCGTTTTATCCACGTTAAAGGAGAGTAAATTAGAGTCAGACCAGGTTTTTATCGTAAGAAGATCAGAAGTTATAGTTGCATGAAGAGTTGCAATAGTTGAGTTGCTCCAAGTGATACTGGTATCATCAGCAAAAAGAAAAATTTTTCCATCGATTTTTAAATTAGTGATGTCATTTATAAAGATCAGGAAAAGTAGAGGACCCAATACTGAACCTTGTGGTACTCCACATATAATGTTTTTGCGACTAGAATCAGTATCATTTGCTCTAACCAATTGTTTCCTATTATCTAAGTAAGATTTAAACCAATTCAAAGAAAAACCTCGAATTCCATAGTAATTAAGTTTTTTAATCAAAATGTTGTGATTTACACAATCAAAAGCTTTGGAATAGTCACAGAAAACAGTGGCAGTATAAAGAATATTGTTTAGTGCTTGGTAAACCTCGTGAAGTACAGAAAACATGTCATCAGTGGTACATTTATTAGTTAAGAAGCCGAACTGATTTTGTGATAAAATATTGTTATCAAAGAGAAAGGACATAAGTCGAGTTTTTATGAGCCTCTCAATAATTTTGGAGAGTACCGGTAGTAGGGCAATAGGTCTATAGTTGCAGGCATTAGATTTTTCGCCACCTTTATGAAGAGGAATAATAATGGCTGTCTTTAGGCACTCTGGAAATTTACCGTTTTCAAAGGAATCATTAATTAGTGACACGAGGAGTTCTAACACATTATCTGTGAGATTTGAGAAGATTTTTATGGATAGTCCATCAGTACTACAAGATGATTTGCTTTTGATACTATTGATCGTTTGGATCAATTCAGATTTAGATTGGTCTTATAAAGAATGAATTCGAGACAATTTCTGAATTCGGAAGATAGGAAATGGGATCTTGTTGAGACTGAATAGTTTATGTTATATTTTTACTCACGTTAATGAAGTATTCGTTTAGATTTTCAGGGTTTGGAAGGGCCAATGTTTGATGTTATGATGTAACTATACTTTTCTTGTTTAATCTTTAGTTGAACTGTTAAAATCCTCTCGTTTGTAAATTGGACATCGATGATGTTCTTCATGTAGGATGGAGTTACAATTACTGCTACTCCTGCTTTCGCTGTGCTATGGTGGTCCACTCCTGACCACCATATATTGTATCCGTCTTTTATTTCTTTCATTCTTGTTCCTTTTTTCTTTGTTTCTGTGACACCTAATATGTCAATTTTCAGTTTTTTCATTTCTTCGACTATTTCCTCTTCTTTACCATTTATTCCTCTTGTGTTCCAAATACCTATTTCTATCGTTTCGTTACCTATTAGTTCACGCCCTTGCTGTTTTCCTTTAATATTTTTTATTTTATTATCGTTGTTTGTTTTCTTTGTCCTTATTCCTGCCTTTTTCGTCTCCACCATTTCCGTCGTATTTTCGTATATCAGTTTTTTGACTTTTTCATATTTCTGACTTCGAGTTCTCCTTTTTCTTTATTCCATATCCATTCTTCATTTTCTATTATATTTTTTTGATATTTAATCTGTACTTGTTTACCTTTATTCTTCTCTGTTTGTGCCCTTTTTCTTATGTGGTAGTCTATTTCCCTTTCTTTTGCGGTGAGATCATTGTTAATATAGACTAGATTTCTCTTTTTATTTAATTTATGTTTATTTTCTATTACTTTCGTTGTTCCTTCGGTATCTAACAATTCCACTAGGCATTTGTTTTCGCTGATTTTCTTAACTTCTTTTATTTCTGGTTCCACTTCTAGTTAATTTCTTATGAAATTCTTTATTTCAGTTTTCATGTCTTTTTAATTTGTGCTTTGTAGACTTATCCCTGTGACTACGATGTTATTTTTCCTTTTATCTTTCTCTAATTGTTCGACGTGTTCATTAAGTTTCAATATTTCTTTCTTTAAGCTTGAGTTTTCTCTTTTCAGTTCCATAATTACTTGCAGGTACTCTTCCTTCCACTGTCTTATTTCTTTTATATCTTCTTTTATGTCCTTTCTCAGATCTTCCAGTATTTTCCTTATTTCCTCCATTTCTGAAACTTATTTTATTCAGCAGTCTCCGCGTTAAAAGCTTATTCCCAGGTCCACCCTGCAGAGGCCTAAACTTTTCTCAGAGAATATTACTGAACTGTGAAGTTATAATAAAAATCTTACCTTAGTCCTTTCTTGTTAATTTTGTTACGTTGTTCACTATAATTATTACTATTTATTCACTATCCTTAATAATAATGTTTATTCACTATACTATAATAATACTATTAATTTATATTAATTACACTATTCCCTAAATAAATTTTTTAACTAGTTCAATTTATTTAAGTTTGTAAACAATCGATTTATCGTTTTTGTTTCCGATATCAAAATACACTAATTACATTTATTTGACGTCGACAAACGTGATATTTTCCGGTATACGAAATTTATATATCGCCGCTGTCTTGGCCACATGTCTTAACACCTCGGCTTCTCGACTCGAACCTCGAATCTATAAAACATTTTGATCTAAAATTCTCCATAAAACTTCTCTGTACTCTCTTTTTTAACATAAACGTGATTGGCTAAGTTTTAAATTTCGTCACTCAACATTTGCGATTAAACTTTGCAATGCACTAATCCGCACCTTTTCCTTTGAAAAATTCATAACCTTTATCAGAATAAGAATTAAAGCTTGAAACGGCTACCGTTGCCTTCAGAAATGTTAGAGCTTTATACTGTAAAAATTTCAGAAAAAAGTTATTAAAATGGAAGAGAGTTGTAGCGGGGTAAACGCAAAAAAGCTTTATTTTATTTTTTTTTTATTTTTAGGGTAAAATTACGATTTTGACAATGTTCCCCCACATCAAATTCAAAATAAATCTCATTTTCGTTTTCAGCACCGTCAAAAACATAATGTATGTCTAAAATTGGCCTTTCACCTCTCCGTGGTCAGTACCTGGTCATTTTGGGGGTACCTGCGCTCGCCTATTAACCATAGGGAACTTGTACATTTTTGTTTTATTACTTAATAATGTACAGTTTCGGCAGTTTCCTTTAAAGATAAGATTTATAAAATGACGCTTCAAACCCCCATGCGCTCATTTTAAACGGTTGAAAAAGTACGCGATCCTTTGTGACGTCATATTATTTTATTTTGTAGTGACATTTCTCATGTTTTGTGTAAAATTATTTATCATTTTGTTTACGTAGGAGTTTAGTGGAGTTTTTTAAAAGATAGTATTGAATTGTGTGTGTGTCCTATGGAAAATAAAATAAACTTATAATATAATTGTTATTTTAACCCGGGAACAGTCGCGCACTGTTCTGTCACGTAATCGGTAGCGCGTTAGATTTTGTTTAACAAAACGAAATTAAATACAAAGGCTATAGCAGGATAAGATGGTAAAATCTGCACTCGGCTCGATTCTTACTTGGTATAGGGCAATCAAAAGTACATACCTAAAAACCCCCTAACCAAAATTTTAGCTCCCTACGTGGCCCCAGGTGTCCCCTATCGAAAAAAATGTGTTTTTTCGAAAAAAAATTTTTTTGAGCGAACCTTTGCTTTAAAAACTGTGAAAAATTTGTGCATATAGATTTTTATGCCCAAAAACATACTGATTTTTTTCAGATTTTTCGGATCAAGATTGAGCTCAGGAAAAATTTTTGAATTTTTCAAAAAATTGTTAGGTTATGTAGATAATTTTTGGCCAGATGCGAAATAACTTTTTTAAGTGTATTTTTTTCCACTATTTTGAACGGTGAAGATAGATTTGTCATTTTCTCGCCGTAAATTCCTCAAAATTCGAAAAAACCCATTTTTTAGTGTGTCCCCCTCATATTTTTAGCGTTTACTGAGCGACCCTTTGATCTAAAAAATCGGAAAATATTTTGAGTTAAAGATACATTGTTTTGTCCAAAAGTATCCAGATTTTTTTGATTAAAATTAAGCTCAGGAAAAATTTTTGAATTTTTCAAAAAATTTTTAGGTTATGTAGATAATTTTTGGCTAGCTGTGAAATAATTTTTTTTAGTGTATTTTTTTCCACTCTTTTGAATGGTGAAGATAGATTTGCCAGTTTCTTGCTGGAAATTCCTCAAAATTCGAAAAAACCCATTTTTTAGTGTCCCCCCTCATATTTTTAGCGTTTACTGAGCGATCCCTCGATTTAAAAAGTTCGAAAATATTTTGAATTGAACATACATTGTTTTGCCCAAAAACATCCTGATTTTTTCAGATTTTTTTTATTAAAATTGAGCTCAGGAAAATTTTTTGAATTTATCAAAAAAATTTTAGGTTATGTAGATAATTTTTGGCTAGCTGTGAAATAATTTTTTTAGTGTATTTTTTTCCACTCTTTTGAATGGCGACGATAGATTTGCCATTTTCTCGTCGGAAATTCCTCAAAACTCGAAAAAACCCATTTTTTAGTGTGTCCCACTCATATTTTTAGCGTTTACTGAGCGATCCTTTGATTTAAAAAATCCGAAAATATTTTGAATGAAACATACATTGTTTTGTCCAAAAGCATCCTGATTTTTTCAGATTTTTTTGATTAAAATTGAGCTCCGGAAAAATTTTTGAATTTTTCAAAAATTTTTTAAGTTATGTAGATAATTTTTGGCTAGCTGCGAAATAATTTTTTTTAGTGTATTTTTTCCACTCTTTTGAATGGCGAAGATAGATTTGCCAGTTTCTCGCCGGAAATTCCTCAAAATTCGAAAAAAACCCATTTTTTAGTGTCCCCTCTCATATTTTTAGCGTTTACTGAGCGATCCCTTGATTTAAAAAATTCGAAAATATTTTTTGAATTGAACATACATTGTTTTTCCCAAAAGCATCCTGATTTTTTCGGATTTTTTTGATTAAAATTGAGCTCAGGAAAAATTTTTGAATTTTTCAAAAAATTTTTAGGTTATGTAGATAATTTTTGGCTAGCTGCGAAATAATTTTTTTTAGTGTATTTTTTCCACTCTTTTGAATGGCGAAGATAGATTTGCCATTTTCTCGCCGGAACTTCCTCGAAATTCGAAAAAAAACCCATTTTTGAGAGTCCCCCCTCATATTTTTAGCGTTTACTGAGCGATCCTTTGCTTTCAAAAATCCGAATAAAATTGAACGTATATTGTTTTGCATAAAAGCATCCTGATTTTTTCAGATTTTTTTGATTAAAATTGAGCCAAGGAAAATTTTTTAATTTTTCAAAAAAAATTAGGTTAGGTATGTAAGTAATTTTTGGAAAATTTCGAAATAATTATATTTTCGTGAATTTCTTTTTTCGTTTTTTTGAATGGCGGGGTTAGATTTTCTCTCCGGGACTTCCTCACATTTCGAAAAATAAAAAAACATTTTTTGGTGTCTCCCCTCCCCATTTTTGAGCCCATAAACTGCATATCAATAAATAACGATTTTTGCTATTTTGTTTGTTATTATTTCTACTGACATGATCAGATTTGCCGTTTTCAAACCAAAACATGCTCAGAATACAACAAAAGTTCTTTTTTGATATGTTCTCCCATATTTCAACCCTCCGTTACTTGCACACGGTGTATGAGACCGGCCCTCTAAACAACTGTGGGTGAAGTCCAAGTGCAGTGTAAAAAAGTGTATTGTACTTTTATTATTAGACAACACCTATTAATTAGTAAGTTAATTAAAAGTATTAAGTTTTAGTTAGTAATGTATTCCTATAATTGGTATTCTAATTAATTAGTTTGACTGTAGGGGAGATATGCCTGAGAGAGCATACTTTTTTTTAAATGTTTTGTAATCGATAATCGATAGAGTTAGATATGTAATAAAAATCAAAGTCAGTGCTAGGACCATTTATATAAATATAACATTATTTTTTAACAATGTACATGTTATAGATTTTTTCTGAAAAATAAATTGTAAAGTTTTACATGTGCCATCTCACCCACATACATGTGGGTAAGATGGCATAGCCTTGAAATAATTGCACTAAACTCGACATAAGTCACAAATAAATTTTTTGCAGTCTTGGATACACCGGCACATTCGGAATATGACCACGTGTCACAAATTTGGCGTCTTAGCCAGGTTTCTTGTTAACGAGATAATGAAAAGAGGCCATTACAAAAAATGCAAGCAACATCCTCCTCGTCACTTGTCTCAACTTCGACGGAATCGACTTTATCGATTCGAATTCCTCTTAAAACGATTCATAACTGTAACGATAAACTCCAATCATATAATAGTCCATTCTTTCACGGTTTTTGCTCTAAATTTTAAGGAACCGCTTGGATTGACATGAAATTTGGCATACGCATAGCTTACGTGTCAAAGAAAAAAAGTGATATTGTGCCGATGTGTGCTTTTGCCCTGGGGGTGAAAAAATATAAGTGTAAAATAAGTCCGGAAATGGATAAACTGACTAATTTTAAGTAACTTTTGTTCTATAGAGCTTTTTCTCCAAGTCAACATTTTTCGAGTTATTTGCGAGTGAATATGTTTATTTTTCAACAAAATAACTACATTTTTAGACGGTTTTTCGCAAATAACTCAAAAAGTAAGTATTTCGTCAAAAAAACGTTCTTAGAAAAAATATAGCCTGTAAAAAAGTAAAACAATGGTGTACGCTTAGGTCTCTGGACCTCGTAAAACCAGAGTTATAGCCAAGGAAAAATAGATTCATATTCACCAAATTTCAAATAGAATATTTCGAAGTGAAATATCCAAAAAATTAAGCACTTTTTGGGGAAAATCCATTATAACTTTTTTAAAGTGTTTTAAAAAAGCTTTATTTCTATTTTTATAAAAAGTTTCTAGCATTAAATTTAAGCAAGTTACGCTCAAAACAAAGTTGGTTGCTTTTGTTTTGGCAAAAAAAATCGGGAAGACCACCCCCTAATTAGCAACTTAAATGAAATTAATCGTTACTGCTCCACAAATTATTATACGTGTGTTGTGTTTATATGATCTGTAAGTTTCATCGATTCAAAGTGCTTATTTTGGAAAAAATTTGGTTTTAAAGTAAAATTTTTAAATATTTTAATTTTGAAAAATATGCTTTTTTCAAAATAACTTAAAAATTGTTAGAGATACCAAAAATCTCGAAAAACAAAAAAGTCAGCAATGCTTTTCTGAATATCATGTATTTTTTTTGTTTTTCTGTTAGATAAAAATTGATTGAGATTTGGTGTTTCTAAATTTGCATACATTCGTGATGAGTGACTCGTTCAACCCCTTTTAACTACAGCCCCTTCAAAAATAAAGACTTTGAACCGATGAAACTTACAGATCATATACAATACATACACGGGTCAAAAAACTTGTGAGGTCGTAACGATTAAGTTCATTTGAGATACTAATTATGGGGTAATTTTCCCGATCTTTTTACCAAAAAAAAAGGGACTAACTTTATTTTGAGCGAAACTTGTTTAATTTTGATGTTAGAAATTTTTTTTATTAAACACAAATGAAGATTTTTTTAAACACTTTAAATAAGTTGTAATGAGTTTTCCCCGAAATGTGCTTCATTTTTGGTTATTTCACGTTAAAGTACTCCATTTGAAATTTGACGAATATGAATCTATGTATTTTTAATTAGCTATAACTCTGCTTCTACTAGGTATAGAAACGTGATATATACACCATTTTTTTAAATTTTTTACAGGCTATATTTTTGTTACAAATATTTTTTCGACAAAATACGTACTATTTGAGTTATTTGCAAAAAACCGTCTAAAAGTGTGGTTATTTTGTTGGAAAAATGAAAATACTCACTGGCAAATAACTCGAAAAGTATTGACTTAGTGAAAAAATTCTATAGAACAAAAGTTACTTAAAATTAGTCAGTTTATAAATTGCCGGACTTACTTTGGACGAATACTTTTTCACCCCCAGGAGCGGGTGAAAAGCACCCCCGGGGTAAAGGCACATATCGGCACAATATCACTTTTTTTCTTTGACTTGTTAGCTATGTATATGCCAAATTTCATGTCAATCCAAGCGGTTCTTTAAAATTTAGAGGTTTTGCAATATTTTACCGTTAAAGAACGGACTATAACAAAATTAATGCAGTGTAAAAATGCATAAGGGTGAGATGGTATATCTATGCCATCTCATCCACCTACTTACTATGCCATCTCAGGCAAAATTGGAATCAGACCGTTTTTTTAACCTATTTTTTCTTAAGCACATTTTTAAGATATAAATCGATGCAGGCGTGATAGGCATAAGGTAAAAGAACATCACAAAATTTAAAAACTTAACTTAGGTGTAAACACTCGCGAATTATAATGGGATACAAAAAAATCCAATAAATATATTGTCCTACTTATTAAACATTCCAAAGGCTACTGCTGTCAAAATAAAACTAACATGCATAAGTTCAGCAATGTTGATAAATTCTAACTTGAGGAACTGAAAACTGTTACACTAGGCACCAAATCTGAAATAGTTTAAGAAAAACGCGTGATATGCCATCTCAGCCAGTATGCCATCTCAGGCATATCTCCCCTATAAATATGCACGGAACAAAATGCATTGAAAATATTTACCCATAATTTTTAAACAATAGATTTTTTTGCAAGGAAACAACATAGTAACCAAAGGAAAATTGGATATATTGAACAGGAAGTAGCTAAGTTATAAAATAGATTTCTAAAAATCAATTCACCTGTTAAAATTTAATAGCTATTTTATTCTTGATAATAATAAGCCCAATTTTAGTAAATGATTTAGAAAAGAGGGGAGCCTATACTGTGCTACACCCGACAAAGTCACCAGTTTGTAAAGCGTTCTGATCGCATTAAAAATTCTTAGCACTGCAAAAGAAACAAAATTTCAAGAGAAAACTTGTGTCGTCAGAGAAGGCCTTCCATAAATTTCCTTCAAACTATTTATCATGCCTTTGTTGCTACTGCAAGGAATTATACCTCTCGAGTGTTTTCTCGTGTACCGCTTTAATGCCCTTAGAAATTTCCTGCTTCTTCTTCTTGCTTTAATAGTTGGATATTCAGACCTGTAATAGTGTCACATCGACTTACAAAAGCAACGTTACACAATTTTAACATTATTTTGTCACAGCTTCATTTCATTTATGTTTTAAAGTGCGTTTGGGGACATGGGAATTCGAAGCGAAAAACTAGAAACAGCAATATTAGACGTGAAAAAAACTTTTATCTATCTAAGCAAATTGGATTTTATTCACATGTTACTTGTTTTACATGACAAATATTTTTAGTGCAGGAACGTTATAGTCTGGGATCCCAGGCCCTTTTTCACCATTTATCACTAACAAAATATTATGTACTTTTTCTTGAGTTCATTTTAACGAGAGGCCTAAATTTGTTCTTATAACAATTGGACCGCGTTATGTAATAACGGATTAAGCGCCAAAATTTCAAAATCCTGATAATAGTGCCATCTTGCATCTAGGGTGCAATCCTAATGTACAAAAATATGTTTTTTTTTTTGTAAAAAAATACAAAATAAAGTGGTTTTTAAACACCTGTATTAAGCGACATTTGTTGTTTTATTAAAAAAAAAATCTCACATTAAGATTTGTAACATCGAATTAATAGCCAAGTTGATTTTAAAGAATTAAAAACTCATACAACAAAAACTGAAATATCAAATCAAGCGCCAATAATAGTATATAATCCATTGTCAAAAACAAAAATCCGCACCTTTTAAGTGTAATAACGAATCAAGCGCCATAAATAGTCGGTTAATTCTTTATTACAAAACACAACATATTTTCTAACGTTCAAGATATCGAATTAAGCGACATCTTTTGTAGGGTAATTCGTTATTTTAAAACAAAGTTTTAGTGAATCAAGGTCTAATGAATCATTTTGCCATTGTACCTCAGTCGTCAATCAAAAAGCGATCAGAGTGGTGTCATTTTTTATCAGGTTAACGACTTAAAAAGGACAGGCAAGCAGTAAATGCGATAACTTTTCAGTTAAACTCCAAAGCTCTATCATAATTCTCTCTTTGCCTTATCCCTATGCGGGGTCGGCTTTCCTAATTGCATTTCTCCACACAACTCTATCTTGGGTCATAGCAATGTTAATCCCCTTTACCAATATGTCCTGCCTTATCGTCTCCCCCAGGTCTTCTTTGGTCTTCCTCTCCTACTCCTTCCAGGAATCTGCACTTCAGCTATTCTTCGTATTGGGTGATTCACGTCTCGACGTTGAACATGACCAAACCATCTTAACCTATGCTGTCTCATTTTGGCATCAATTGGTGCCACACCTATACTTCCCCTAATATACTCATTTCTAATTTTATCCTTCTTGTCACTCCACTCATCCATCTAATCATTCTCATTTCCGCCATATGCATTCGTTGTTCCTCTTTCCTTTTCACTGCCCAGCATTCAGTTCCGTGCATCATAGCCGGTCTTATGGCTGTTTTATAGAATTTTCCCTTCAGCTTCATTGGAATTTTTCTGTCACACAACACACTACTTGCTTCTTTCCACTTCATCCATCCAGCCCTAATTCTACTGTATGCATCTCCATTTATTTCTCCATTACTCTGTAATACCGATCCTAGGTATTTAAAACTATTGCTTTTCACGATCATTTCACCATCCAAAGATACCATTTTATTTGTAGTAACTTCATCTTTAAATGAACATTCCAAATACTCAGTTTTTGTCCTACTAAGTTTTAAACATTTTTCCTCCAGAGCTTGTCTCCACTGTTCCAGTTTTGTTCTAAGTCTCTTTCACTATTTCCTATTAACACTACATCATCAGCATACATTAGGCACCATGGAATACTGATATCTAGTCCAAAACTAATGAGAATAAATAAGGACTAAGCAGCGAGCCTTGGTGCAATCCTACTTTCACCTGAAATTTATCAGTCTCTTCCACACCTGTCCTAACACTAGTCGTTACTCCCTCATACATATCTCTCACAATCTTTACATATTCGCCAGGGACTCCTTTCTTATTGAGTGCCCACCACAGAATCTCTCGAGGAACTCTATCATATGCTTTCTCAAGATCAATTAATACCATATGAGCGTTGGTCTCTTTATTCCTGTATTTTTCCATCAGTTGCCTTACAATAAAAATTGCATCTGTTGTTGATCTGCCCTGCATAAAGCCAAATTAATTATCGGGTATTTCGGTTTCTTCACGTATTAGTCTATCAATTACTCTCTCCCATATTTTCACGGTGTCGCTAAGTAGTTTTATAGCCCTGTAGTTTGTGCATTGTTGTATGTCTCCCTTGTTTTTATACACAGGTACTACTATACTGCTTTTCCATTCGTCTGGCATTTGTCTAACTTCCATAATTCTATTAAATAGACCTGATAGCTAACTTATTCCTGTCTCTCCCAATGCTCTCCATACTTCCCCAGGAATATCATCTGGTCCGACTGTTTTTCCTTTCTTTATTTCTTGAAGCGCTTGAGCCACTTCCTCGTTTGTTATTTTGGTAACCATTGCTGTTACTGTCTCCGTTCGGGAGTGCTCCTAGTAGCATTTAACGTGTATTGGTTTGTTTATTTCTACTGCATCTTGAATGTAAATTTAGTTTACATCTGATGAAGAGAAAAAACAGTTTAAGAGACTGAGGGATACTCATCAAGATGAAGGAAAAGCGGCTAAAAATCTCATGAATTCAGAGATCCAAAAAGCTAAAAATTAAGAAAATATTGAGGTACTGACTTTTGATTTGGAAAAAACTTTACCTCTAACATGCATTCCAATGAACATTGTGTTTTACAAAAGGCAGCCGTGGTTTATAACTGCGGTATACATTCAGGAAAAACTGGGCGATGCCATTGCTACATTTGGGTCGAAGGCATAGCAGAAAAAGGAGCACAAGAAGTAAGTTAAATTTTATTAAAATATTTGCAAGAGAACCTAACACTTTAAATAACTGAATTGATTTTATGGTCTGAAAGTTGCGGAGGACAAAACCGCAATATTGAAATTGTGATGTTTTTAAAACCTGCTCTTGAGCTCATACCTTCTTTAAAAAAATAACGATGCCCTTTATAGTATCCGGACATAGTTTTATGCCCAATGACTCCGAATTTGGGAACATAGAGTCAGCAATAAAACTACAAAATCGGTTGTATACTCCAGAGGATTATTTAATACACTTTATCAATAATTGCAGAAAACAAAACAAATTAACGATTCAAATGGTGCAAAAGAAGAGTTTAAAAGAGTTTGCGATATTTTAAAAATATTGTAAATAGAAAGAAAGATATAAATGGAAATTCGATTAACTGGCTTCAAACTAAAGAAATAATACTTTTGAAAGAAAATCCTTTTAAACTATATTTTAGCAAAAATCACGGCGGAAATTTTCAAGAAGTAGACATAAGTAAACGAGTCAGAAGAAATGCAATGCAACGATAACTACAGAGTTTTTGTATTCCTCCAAACTGCAAATTTTGTGGCCTAATGGAAAACTTGTGTATATTCCAAAACTTAATGACATAATGTCGTTATTGGAATTTATTTCATTGGATGCTAAAAAAATTTATGAAAATATCGTAGGGAATGAAGGCATTCAAGATGGGATTTAATCGATCATTGGATTTCGATATTGAAGACCTGTCTTAGTTAATTGTTTTGGTATCTTTTACATGTAAACGATATAACTTTTTATACGTATTAATAGTCCGTTCTTTAACGGTAAAATATTGCAAAACCTTTAAATTTTAAAGAACCGATTGGATTGACATGAAATTTGGCATACACATAGCTAACAAGTCAAAGAAAAAAGTGATATTGTTCCGATATGTGCTTTTGCCCTGGGGCTGGTTTTCACCCCCTCTTGGGAGTGAAAAAATATTCGTCCAAAATAAGTCAGGAAATGGATAAACTGGCTAATTTTAATTAACTTTTGTTCTATAGAGTTTTTCACCTAGTCGATACTTTTCGAGTTATTTGGCAGTGAATAATATATGTTCATTTTTTTCAACAAAATAACCACGCTTTTAGACGGTTTTTCGCAAATAACTCAAATAGTAAGTATGTATTTTGTCGAAAAAACTTTCTTAGCAAAAATATAGCCTGTAAAAAATTTAAAAAAAATGGTGTATATAACACGTCCCTATAACTAGTAGAAGCAGAGTTATAGCTAATGAAAAATAGCTTCATATTCGTCAAATTCCAAATGGAATATTTTAACGCGAAATAACCAAAAATGAAGCACATTTCGGGAAAAACTCATTACAACTTATTTAAAGTGTTTAAAAAAGGCTTCATTTTTGTTTTATAAAAAAAATTGTAGCATCAAAAGTAAACAAGGTACACTCAAAAGTAAGTTAGTCTCATTTTGTTTTAGTAAAAAAATCGAGAAAATCATGCCCTAATTAGTATCTTAAATGAACTTAATCGTTACGACTTCACAAGTTTCTTGACTCGTGTATGTATTGTTTATATGATCTGTAAGTTTCATCGGTTTAAAGTCCTTATTATTGAAAGGGCTGTAGTTAAAAGTGGTTGAACGAGTCACTGATCACGAATGTATGTAAATTTAGAAACACCAAATCTTAATCAATTTTTGTCTAACAGAAAAACAAAAAATTACATGATATTCAGGAAACCAATGCTGACTTATTTTGTTTTTAGAGATTTTTGGTATCTCTAACAATTTTTAAGTTATTTAAAAAAAAAAGCTTATTTTTAAGCATAAACACAACATAAGTAAAATAATTTGTGGAGCGGTAACGATTAATTTCATTTAAGTTGCTAATTAGGTGGTGGTCTTCCCGATTTTTTTGCCACAACAAAAGGGACCAACTTTATTTTGAGCGTAACTTGCTTAAATTTAATGCTAGAAGCTTTTTATAAAAACAAAAGTAAAGCTTTTTTAAACACTTTAAAAAAGTTATGATAGGTTTCCCCCAAAAAGTGCTTAATTTTTTGGATATTTCACGTCGAAATATTCTAATTGAAATTTGGTGAATATGAATCTATTTTTCATTGGCTATAACTCTGGTTCTACGAGATCCAGAGACCTAATGCGTACACCATTTTTTACTTTCTTATAGGCTATATTTTTGCTAAGAATTTTTTTTCGGCAAAATACTTACTTTTTGAGATATTTCTGAAAAACCGTCTAAAAATGTGGTTATTTTGTTGAAAAATTAACATATTCACTCGCAAATAACTCGAAAAGTGTTGACTTGGCGAAAAAGCTCTATAGAACAGAAGTTACTTAAAATTAGTCAGTTTACCCATTTCTGGACTTATTTTGGACATATATTTTTTCACCCACAACAGGGGGTGAAAGTCACCCCCAGGGCAAAAGCACACATCGGCAAATATCACTTTTTTTTCTTTGACATGTAAGCTATGCGTATGCCAAATTTCATGTCAATCCAAGCGGTTCTTTAAAATTTAGAGCAATAACCGTGAAAGAATGTATTATAAAGCGAAAAATTTAATAAATAGTTATTTATGATATAAGTGGTAAAAGTACACGTTTAAAGCACGCATGTGAAAGTTTGCAGAATGAGCGATAGCGAGTTCTGCAATTCACATGAGTGCCTTAAAAATGTACTTTTTAACACGCATATCCTACAATATTTTTTCTATAAACGTAATTACGGGACAATATCTACAAAAACTTTTACTTGAACTTGACTGACATTCCATTTTTATATTTTTTTGAGATTACATCAAAATTGTCTATATGGTCAATACGAATTGCAGTGCCATAAAACTTTTTTAAAGCACTAGTGCCTTTTTAACGCACGTATGGAGTGCTAAAAATTGCATTTTTAACACGGTTGTAGAAAAACATTATTATAACACGTATTTTATATTTTGAAACATCATATTAAGCGCCAAAATATGTCTTAATCCGGTATTTGGATCTTAACTCATGCATATCTTAAAAAATCATTAACGAATTAAGCGACGTTTTATGGAATAACTTTAAAAATATAAATTATTTTTAAAAAGTTTAACAAACAAGTAAGAGTTTTTTTTATGTTTGCTAAATTCTATGAAATATGAAACATGTCAGTACTACATTTTAGAAGTAGCACCAAAAACAAATTTAAAATCTTTAAATGCATTTATCACCAAACTACGTTTTGGCACCTAATCCGCTATTACATAACGCGGTCCAAGTTTCGTTTGTGGTAGCTAACAGGGGTAGCATGTTGAATTGATGATTCTCCAAAATTTATTGACAGTTGGGTTTTTTGTTACCTAATTCTCAAGAATCATTAACGAGGTCTTGAAAAATAATTACAAACCACCTGATTTTTTTTCTGTTTGTTAAATAATATTTATATAATTTAACCTGTACAATGGCTTTTATCTACCTTTATCCCTTTGCCAAAAAAAAGAACAACACAACAAAATGTAAAGACCACCGATCAGTAGGTCTGATGAGCTATTCCTTAAAATTATTCCTCAATGTTCTTCACTACAGGATCTCCACAAAATGCGATAAGGTAATTGGTGGCTCACATTTTGTGTTGAGAAAAAGCCTGAATACGTGAGAAGTACTAGTTGCAACCCAGGTGCTAGCACAGAACTACTACAATCAAGGGAAGGATGTAATGATGTGCTTTATATATTACGAAAAAGCGTTCGATAGAGTACAACATCATAAACTCGTACAGATACTAAAATAACTCGGCATAGATCAATAGGACTTTCGTTGTATAGAAGCTTAAATCAAACACCTGTCGTCAAGCTCGAAAACGAAACGAAAAAAAGCAAGCTCAAAAATTTCTAAGAGGTGTAAGGCAAGTATAAATTCTCTCCCCACTACTCTTCAATTTTTGTTCAGAAAGTATCTTCCAGGAAGCTCTCGAGGAGTGCAAAAACGGCATAATATAGATATTGGGTCGATAATATATGATGGTGATACAGTAGCGATCAACAGGTAGCAAAAACGCGTTCTAAGATTGCGGCGTACTTTTGAATATTTTTTCGAGATATTTGGCACACGTGTTCGTAATATAATAAAGAATGGCGGTACAGAGCCCAATTTGAAAAATATATTAATATGTGGAAATTACTCTGTAATTAAGTACAATACTAAAAAAACGAGCCCGTACCGCCATTAAGAAGAACAAAAAAATACACTTTCTTCAAATAAACTTTTTTATCCGATGCCTAGATTTTGTGTCATTTTGGAACTACTAAAATTTTCTATTTCATTAGTACAGTGGAACCGCGATATCTCGGATTAATCGGGACCGCGGCCGATCCGGCTTATCGAAAATCCGAGTTAGCCGGAGAATATGGTAAAAATTAATAAAATACGGTATAATTATAGATAAACTCCGTTATAATTGAAATAACATGAAATATACAGGGTGGTGAATCGGAAAACGGGCCATAGGAAACTCAATGTAAAATTTTAAACTGTTGAATTCCTGCTTCCCTAATTATGTCACATCAAAAGTCATGAGAAGTTATTTGTAGAGGATTGAAATCTGTATTAAAAACAGAAGTTACAATTGTTCTGCGATTTAAACACAGTCCAAAATTTTGAAAAATATAATGTATTTACCGCAGTAGGTATGTGTGGGCATGGGCATGTTAGGCCACACGTTACTATTTAACTGACAGTGAGCACACTATTGACTAAAGAAAATATCTTTATTATTAATACTTTCTCCTTCTTCTTCTTCTTATGCAATCCACTAATGGATGTTCGCGATCACGTTTGACCATTTTTCTCTATCCCTTGCAGTATGTATTAGGTCTCCTATGTTTTTTAGTCCTGTCCATTGTTTGACATTACGGAGCCATGACATTTTCTTCCTGCCCACTCCCCTTCTTCCTTCGAACTTTCCTTCAATTAAGGTTTGCAGAAACTGATATCTTTCATTTCTAATTATGTGTCCCAGGTATGCCGTTTTTCTCTGTTTAATTGTGCACATCAGTTGTCGTTCAGTTGTCGTTTGTGCATTTCTTCATTTGTTATTCTTGCGGTCCAGGGAACTTTAAGGATTCGTCGATAGATCCACATCTCAAATGCCTCTAGCTTATTCATTGTGTTTATTTTTAACTTTCTCCTTAACTGAGGGTATCTGATCAACTTTATTGTGTTTTAAACAATAAATGATAAAATAAATAAAGAAATTGACAGTTCAAATTGTTAATATAATAAATTCATTGTCACCGAATGCAATCTTATACACATTATTGCAATGTGTGTGGCGTAACTTTGGCGTATTTCTCTGAAAAGTGTATTATATTTTTACAAAATTTTGAATAATTATTGTTCGTAGAACAATATTAACAGTTGTTTTCAATACAGATTTCAATTCTCTACAAATAGTTTCTTATGACTTTTGATGTAAAATAATTAGGGAAGCAGGAATTCAACAGTTTAGAATTTTACATTGAGTTTCCTATGGCCCGTGTTCCAATTCACCACCCGGTATATGCACAGTACACATCTAATTTACGTATAGTTGTAGGTATAAGATATTGTTCATTTTTTGGTAAAAAACTCATGCGTAGACAAAAAAACCCGCAAACATAAACCTATTTGAAGCACGATTACAGAACGGAAGCGAAAAATAAGACTGTACTACACACAATACGGTCACAATCGGAAAAATGTTATGTTATTTAAGAACAGTGGAGACTAAGACCATTGTTTAAAGAAGAATTGTCTAAATAGTCTTTTAGTCTTTTTTGAACAATGCTAAGACAGTTTGAAATAAATAAAGGAATACAGGTGCCTATTGTTTCCGATAATCCGAAACAATGAACGTTGCACTTCCGCCGTGTGCCATGAGTCATTTTTACTATCGTATCATTCAAATTACACAAATACACATTATCTCTCAAATATTATATTACATAAATTTTTATTGTTGAAATGTTTCTCTGATGAAAATCGGTCCGGGTTAGCCGGACTTCCGGGTTATCGGGGGCCGACTTATCGGGGTTCCACTGTAGTTCCAAAATGACACAAAATCTAGGCATCGGATAAAAAAGTTTATTTGAAGAAAGTGTATTTTTTTGTTCTTAATGGCGGTACAGGCTCGTTTTTTAATATTGTATTTAATTACAGAGTAATTTCCACATATTAATATATTTTTCAAATTGGGCTCTGTACCGCCAATCTTTATTATATTACGAATACGTGTGCCAAATATCTCGAAAAAATATTCAAAATTACAGCCGCAATCTTGGAACGCGTTTTCGCTACCTGTTGATCGCTACTGTTTCCTCTTAATAGCGGACCACATAGAAGACCTCCAAAACCTTTTTTGGAGAACACAGCAAGAACATGAAATTTCGCACCAAAATCAAAAATTTTTTTGAGGGACAAAATGACATTTGGTTTTCTTTAAAGGAAGAAATGTAGTTTGATTTTTCATAAATGAATAAAATAAAAATATTAACTGAAGATGTATTTCTGCGTGTCTGGAAAGCAATATACGAGTAGTAAGTAAAAAAATAATATGACATGCATGTCGTCCTTCACATAGCAGCAACATGCTTCTCCATCCTCACGTTGATCGCAAGTGTGGTCTTTTTCAATTATATTTTCACGATACTCATCTTTCAAAATTTGATCTAACCAAGTTGACTCTAGATCTAATGCCCATTTTTTGCGTGATAAACTAACTAAATATTTTGATAAGCTATCAAGTTATTTCTTATTAACAGAATGGTTCATTGGTAATTCCGCCAGTACTATGTTAATTAATTTTTTTTTTGTTGAAATAAACTTAAACTTTTTTGAGGAGTCATGATTTCTGTACAAAACCTCTGTTTTATACAATATTTTATTTTTCCCATCAGTTTTTTTTTGCATCGGGTTATAATTATTCTTTTGGCTTCACTGATGCTTATAACTTTTTTAAGTGAAGTGCCGCAGGTTTTATGCCATAAAAAGTCCAATCATGAACTTCATCACATATAGCCCTCATTTCTTCTCATCACGTGGCCCAACCATTGCAGTTTTTGTTCTTGAATCTCCTTTGGGACTGTAGCCACCCCGGCTATTTTTCTATTTCAGTCGCTTTTGATCCTGTCCCTTCTAGTTTTAACCAGCATCCACCATTTTAATTTCAGATACCTCTTTCCTGAATCTTCCTTATAGTCACACTTCACTGCTATACACCAGCGCTGGTCTCACCAAACTCTTATATGTATATAATATAATATGTTACGGGCAATAACGTAAATCCGGCCAATAACGTTAATAATATAACTCGCCAATATCGACAATGGCTAGTTGAATTAGTCATTGTCGAAAATGGCCGGATATTAACGTAACTGTCCATAAAAACTTTACATTGATGATAATTTTAAATTCTTGATAATATTTCCATCATTGTCCGGTCAATGTCAACAATGACCGTTGTTAATCGGTCAATGTTGAAATGACTAAAATATAGGTTATGTTTGTTATTTGCTTCATTTCTGTGCTCGTGTTGAAATTACTCGTAGTAAATTTATGTAAAAAGTATTAAAAAATGCCATGGTTCACTATATTGTCAAAATAAAAATAATTAGTCTTCAAAAGCTATCTGATATAAAAAAAAAAGTAATAGGACAACATATCTAATTTTATTTATTTTATCAACATGGGCCATTTGCTTTTGGCCACTTTCGTTATAGGCTATTCAAAATAAGATAGCTAAAAGGAACTACAACGTTAACGGGGTTTTATTATTTCATATGGTCAATGGACATGTATATATGAAAAAACCGCGGAGTGCTACCATTTAAAGGGGTGCGTTTTTGAGAAATGGGTGAATTAGTCCCTGGGCACAGGTTACATTAGGGTGAGTTCTATGCACTTTTGGTACAAACATATCTACATAAAAATTGTTCCTATAAATAAAATAAATAAAATAAAACAATATGCGATATATTTATGCCCACCACCAACATCTCTACATAACCTAACTTTTCTTGTTAAGTTGACGTACACTGCAAATGTAAGGTAAACTGGAAAATATATCTGAATTAAGAATAGACATGCAGTGTATAGCTATCTCTGCCGTTATAATCAAATATCCTTAACTCGCGTTGTCATGGTGATGACATAATGAGCAATAAATTATGACAAAATTTTGACAGTTTTGTGGTTTGAAAGAAGTTAGAATTTTTAAATGTCAAAGTTCTATAAATTGTAAAATAGAAATGAATTCCAGTGACGAAGAGTTAGTTTTTTTATTTGTTTGTCGTAGATAAAATATTGTATGAAACTGTGCGTGCAGTACTTTTTGCGAAGTTACGCGATGTACAGCACTCGATCCGCTATCGCTCGTGCTCTAAATAGAATACTTCACGAACTGTTTCCTAAATAACTATTATGAAACAGTTCATGAAGTATGCCTTTTGCGAACGCACGCGATGTTTAGAGAGATACATCGCGTAAGTTCGCAAAAATTACTTCACGCACAGTTTCATACATTATTTTTTATCTACAAAAAAACAAATAAAAAAACTGTAACTCTTGTCACGTAACGTCACTGTAATTCATTTCTATTCTACAATTTTTAGAACTTTGATATTTAAAAATTCTACATCATACCACAAAAATGTCAAAACTTTTGTTGGAATTTATTGCTCACATGTCATCACGATGACAACGCTAAAGTTAAGGATATTTGATTAAATGAAAGTGTACGAAAAACAGTGCGGAAAAGTAAATCACATTTAAAATACATTGTTACTTCACGCACGCTTTAAATCCTTCACTCACTGCTATCTATAATGACAGTTTTCACAAACTAAAAACTTATACATAATATGAGATAGAGTAGATAAATAGTTATTTTGCTAACTAGTGCGGAAAGTGATACTTTCACGCACGAGACTGTCTTTGACCCGAACGACGGGATAGCGAAGTTCGGGCAAGCAGTCGACTGCGGGGAAGAAACTGTCCGCATGAGTTAGGAACAATATTTTTTCTAGGACCGTACGTTTGGAAAAAATCCAAAAAAATAGAGTAATATCAATTTTTATTTAGGAGTGAAAATACACAAATTAATTCTTTCACAAGTTTGTCAAAACCAAACTTTCAATATAATGGGTAACAACGACGACGACATTGGTTTTCATGACGACGATTCAAAACCGTTGTAATTGTCTACTGATCTGACTTTTAAATATTATGTCAAAATAATTTTATTTCATCGAATTATCGCGCTAGTTTCATTAAAACATGAACACAATAAGGTACATTTGAAATAAATTAGTAAATAATATCTAAATATTAGTTTATTGCATGTATTATAGTATATTATAATGCCATATTACAAGGTATTTTACTTTCCCGCAAGCCGTGCGGGAAAATTTACTTTCACGCACGCCGTGCGGGAAAATGCAACGTTCGGAACGAAATGCGTGCTGGAAAGTGGCTCTTTTAGCACGGCCGTAGAAAAAATCTTTATTTTTGTTTTTTCAAAAAGTTCCCTTTTTAAAAAAAAACTCACGAAAATCACCATCTAATTAACATCATAAATCAAATTATTCTTCACCGCTTCACAAGTTACTTTACTTATGTATTATTTATATGATCTGTAAGTTTAATCGGTTCACAGGACTTTGAAAAAATTTTAAAGGTTTTAAGGTATGATTCCGACAACGACTGCAGACGGTAGACGGCAACTGCAGACGTCAGTTGCAGTTGTCGCCGTGACCACTTTGCATCATTAATTTGTATGAGACTAATTCCGACACCTGACTGCAACTGCTCTCCGGCAGAACGTCAGTGGCTAGTAATTTTTAATAATAATATAAGTAAAAGTTTTTTAAATTTTTAATTTTGAAAAAAATGCTTTGTTGTCTTTACTTTATTTTGAGCGTGAGCGAAAAAAATATGAAAACCGAAAAACTGAAACTAGAAAAACTAATAATCAATGCAAAGGAATTGTTTAGTTTCAAGTAAATCCATTTTAGAAAATTCCGCATTTTACTTATTTTAACAGTGTAGAAATATTGTGGAAGACAATTACCATTATGTATATTTTATAGTGTGAAAGATGCTCCTAGAACACTGAGACACTATAAACTAGTCTGCACCTAAACGGAAATGCGAATGAACTGTAAATGTCATTAAATTAGAGTCTCACAAGCCGGAAAATACATTGGGTCTCAAAGACTATCCTCCTAGGTGCATTTATATTTCCCATCTCTACCGTAGACAAATTTGTTGAGATACTTGAATTAATAGGAGAAGGTCTTAGAAAATTTAAATAAAACTCAAAGGAAAATCTCTAGCGCGAATTTAAAAGTCTCTCCTCTAGACGTCGCGTTGCTTTTAATCAAATAAAGTATCCAATTATTCAAACCAAGAAAGAGGAATATAACATCCCGCATCGTTTATCTTTCTGATCAGCGACTTGGGAAATGAGGAGCTTAGCAGGGGTGTTTGATTTTATATTCGAGAATGAGTTGTCTGCGGTTTATCAGAACCTTACAAATAGACAAAAAGGAAAAGGATTATGTTGGTAATAGTATTTGATGTTTTTTTTTTGTATTTCCATTCAAGAGATTGAAACAGAACCATCATAGGTCACAAATAATATACAGGATATATCGACAAGTAGAGGATGAACAGACAAGCATAGAGAAAATTTTTTGCTTACTTAGAAATCCAATGCAGTTTAAGGTCATGTGAATAAAAATAACCAATTACAGCAACATTACACTGGTAACAGATCCCGTGGGCTGTTTTCAGTGCGTTGCTACAGATAAGCATGAATGTCAAACTGGGCCAAACTAGTTTGTCCTGAAATCGGGTTTGGCCGGTAACCTATCCGTATTTTGAGAGAAAATTGGAAATTTTTTTTCCAATTAGAAGTATTTAATAATTGTATATTAAAACATTGTTTTTAATTCCAAACAACTTTTCATAATATAAATTTTTGATATTCTGGAATATAAAGGTACATTAAATCACGTACAAATAATATAAAAGATCTTTAACGAAATTCATATTTTTGACATACCTCGTCTAAAATTGATAAAATTTGATATCTGATGGTTGAGTTTTAGATTTTAGACTATGAACACCATTTTATTAAGAATAACTATTTTTCGTAAAATTGCTTGTAAAGAAGTTTCCCCTGTGGTTCCTAGCTACGCAGACATACTGTATAAGATCTTCTGTAAAAGAATTTTCAAATTGTAATGCCATATTCGGATTCAGCATAATTAAAAACAAGATAAAAACATATTTTATCAAAGTAAAACGATGAATTCATCGATATTTTTAAAATTATTTGTAAAAAAAATTGTTATTCTTAAAAAAATTAATAAACAATTAGGGGCAAAATGTGCGAGTAGAACTTTTTACTTTAACATCAATATAAACTAACAAAAAAAGTTTTAGAAAAATATAAGCTTGTTTGAATTATTCAGAGCCAATGAATATTTTCGTTCTATATTGACTCGACTAATAAGACAAGTGAACCATTTCCAATTATTGAAAAGGCGTTACAATATTGAAAATAATGGAAGGCAGGGTAAAGATATTGAAGAAAGGATTAGTAAAACTATTCTATTCAATAACAAATTCTTGAACAAGAAAGAAATTACAAGAAAAACTAAAATAACTGTGTTTAAAAATAATAATATAGTTTGGCATTTTTGCCGGGGAGATCCTTTCGGATTGTTCCGGCGCCAATTACATCAAATAACTAGTGTCGATGTACACTAGCCCAGGGGGAACGACAGCTTAAAGTACTCTCCGAGGCACAGTGAAACGGCTCGTATCAATTTTTAGAATGAAAATGGATTGTTGTTGCCGGGGCTCGAACCCGTGCGCTCAGGCTTACGAGGCCAGTATCATTCCGCTCAGCTACGGCCGTTCGCGCCATATATATGTACAGGTGTACGCCATGTGTTTAAAACCGTATATACACCAGTGTGTACATTCGGCTACGAATCATGGATACTAACAAAAAAACTGAAGAGTAAGATACAAGCCCCAGAGATGAAATATATACGAGGAGTTAGGGGAGTGATAATAAGAGACAAAATAAGAAACACAGATATACGGACAGATCTTAAGACGAAATCAGTACTTGAGTATATTGAAGAAAAACAACTAAGTTGATGGAGACACATGAAAGGAATGGAAGAAGACAACATACCGGTGAAGAAAATAAGGAAAGCCAGGATTTAAATGAAAAAAAAATAGAGGAAGACCTAGAGAAGATTGATTTGGAATACATAGAAGAGAAAGGGAAAAACATATATCTGTATAAATTTAACCAACGCATATAAAAATTGTTTTTTTACATTGCATCTGTTTTATTTTATTATTGAAAACATATAGCAATGTAGTAAAAATTTACTTCACTAGAACAAAAGACTCAAAGTTTCAAGAGAAAATTAAAATCCAGTTTTTATTAATCTGTTTTATCTCTAAAGGAATTGTTGTTTGTAAAAATGTCTTTGTAATCAAAAGAATCATATTACTTATTTTAAATTGTTAGTCGAGGCCTTTGTTAGAAAATTGAGTAGAGGAATGAAAGAGGAACAAGTTGAGAATTGTATTAAGTTGATTATAAGAGAATAGTTTAAAGTGATTATCAAAGCTTGTTTTTAGTTTAATGTTAGTTGTTATTCTGTTTTCACAAGACAAAGATGTAGAGTTTACGATTTCAAAAGTGATAAAAGTAAAATTAACATACGTACGATAACTAGCAGCGAAATAGTGTGATAAAATAAGAGGTGCAATAAAAATTGATAAGGAAGCAATAGTCGGAGAAGGGTAAATACAATAATTCTTAATATTACTGGATAAGATAGTTCACACAAATAAATGTATAGTCCTGTCGCCAGGGGGGGGGGGGGTACAACGACCTTCTATTATTGAGATGCACTTTAGTGGAGTCACTGAAGGTTTTCACCTCCGATTTCGTTGAACCTTAATAGATTTTCATGAAAATTGGTGAGTAGTTAGAAGATACTTCAAGGAACAAAGGTGACATGATGCCAACTTGCGCTTTTACCCTGGGGGTGAATGCCACCCCTTCTCGTGGGTGAAATTTTTTTTAATAAAAATAATAACAGAAATCGATAGAGGGGCAACTTCTAAGCAAAATTTGTTATATAAAGTTATTAACATAAATCAACACTTTTTGAGTTATTAAATATCAAAGATTTTACTTTTTGTTAAAAAATGCATGTTTTAAATCTGTTTTTCACGTATTACTCAAAAACTATAAGCTTTTATAAAAAAAGGTTTTATTACCAAAATTAATGATAATAAAATATTTAATACAGTCCCCACTTAAAGAACTAAATTAATGTTATTTCAAAGTGAGATATGGGTAATTGAATGTATATTTTTTTCGACGAGTACTCAAATCTAAGTATTCAAGCTTACATAACGGGAAAACAATGCCTTTTATAGAATATATTTGTTTAACACTTGTCAAAGTACTTTGGAATACCTATCAAATGAGCTCAAGTAGAAGATAATAGCATCAGTATTAAGCAAGTTATGATGAAAATAAGAGAAGCCTTTCGATTTTTTTAGGAAAAGTGAAAAATAAAACATACGCCATTTCCACAAAAATTAAAATTTGTAGTAATCCTCACAAGAATTTCTTTAAGTTAACATAGTTAATGATTTTAACAATTTTGACCGGTTTAGAATGCATATTTTGGAAAAAAAATACAATTTAAAAAAATTTGAATTTTTAAAATAATCGTATTTTTCATTTTCTTTTGATAATAACTCCAAAAATACTCCATATACGTAGAAATTGATATATAACTAAATTTTAGTTTTTCTGTTCCAAATACTATACCGATTTTACTATTTCCGTAGAGCAAAAAATAACCGAGATAGAAACGTTTAAAATTTCAATTTTGCTTCGAGAACCATGTAACCGGGGCCATTTAACCTTTTATTTTTAAAAAACTAAGAGGTCTAAAAGACTAATTTCGACGTTTTTTAATAGCTCTTGGAATCAGCTTTTAATTAGTTTTTAGGTTAAGCTGATACCTTAAAAACTAACGGAGTTATTTACAAAAGAAACAATAACATTTTTTGTAAAAATTTTAAAAGATACATTTTGAAACATTTATTTTTTGGTGCATAAATTTTAATACTATCAACTTGATCGAGGGCTTATTTGATAGATATTTCTATGAACTTTGACAAATGTTTATTAAGTTTATGTTATAAAATGCATCACTTTCCCGGTATTTAAGCTTGAATACTTAGATTTGGGTACTCGACGAAAGAAATATACATTCAATTACCTATAACTCACTTTTAGTTAACATTGAAAGGTGTTTCTAGTAAGGAGTTTATTTGATTTTTTATTTGCCTCAATTTTAACAATAATAACTTTTTTGTAGACACTTATAATTTTTGAATTATTTATGAAAAATCGGTTAAAAACATGCATTTTTCTCACGAAAAGTTAAAACCTTTGATCTTTAATAACTCAAAAAGTTTTGATTTATTTTAATAACTTTATATAACAAATTTTGCTTATAATTTGTCCCTCTATCGAATTGTGGGGTTATTCTTAATAAAATAATTTTCACCCACGAGGAGGGGTGGCATCCACCACCAGGGTAAAAACACAAGTTGGAACCATGTCACCTTTTTTTCTTGAGATATCCTCTAACCACTCACCAATTTTCATGCAAATCGATGGAGGGTCAACGAAATCGGAGATAATAGTTGATATCCACCTTCAGTGACTGCACTACTTACCTAATTCTTTTTTATGTATTTTGACCCGTAGAACATGAATTTTTTTGTAAAAGTTGATACGAAAGTGGATAAGATTGTTATAAACAAAGAACTTGAGGAATTTCTCAACAGCGATTTCTCAACAGGCATAACAAAACATTTTTTTATTTGTATGTTTCGGATCATTCTAAGCAAAAAATTTTCTTACAAGGTTTTTCGTAGAATGCTCAGTTTTCGAGATAAACGCGGTTTTAAAAAACCGCGTTTAAAAAAAAATTAAAAAAAAAGCAACTCTGCTTACTAGTCCAGGAACTGCAATTTTTCACTTAGCAATTTTTACAGAATGGATCGATTTGCTTGAAAATTTGAGAATAAGTAGTGGATACTCCAAGAATTAAAATCTTGTGAAGGTAGAATGTGATGTCGAAAGGCGCTTTTACCATGGGGGTTTTGCCACCGCATCTCGGGGGTGGAAATTTTTTATTATATCTTGACCGCAGAACTTGATAAAAACTTTCATTCTAAGCAAAAAATGTTCCATACATTTTTTTAATGAAATTAATAATTTTCGATTTATTAGTTATCAAAAGTGTTAGTTTTATATCGAAAAAATCAATGTTTTTTGATATATTCACTTAATTTTTACCGTAGAGAAAAATTTTTATACCAAGTTATTGGGAACTAAATTGCCTACAATTTCATATATTATAAACATTTCTTCGTATCTCCGATGCTAATCTTTCTATTCTGAAGGAAATGGCATTTTTTATCAAAATACAAAAATTCGTTATACTTTTTTAACTCCAGTTTATTAAAAACTAATCATTCTAAGCCAGTTAAACTTCTAGAATTTATTAATAGTATATAAATAAAGAAGAATGAATAACGCCAATGACTAAAAACACAGCTAACTTACATTATTGCGCTTCCAATTGAATTTATCCTTTTTTTCTTTCAAAAAAATGTATTGATTTTTTAACCGTAACTTTTTTATTTTTTATCTTATAAAGTTTGGTAAAAAATAATTTTGTAGGTTTTTACAGGATCTATAAGACTATTAATAATAAATCGTTTTAAAGTCCTCAATCGCAAAAAGAGGTGACTTTGAAAGGGTTGGTAAAGGTGGTTTTTGCATGTTATTACTAGTTTTAATTGTCAAAAGCTCACTCAATTTTTGATGTAGAAAAAATTTTTGCAGACCAATTTCTTGTGAATTAAATAAGCTATCTCGAATTTTTTCGTATCTCTGATGCTAATCTTTCGATTCTGAAGAAAAAGAAATTTTTTACCAAACTACAAAAAATCGTTATTTGCTTTTAACTACATTTTTTTTAAATTAATCGTTATAACCCGGTCAAACTTCTAGAACGTATTAATAATATATAAATAAAGAAGACCAAATAAGGTCAATGAATAATTTTAATTGGAGTGGTAATTAGGGGATTGTTTCCGATCACTTTTTTCCGATCACACCTAACTTTTGAGCTAGAGACTTTTTTATTTTGGAAGATAGATATTTTTAAATGCTTTGAATTAGTTTGAACAAGTTATTTTCTAAAAATGCATAATTTTCCCGTCTTTTGACTTTGAAACTACAATATTTAGCATTTCACGAAGAAGAGCTAACATATAATAAAGTTTGGCTGGATTACCGTTGGTCTTAAAGAAAATAAAAAAATGTTTTTTTTTATTTTTTCAAAAGGTACATTTTTGTTAAGCAAAGTTGTTTTGATAACACAAAAACTTTGAATTTTTGGCAGAAAATTGATTAAAAACATTGATTTTTTCGATATAAAACTAACACTTTTGATAGCGAATAAATCGAAAATTACTAATTTTATCAAACAATGTATAGAACGCCTTTTGCATAGAATGAATGTTTTTACCAACTTTTGCGTTAAAAATATAATAAAAAATTGCAACCCCGCGATGGGGTGGCAATTTTTTATTCTAATTTTAACGCAAAGTTTTACCACCTCCATGGTAAAAGCGCCTTTCGGCATCATATATATTTTGATCCTTGGACTATCCATTACTTATTCTCAAATTTTCAAGCAAGTCGATCCATTCTGTAAAAATTGCGAGGTTTGTCCTATTTTAAGCTTCACTAGTACTTGGACTATACCGCATTTGAAAGTTCAAGTCAAATTATACCGGTTTTGATTATATGCATTGCTAAAAATTAAGTTCTTTATTGTCAACTAAAGCTATAAACAAATAGTGTTTCATGTGCCCAATGCATGCGTTTTGAGTTCATGCTACGAAGTGATTGCCTGTTTAAAGGCGCGCCTACTCGTTCGATTTTAAATGAGAAATGCATTGAAAACATAATTCAATAAAACGCACAAAACACATTGAAAAATGCCACAAAGAAATGATTTCTTAACAATAATAGGTAATTGTTGGCAAAAATTTTACTAAATACGCATTATCTGAAAAAAAATTATATAAGAAAAATATACTTGCAATCATAAAATGTATAAAAAAATTTAAAAAAATAAAAACTTGCATTGGGATTCGAACCTGGGCATTTTAGGGCTTAGATTTGTAATCGATGCCTCTACTCATTTACGCAATTACACATATCTGTCATGTGGGAAGATAGGGCAACTGAACGTTTTACTGTTTGACGGTTCTAAATTTAATCAAATTGGTTTGATTTTTGTGGAATTAAAATATTAAAATGCAACAAAACGTAGAGTAGGAAAACAATATATTAGATGAAGATTGGTAGAAATGTTGTTGGTAATCAAAATAAGTAAATCAAAGCATTACCTACTATTTAGGTACATTTTCCAAGTAGGTAAGTACCTATGTAATTTTTTACTTATTACAATACTGAAACATTACCTTGTTGCTTTTAAAAACTATTTAAAAAGTCATTACAATTATAAACTCGCTTTTGTCTGTGCCCTCACAATAATAAAAACTAATATTCACAACATTTGTTTACCCATAACCATTGACGTATTAATAAAATAATTGACATATTGAACAATTATTGACAGGTCATTGTAGTTACCCAACCAAAGCACATATAACGTTTCAGCTGCGCCCAGGATCAAAACTTTTGATGAATTTGCGCACATAAAAATTTACTTCCAACGCGCCTACAGAAGTATAATTTCAAAAATTAAAATACGCCTAAATTCCAATAGTGAAAAAGTTATATAGGGATGAGCGCACTAATAACCGGCAAAATAATGCAAAAGATGGAAAACATAATATATTGCGGAGTAAAGAGAGATAAAACTAGCAGAGTTGGAAATTGTCGGTATAAACGTATAAATTAACATTACATTACATGGTTTCCCACCTTTAGACGTATCGAAGGAATATGACAACTGTCACTGTGACACGAGAATTTTATAAAATACTCCCGTCACAGACGTCTAAAAGTGGGAGACTCTGTAATGTAATGTTAATTTATACGTTTATACCGACAATTTCCACCTTTGCTAGTTTCGTTTTTCTTTACTTTGCAATGTATTATGTTTTCCATTTTTTGCGTTATTCTGTCGGTTATTAGCTCACTCATCACTGTATATAAAGCTTTAAAAATGTGAAATTTTAGTAATAATAATTCTTGTGAAATTTAAATACCAGTTTTCATCAATTTTACGAATTTTTTGATAAAACAAATCGTATGTTTTATTAATATTGCAAAAAAATCATTAATAATTAAAACATCACTGAGTTTACCAATATTAATAATTAAACACTGCTCTTATCATGTTTGCGGTTTAGACATAATTAAATCCAATCATCGCCCTCAAAGTTTTGAAATCTGTACAAACTTCAATATTTCACCTCAAAGTTCATCAGTACATAAAGGGTTAACATTGCGAAATTTCTCCATACCACTATAATGTGGCTGCTGCATCTCGACCTCACTATTGCCTCGTCTTCTCTCTCTTGCTATTAATAAAAGCATATTTACTCAGAAAAGCATGTTTGAACGGGGTGTTTGTATATGAATAAATTATATTTACCTCTCACCGTACGCTTTCTGGGACTGCGTGGGTCATTAAAATGAAGGGTCAACGGTCACAGTGGAAAGTAATGATTGATTCACTAATTAAAACGGTTGTTTGGAAATACTTTTTAACCTGACAATCCTTTATACACGGAACATTTGCAAACATATGTAATAAATATTTAATAAACATACATGTTTAAAGAGGCAAAATTGGGAAACTATGCTATGGTGTATTCCACGAATATACGACTGTTTTGGATTATCGCGACAACGAATATTTTAGTTTGCAACAACAGAAGTACAAAAGAACTTTGCTCTAATAATTACTCCAATAAACAACAATATAATTTGCAACTTACTTTCGTTCTTCATATTTTGCATAGTAAAATATTCGATGTCACGATAATCCAAGAGGGTCGTATATTCGTGGAATGGGGTATATGCAGAAAGATATATGAACTAATAGAGAATATATGGAGTAAGTAAATAATGCCCGAAGACTGCAAGAAGGGAATTATAGTAACAGTCCCAAAACAACGTAACCACAGAAATTATATAAAAACTACCGTGCATTAATTTACTGAATGTAACATGTATATAAAGTAATGATTGGTATATTGAGAGACAGAGTAACAATCTACACAGAACAAAGCATTGGCAATTATTACCATTACAATTTAAGAAAAGTAACATCCACAACAGATGGAAACCATACGCCAAAACAATTGATATACAATGCGCGAGAAAAATAAATTCCTGTAGCTGGTTGTATACCATAAATCACAAAGAATATTGGATCCCTTGTAAAAGGTATATTGGGGTCTTTTAAACATACATTTTACAAAGCATCCAGTATTTTTTAAACGCTATAGAAAACATACTAGTACGACGGAGACAGACATATACAGTGAGGACGTTTGAGTAGAAATAAGTTAATTATCTCGAGAAGAAGCAAATTTGTAGAAAAATCCTGAGACCGGACGATTTTTATTTTTAAGTTATGACTTTTTGACATTTATATCATACTAGTGACGTCATCCATCTGGGCGTGATGACGTAATCGATGATTTTTTTAAATGAGAGTATGGGTTGTGTGATAGCTTATTTGAAAGGTTATTATTTATTTCTCTATTCAGTAATATAAAGGTAAATATGTATAATTATTTATACAGGCTGTCAAAAATAATTTGTTTTCATTAAATTAATTGAGACAAAAAGAAGAATATATGTATTTCTTTTATTTCAAAATACATTTAAGTGCTGTCAGAAAACAGAAAGATATGTTTATTTGAAAAATAAACATTGTTTTTCGCTTAAATGTTAAAACTGCCACCCACCCGTCTCTTAGCAGTTGAATTAAGGCGAAAGGCAATGTTTACTTGTGAAATAAACATTATTACCTGTTTTTCAGACATTAGTAAAATGTATTTTGAATTAATTAAATTGCTTATATTCTTCTTTTGTGTAAATAATTTTAATAATTTTTTTTTACATCCTGTATAAATAACTATGTTAATGTTTATATCACTCAATAGAAAATTAAATTACCTTTCAAATGAGCTATCACACAACCCCTACTTTCATTTAAAAAAATCATCGATTACTACATCACGCCCAGATGGATGACGTCACTAGTATGATATATATACAGCGTGTCAACTTGAGTTGGAAACATATGGGACAAACAGCGTACAACTTGAGTTGGAAACATATGGGAAACTTTTTTATTATTAATTTTACGAAAAAAAGTTATTCTTTATAAAAAGTTCTGCATGCCCCAAAACCTAAGATTCAATTATCAGATATCAAATTTTCTCAATATTATACGAGGTATGTCAAAAAATATGAATTTCGGCTAAGGGTAAAGTACCTTTATTTCTCTCAATATCGAAAATTCTTATGATAAAAAGTTGTTTGGAATTAAAAACTAAGATGAAATATGCAATTACATGCTTCTTATTGAAAAAAAAATATTTTTCTCAAATTTATGGATACCCAACATCGTTTTTAATTATTACAAATATCATAACTCGTTTATTATTCATTTTACGAAAAAAAGTTATTCTTCATAAAAAACTTTGCATGGTCTAAAATCTAAGACACAACCATGATATATCAACTTTTATTAATTTTATACGAGGTGTGTCAAAAAATATGAAATTCGCTCAATATTATAGCACCTTTATATTTCACAGTATTTCAATTAGAAGGATGTAATTGCATATTGACACATAGTTTTTAATTCTAAACAACTTTTTTAATAACCGTTTTCAATATTGTGAAAAATAAAGGTACTTTACTCTTGAGTGAAATTCATATTTTTTGACATAACTCGTATAAAATTAATAAAATGTCATATCTGTTGGTTGAATCTTCGATCTTAGGACATACAGAGATTTTTATAAAGAATACCTTTTTTTCGTAAAAGTAATAATAAAAGAGTTATCGTATGTGTAATGAATAAAAACGAAGTTAGTATCAATAAATTTGAGAAAAATTTGGAAAATATTTTTTTCCAATTAGAAGCATGTAATTACATATTTGAGCTTGGTTTTTATTTCCAAACAACTTTTCATAATAAGAATTTTCGATATTGGGAGAAATAAAGGTACTTTACCCTTAGCCGAAATTCATATTTTTCGACATACCTCGTATAATATTGAGAAAATTTGATATCTGTTAATTGAATCTTAGGTTCTGGGGCATGCAGAACTTTTTATAAAGAATAACTTTTTTTCGTAAAATTAATAATAAAAAAGTTTCCCATATGTTTCCAACTCAAGTAGACACGCTGTATATATGCCAAAAAGTCATAAGAAAAAATTTAAAAGCGACCTGTCTCAAGTTTTCTTTTCAAATTCTTCCATCCTCGAGATAATGAATGTATTCCAACTCAAACGTCCTCACCCTACATACAGAGTGAGTCTGTAATTTGGAATAAACTCAACAATTCAAATACTAATTGTTTTTTTGAAAATGCTCAGAGCCGTCGATTAGTATTTTAAATTGTCACTTTTGACGTACAATAATAATGTATACAGGATGTCCCAATTTAGAGATATTACGACATTATTGATTTTCTTAAAAGGCAACACTCTCATTTTATCCCATTAATTTAAATTATTTATTAACATTAGAAAATAATGAGTTGGTATACCGACTATTGTATAAATATATTTTAGATATTAAGCTTAAATTGTAATTGTAAAACATAGAGTAAGTATTTCTTGTAAATTGTTATATGTTAAAAGAAAAAGAAAAGAAAAGAAAAAAAAAAGAAAAGAAATATAAAAAAAATAATAAAATAAAAATAAAAAAAAAAATAAAAAAAAAAAAATAAAAAAATAATAAAAAAAAAGAAAGAAAAAATATAAAAAAGATATATAAAAAAAAATAGAAAAAAAAATATAATAATTAAAAAAATATAAAAAAAAATATGTAGATAAAAATGAATGACGAACTTAAACAGTCCATAGTAAAATAGCTTTCGAATGAAGTAGAAGGCTAAAGAAGAATGTTGCAGTTTTTGCTGTGGAACTCTGAGAACATCATTGGGAAAAAAATTAATAAATATATATATATATATATATATATATATATATATATATATATATATATATATATATATATATATATATATATATATATATATATATATATATATTTATTTTTAGCATCTCATGACGTCCCCCCATGTTAAACTGTAGTCTCTCGTGGCGTCCAGGTCTTCGTGAACTCCGATATACGGTTGCCACGAGGATTTTCTCTAAAATTTATCGCAGGTGAAAGGTACCACTTCCTACAATGCTTGAACAAAATATTGGCCGGATGTCCTCAGACACGTTATCTGTATAATAATATACACATTACTTGGGGCAGTTGCCGTCAGGCGCGCCACGTTCGCTTGCTGTATATATAAAATCACTTTAACGGTTTTGATGACGTCCAAATATATATTTATTCATTTTAAGGTTGTCGCGGAATCCGTATATTTCAGTTTATGTCCTCATGGCTTCTACTACGCTGTTGCCACCTCAAATGTTGGTATTTAGACTTCGGATATTTTTATAAATGATTATTGTAGTATTTTAAACAATTATTGTTGTGAAAGATTAATGATATTCTCTTTGTATAATTAACAGTGTCTTTTTTACTGCAAGAATAAAAACAATTAAAAAGTATGTTCATTAAAATTGATGAATTTATCATAACCAGTTGCCGAAACTAGTGGTCTAATTGCTCAATTGTAACATATTATAGAAGTGTTAGAATTTAATTCTTAATTCTTTATTAGGAGATCCAGATTTAGAAATTAGAACAACAAATACATTTAAAGAATATAAATATCTCGGATCTATATTATCTAAAGAAGGCAAAAGAGACATCGAAAACAGAACACAGCAGGGCAAAATAGCGGTAAACATTCTAAGCTCTCTACTATGGCCTAAAGAGATAAGACAAAAAACGACAATCTATCGTACCTTGGTAGAGCCTATTATGACTTATGGAGCAGAAGTTTGGCAGATCACAAAAAAAGATAGAAAGAGAATAGAAGTAGGTAGTAGAAATAGATTATCTAAGGAGAGCGTGTGGTATATAAAAGATCGCATCAGGAATGAGGACAAATACTGTATATTCCAGTGTTGATAGAATTGAAACGAGACAACTAGTGTGGTATGGTCACGTCAAACGAATGAATGAAGATAGATGGCCAAAGAAAGCTTTAAATTACATACCACAACAAAGAAGAAGAAGGGGAAGGCCTTCAGTTACCTGGGAAGAAAATGTACAGCACATCATGAGAGATAAAGCCATCAAAGAAGACGAATGGATGGACAGAAAAAGATAGCGGTCGAAATGCGAGAAGTAGCAGAGGCTATAGGAACCTCGCTTATAGATATATAGATAGAATTCTTTATTCAAATATTTTTAATAATATAATTTTTCTATTCTCATACTATAATATATCAATTATAATGTCACCACCTGTATCATAGATAGAATCAGATAGATCATTAGATAGAACTAAAAAAGCAGGACGAACTTCTCCAGGAAGTACATAAAATAATGCCCTCTATTCGTAACAGAACATCACAAGAAATATGGGAGACCTTTAAACATTGTGTAACAACACCAACTGATCATCCAAAGATAAATAATCCTGTGAAACGGAAACACTGGATAAAAGATGAAACCTTTCAAATCATTGAGAATAGAAGAAATCTTTGTCAAAGTGGTATGCATAGTGAAAGGGAAAAGCTAGTTTAAGAAACCTCAATAAAAAAGTAAAGCGAAGATGCAAGGCAGATAAAAAACTGTACTATCAAAGTATATGCAAAGAAATTGAGAGACATGATCAGAATAATCAGCCGAGAGATCTATTTAGAAAAATACGCTACTTAACAAGATATTTCAAAGCCAGAACTTGGGCCATTGAAGACAACACTGGAAGTCTGAGAACAATCAGAGAAGATATAGCAGAGACATGGAGATCGTATTGCAGGGACCTATATAAAGATGATTAACCCCAAGAACCTGTTAACCAAATCTTTGATGAGGTAGAAGGAGAACCTGATATACTTAAAAATAAAGTAAGACTAGTGATCATTAAGCTTAAATATAATAAAGCACAAGGTCCAGATATGATAACAGCAGAAATACTCAAATTACTCAAAGCCACAGAAGAAACTGGCGTAAAATTACTTCATCTACTCTGTAACCAAATATGGCATTCTAAACAATGGCCTGAAGACTGGACAAAATCTACAATAACAACAATTTATAAAAAAGGCAGCTTCCATAAATGCAACAATTATAGAACTATTTCTCTTATATCACATGCCAGTAAAATAATACTAAATATAATCAATGAGAGACTAAAAACATTCCTTCAAAGAGAAATTCCACAAGAGCAAACTGGATTTACCAAAGGTAGAGGTACTCGAGAACACCTGTTGAATATAAGACAGATAATCGAAAAATCTAGGGAATTTAATATTCCACTGTACATATGCTTTATAGATTATCGTTAGGCGTTCGACAGGGTCAAGTGGAGACACTTATGGCGAATACTAAAAGAAGTAGGCGTACCCCAACACCTTATTTGGCTTATAACTGAACTATACGAACACACTATTGGATCAGTTAAAGCGCTTGACACACTTTCAAACGAATTTCATCCAGAACAGGGTGTCAGACAGGGATGTATACTATCTCCACGATTATTCAATATACAGCGTGTCTACTTAAGTTGGAAACATATGGGAAACTTTTTTGTTATTCATTTTACGAAAAAAAGTTATTCTTTATAAAAAGTTCTGCATGCTCTAAAACCTAAGATTTAATCATCAGATATCAAATTTTGTCAATATTATACGAGGTATGTCAAAAAATATGAACTTCGTTCAAGAGTAAAGTACCTTTATTTCTCTCGGTATCGAAAATTCTTATTATGAAAAGTTGTTTGGAAATAAAAACTAAGATCAAATATGCAATTACATGCTTCTAATTGCAAAAAAAGTTTTCCAAATTTTTCTCAAATTTATTGATACTTAACTTGGTTTTTATTTATTACACATACGATAACTCCTTTATTATTACTTTTACGAAAAAAAGGTATTCTTTATAAAAAGCTCTGCATATTCTAGGGCCGAAGATGCAACCATCAGATATCACATTTTATTAATTTTATACGAGGGATGTCAAAAAACATGAATTTCACTCAAGAGTAAAGTACCTTTATTTTTCACAATATTGAAAATGGTTATTAAAAAAAGTTGTTTAGAATTAAAAAGTATGTTTCAATATGCAATTACATCCTTGTAATTGAAATATTCTGAAATATAAAGGTACTATATTCTTGAGCGAATTTCATATTTTTTGACACACCTCGTATAAAATTAATAAAAGTTGATATATCATGGTTGTGTCTTAGATTCTAGATCATGCAGAGCTTTTTATGAAGGATAACTTTTTTTCGTAAAATTAATAATAAAAGAGTTATCATATTTGTAATAATTAAAAAAGATGTTAGGTATCCATAAATTTGAGAAAAAAATTTTTTTTTCAATTAGATGCATATAATTGCATATTTGATCTTAGTTTTTAATTCCAAACAACTTTTTATGATAAGAATTTTCGTTATTTAGAGAAATAAAGGTACTTTACCCTTGACCGAAATTCATATTTTTTGATATACCTCGTATAATATTGAGAAAATTTGATAGCTGACGATTGAATCTTAGGTTTTAGAGCATGCAGAACTTTTTATAAAGAATAACTTTTTTTCGTAAAATTAATAATAAAAAATTTTCCCATATGTTTCCAACTTAAGTAGACACGCTGTATATGAAGAGCATATTATGAGAAGAGCACTTGAAGGATGGAAAAAAGGCATCTCAATAAATAATCATAAAATAGACAACCTACGTTTCGCAGATGACACAGCCGTTCTTGCAAATAGTCAATCAGAGCTGATTGATCTTATACGACTGGTTGAAAACGAAAGTCAAATATTTGGTCTGCAATTAAACATATCAAAGACATGCGAGTAAGGGCTAAAATAAAGATGAAATTAGGCACAGACAAAAACCGGAAAGTAAACACAAGAAGAAGATACAATGTGGAAGCTCTTAAACAAAAAAACACAAGAATCGAATTCACAAAAAGACTGAAATTAAACCGAACAGCAGTGTTCCAACATGAGGAAACAGTGGAAGAAATATGAAAGAACTTCAAGAACATTATGCAAATACTGCAAACGAAATTATAGGGATGAAAAAACAAAAGAGAAAAGAAATGGATAACCGGAGACACATTGTACTCCAGGGAAATAAGGCAAAAATATACGTTCGGAACACTTGACCGGCCAGGTTGCAAATGGATTTTTTGGATACTATATACCTATTACATTATAAATACAAAAATGTCCGTTACAGTTCGGACGATAATTTTAGTTATTAGCAAATAAGGGTCAAAAATGTCAGTTTTTGAATTTTGGTACGATTATTTGTTGCTTCGGAAGTTGCAAAATAAAACTTAAATTTCGAAAATAAAAAATTTACTGTAAGTTTTGCAAAAATAAACTTAAGACTGATATTACATGAAAAATTGGGTCAAACAGTCCATGTCCAGTCCAAATAATACACAAAAAATTTCAAGTCGATTCGTCAATTAGTTTACATTTTATTCAATTTGTTTATAAAAAAAAGCTTTTCTTTGTAATGATGAAGCATGCTTTCTTCATAAAATAATAATGATATAGCAATTTTGTGGAAACTGCATGAAAAAAGAATACTTATGTTTTCAAAGTTTTTAAAAAAATAATAAAGTCATTTTTATCATTCCGAAAATATTTTAGTAAAGTAGAGTCATTTTTGGCTTATAAACAATTTGAATAACTTTGTTAGTATTGACTGCAAACTAAATTAATCGACTTAGGGATGGGAAAAACCTACCGGTTATAACCTAAAACCGGTTTTTTTAATTCGAAATAATCGGTTTTACCGGTTTTTTTTGTCCCGGTTATAACCGGTTTTTTCTTTTTAAAGTAATAACCGGTGAAAAACCGAATAAGTTACCTGTGGAAAAAAAATTTATTTAGAGAAAAATGAAGAAATTTCTATCTATCTTCGATCTCAATCATATGTATTATAAATAATATCCGAAGTAATAAGTAATTAACCCAAACAACCATAATTCAACTTTTATTTACTAATAGAGAACTGGACGAAATTGTCACATCAGCTTTTATGAAACAATTTTGGGAATAGTTATTTAGTTTTAGATGATAATATATTTACATAAAAAAGTAAGTCATCTGCTTGAAATAGATATTCCAACCATCATCTAAAAATTGTTTATACTTGAGTACTTGAGACTTGAGACTCTTGTATGAAATGTGAATACCGAAATACGATTAGGAATCTCCAATATCTAATTTTTAAATATTAGGAAATAAAAGGTAGGTATTATACAAACGTATTAAAAAATATAACCTACTGAAATTTTTTGATGGCAATAGAGAAGTAAATAATGAATTGGTTTATCGAATTTATTTTTAAGTAAAATATAAGTCATTTGGATATTTTTCTAAACTTGATAGATCCAAGGGACATTTCGGTAGATCGGGTAGGATCATCATTTTTGAGAATATCCCAATTATTGACAACGCAATATACGCCGAAGCCGTCTACAACAGCGGTCCGCAACCTTTTTGATATTGCGACCCCAAAATTAAAAAAAAGAGTTATGAGCGACCCCAGAAAAAAAAATCACTAAATTAACAAGTGCAAAGGTTTGTTCAGGACGAAATTAAGGTAAACTTCAATTATCCTCCATGTTGTACTTAGCTGTTTTTATTTCGTAAATTATGTTGAAGAGTTTATTTATTTTGGAAAGTAATATTAGAGCAAACTATGCATTTAACATAATATTTATGATGGCATTAAATGAGACAAGCAATTATTTTAACATTTTATTTTTTTTTAATAGGTACATATAAGTAAGTTTACAAACTTATGTGAACTTTGTGCTTGCACACTTGCACTCAGTATATTAATTCTTGGTGATATATTATCAGAAAGAGACACCCTCAAATCAGGTTCTACGTTAAGTCTGGAGCGATATTTTGTTTTTATAGCAGTCAATGTGGAGAAAGCTGTCTCACACAGGTATGTAGATGCGAATGGCAGCAATTTCAGCAGAGATGTTTTGTATAACAGTGGATATTCCTTTTCCATCATTATCCAGAACTTGGATAGATCCGTGGTTTTTAAAATAGATCGAATGCTTTCATCGGACAATAAATCGATCAGCTGCTCCTTTTCTTTTAAGTTCATCTTCACAGTGTTAAGATCACAAGTGAATGGATTAATTTTCCATTGGTCGCCGTGTGACGTATCTGGGAATCGTATTACCAAGTCTTGCTTAAGGCTTGTAAGATGCATGATGATTTTGGTTTTAATTTCTTCTTCGAGCTTTATATTGTTTTTTTCAGAAAATTTCTCCAAACATGCAAACATCTCGTAGTGTTCAGCACTGATTTCGTCTATCCACAAACTTATTTTCCTACAAAAAGCTTTTATTTTGTTAGCCAATATCAATACATTTGTACTCTTCCCTTGCAACGATTGATTTAAATCATTAAGTTTTTCAAAAATGTCCGACAGATAGCCAACTGTTGCCAGCCAATTTTCATTCAAGAAATATTCCGCTAGCTTTGGTTCCCGTTCAAGTAGAAATATTCTGATTTCATCTTTGAGATCAAATCCAAGTTGGAGTATTTTTCCTCGCGATAACCACCTGACCTCCGCATGTAACAGTAGATTTTCGTATTCTGATCCCAATTCGCGACACATTATTTTGAAAAGCCGACTGTTTAATGCGCGAGCTTTAATAAAATTTATTATTGTAACGACTTCCAACACTTTATTTACATCTGGTTGCAAATGTTTTACTGTAAGGGCTTCCCGGTGAATCATACAGTGAACAAAGCCTACGTGAGATGCAATCTCAGCTACTTTTGCTTTGAATCCTGTTCGGGAGCCGGTCAATGCAGCTGCGCCGTCTGTACATACAGATACATACACAATATTCCCTCTTTATATCATGGATTTCAAATTTCTCCCATTTTTAGGGTAATTTGAGAGCGCCTACGAAAATTTTTATAGGCTGAATTGGTTGGGGAATTTTTCGGGAGGAAAATTGAGCAAACTAAAGTGCAATATAAATGTAACATTATAACCTAATGAGTATTTGCTTTTGATTAAAAAAACGAAAACCGGTTTTTGGAACAACCGGTTATTTGACCGGTTATAACCGCCAGGTTAAACCGTAAGTAAAAAAAACGGTATAACCGAAACCCGGTTTTTTGTTCAACAACCGCCATGCACCATCCCTAGACTTTAGGATTTAAAAAGCTGGTACTTTTACATTATTATTGTATTATCGGTTTATAACCTTCTCCGTCTTCCGATACCCGTTCGCCATTCCTTTCTGTCCGCACATTGATCTACTTGCAGACCTCTTTCATCCATGGCTTTGTTTATTCCTGCCTGCCAACTTTTTCTCGGTCTATCATTATTTCTCGTATCCGTTCATTGGTGACATGTTCTCTTCTTGATCTTCCTGCAGCTCTTCTCCAAAAATCCATTTCAGTAACATCTAACATTTGTTTGGATTTTTCCTTCATATGCCATACTTCGCAGCTGTATGTTATAATGCATTTCACTACGGCGTTATAGATTTTTTCTTGTTTTGGTTGTTTATCTGCTTGTCCCAGAGTACTGAGTTTAGGAGCCTAATTGCTTGCCTGCTCTGAGTATTTCGTTCTTTAATGGCTCCGTCCAGTGTTCCATCATTCGTGATTTTCATACCCAGGTATTTATATTCGTTACATTTACTGATTGTTTCTCCTCCTTCCATAGTCGAGAAAATGAAGCATTTTGGCTCGCAATTTTTTCGTCCAGCATGGATTTACTTGAAATTTTCACAGAAGGTAGGGAATAGTCCAAGGATCATTTTCTATATCATGCCGCTGTACGCTAAAAGCTTGGGGTCGTTGCCACCCCATCTCGGGGACGGGAATTTTTTATTATATTTTAATCACTTAAATCGATGTAAAAATGAATTCTAAGAAAAAAATGTTTTTTACATTTTCTTCGTAAAACTAGTATTTTTCGAGATATTCGCGCTTGAAAGTAACAGTTTTTCGACGAAAAAATCGACTTTTTTAGATGGTTTTTTGAGAATACCTCGAAAAATATGGATTTAATCAAAAAAACTGTAGATATCAAAAATGCATCTTTTAGTAACACAAATTAAATTAAACTTAAATAATATTTTTAAGTATAATGTTATACCTTTCAAAAAATAATAATATGAAGCTCCTAGCATGAAAATTAAGCGATCAAAAATCCTCCTTATGATCAAAAAAAGGTCGGTACCTGCCATTCTCTATGAAAAAATCAGTGAAAACCACCCCCTAACTACCCTACTGATTAAAAATTGGTCTTCACCTTTCTGTAATTCCCTTTATATTCGTATTATCAATACACCCAAGAAGTTTGACCTATTTAAAAGGCCTAATTTTAGAAAAGTTGGACTTTAAAGAAAAATTGATTTTTTGCAATTTCCTATTTTCCTATTTGTCACCTTTTACTTCAAAATATCTCCGAAAATACTGGAGATACGAAAAAAATTATGGACTATTAAATTGTAGCTTATTATTTAATAAGTAAAATTCTCTTGTGCATAGATTTTCATTACAGTGAACAGTTAGCGAGATACTATGGCTATTTAAAACCTCTATTTACGAGCAAACACCCCCTTATTCGAGTCTTTTATACTCACCCCAATTAAAAAATAAGGGATCTTACAGAATTTAGTTTTCACGGTCTTAGAACTCTTCAAAAATCCTACAGAATTATTTTTGAAAAAACTTTTTATCGTCAAAAATGACTTTTCTAAACAGCCATGTTTAGAAAACCATTTTTTTTTAAATATCGAATAGGCTGCTTATGGATAATTTTCAATGTATGTATAATACCACAGAACCGGTTGATATACTGGAAGATGACTAAAAAACTATTTGTATTTGTACATATTTGTAAATTCGTATTTTTGTGTAAATAAATGTTTTTGTAATTCTTTAATTCCACTTTTTTTGTGTATAGATCTATTAAATTATCTACTTATAAAAATTGTGATGTTATTAAGGGTGGTTTTTAAGGGTTGAAATATGATATTTTATCCTAAAGTAAAAAACAATCATTATTTAACCAATCAAAACCAAATTTTACCCATAAAAAAATTTACAATGTTTTTATATATTTTTGTCAATAAGGGGTAGGTTACACCCCTAAAATAATCAACGCCCTTAAGCATGATATAGAATATGAAGTACAGGGTGATATGATCCTAATCCCAAATTTTTATGTAAATCGATGCAATCCGAAATAATAAGTAATTTTTTTATATATAGCTCCAACAAGGGTGGTTTTAAGGGTTAAAATATTATGATAGCATATATTAAAGCATAAAACAATCATTATGTACCTAATAAAAACCAAATGTTGACAATATTAAAGTTAAAAATGTTGTTTTATAATTTTTTACAGTTAGGGGTAGTTTTCACTTTTCACATTTCTATGTTTATATTTGTATTCTCCATTGCCTCCCATAACTTTACCGAAGGTACACTGTCGTATGCCTTTTTCAGATAAATATAATATACGAAATGAATCTCTTGGTTAACCGCTGTTTTCTTTTCCATGACTTGTGCGATTGCAAAAAGGTGATCAATTGTAGATCTTCCGGCTCTAAATCCTGCTTGTTCTTCTGCTTCTATTTTCTTGTATTCGTCTTCTATTCGGTTTTTTAAGATCCTTCCGTATATTTTGCTGATTGTTGGTGTACAGGAAATACCCATGTAGTTATCACATTGTTTTCGATGTGTACTTTTACATACATGTTAAAAAACTTTCACCTTGATTAATTACGGTCAAAGTTAGCCACTTTTTTTTATTTAATTCACAGCTAGTTTGTTCATAACAATTAAGAAAGCTAACTAGCGCTATTTTGAAGTTCAAGGTATGTATATAGTTTATATGTAAAAGTTTGAGTAAACTTGAACAGAGTGGTTAATATATCTTTAAAAATAACGTCCTAACGAAATCGACTGGTGGTCGGTGGAGGGGAATTATTAAAATCCGTGCACTCAAAAAATGAAATTTATTTTTCAAAGATATGTTGCTCTTTATATCTCCAGAGATAGTTGATGGATTTTGATCATTATTTTTTTTAATTTATATATACTTCTTGTAGGCTTGTAGAGTATGTTATGTACACATATACCTACCTAACAATACAAAATGTTATGGTGACGATAATTATGATTCTAAGACCTTCGAGTATACATATATTAATTTCATAAAAATTGTTCAAGCGGTATCGGAGGATTATGGCAACTAACACTACGACAGGAGAATTTTATAGATGTAAATAAAAAGATGGCTATTAAAAAATAGGGTCTTGGTGATAGAAGGGTGGAAATTAAGGGTTGTGTATATATTTTTAATGGTACATACTATAAAATTAAGGTAGACAATTTTTTCTAAGACAATAAAAAAGTGGCAGAGGGCAACCCCCCTTATAACTTATGGATATAAATAATAGATTACAATCTATTTTCAATCCTACAGAATATATGTGTAAAATTTCATAAAAATCGGTCAAGCCGTTTCGGAGGAATATGATAACTAATACTGTTACAGGAGAATTTTATGTATATAGAAGTAACTGTAAATTAAATAAGTAATAAAAGTGCCTAAATTTGCTCGTAATTAACCTAGGCGAAAAGTTTTTTTTTTAATTCGTGTAAAAATATCAGCTTTTCAAATCCCAATGCAGATTTAGTCAATATTTTAATATGGTTATCCAAATTGTTTATAAGCCAAAAATGATTCTACTTTCGTAAAATGTTTTCAGAATTGTAAAAATGACTTCTTATTGATTTTTTAAATAAGTTGAAAATGTAAGTATTCTTCTTTCCTGTGGTTTCCACAGAATTGCTGTATCATTATTATTTTCTGAACAACATTGCAAAATCTTTGCAATGATATCTCTTTGTGATAAACAAATCAAATGCAATTTAAACTAATTGGCAAATTATCTTGCAATTTTTTGTGCAATATATGGACTGTTTGACTCAACATTTCATGTAATATCAAAGTCTTATTAAGTTCATTTTTGCAAAAGTTATAGCAATTTCTTTATTTCCGAAATTTAGTTTTATTTTGCAATTTCCGAAGTAACAAATAATCAGAACAAAATTTAAAAACTTCCATTTTAAACGTTTGCTTATCTACTAAAAGATGAATAATCTAAATAAGATATTTAATTACGTTATTTTTACCTGTAGCCATTTAAACGAAAAAACTGTCATATTTGACCCTTATTTGTTAATAATTAAAACTCTCGTCCGAACTGTGACGGGCATTGTTGTATTTATAATGTAATAGGTATAACTCCAAAAAAAACCATTTGCAACCTGGCTGGTCAAGTGTCCTGACAGAAACCTTATTTTTCTGGACTATTGCAACTAAGAGAAGAAAGAAAGAAACTTAAAGAGGAAATGTTACAAAAAGAAGCAACCGAAGAAGGAAAAGCAGTAGAAAGGAAATACAAAGAAAAATATAGCGGTTAAAAAGCAAGCCAGAAAAGACAAAAGATACTACGTAAATCATATGGTAAAAATGTCAGAAAAAGTTGCGCAAGAAAACGACCTGAAAATACAGTACAATATCATCCGAAATTTGACAGGGAAAACACTAAACAGTAATAAACAAATCAAAGATAAACAAGGAAATAATATAATTAAATCATAACATAAAATAATACAAAGATGAAAAGAACACTGCGAGGAAATATACTCCAAACACCAGATATAGACGGAGATAATGTAATACAGGAAATAAACATTACAACAGTTGAAATTACGAAAGAAGAAATAGAAAACACACTGAATCAACTAAAAAAATGGCAAAGCCGCTGAAAGCGACAAACTACCGATAGATTTAATAAAGGCGGACGCAAACGAATCAGTAGAAATGTTACACAAATTCTTTAACAAGATATGGGCCGTCCAGGAGCTCCCACAGAAATGGAACGTGGGTTTAACCATTAAGATACCAACAAAGGGCGATTTAAATAAATGCGAGAATTGGCGAGAAATAACACTGCTAACTGCCACATTCAAAATAATGTCAAATATCATATTGAATAGACTGAAGCCAGAAATAGACAAGAAACTAAGACTAAGAAGCAACCAACAAGGTTTTCGCGCAAAACGCTCCACTATCGACCACATTTGTATTATATCTGTACCTCTGTATCTTGTCCCTGTACCTCTGTGTCTCTTGTACTCTATAATTATCTTGGAACAAGCTGGTGAATGGCAAAAAAATATAAACATGTTTACTTTGACTTTGACTTTGAAAAGGCCTTCGATAGTATAAACAGAGAACAAAAAAATGTGGAAGATTCTAAAACTATATGGACTACCGATAAAATAAATCAACTTAATCAGACTGTTTTACAGGAAATATAGAGCCAGACTAGAACATGCGGGAAAAATGGTAGTAGATATAGCTATACAAAGCGGAGTTAAAAAAGGATGTGTGCTATCCCCGACAATATTTATAATAAAAGCGGACTGGATCATGCAGAAAATAAGCGATAATAAAACAGGTATTACATGGAAATTGCATAACTAGTTGGACGATTTGTAGTTCGCAGATGACATTTGTCCCCTAACCGAACATAGCAGCCACAAGCAAAAGAAGATCGACAAGCTTGCAAAATACTCCAAGATAATGGGCCTGAAGATAAAGACAAAAAAAAACAAACTTAAAAAAAAAACAGCAACCAAGAAACTAAAATTAAAATACAAGGAAGACAAATACAGGAGGTAGATAACTTTACATATCTGGGATTGATCATGGAAAAAAAGGCGCTAGTAGAGCAGCTGTAGAAAAAAAGGATAGTAAAGGCACAATATGCACTCATTATATAATCATATAATGCATTAAGGTGATACAGTAGCGATCAACAGGTAGCCAAAACGCGTTCCAAGATTGCGGCTGTAATTTTGAATATCTTTTTGAGATATTTGGCACACGTATGCGTAAAATAATAAAGAATGGCGGTACAGAGCCCAATTTGAAAAATATCTTAATATGTGGAAATTACTCTGTAATTAAATACAATATTAAAAAAACGAGCCTGTACCGCCATTAAGAAGAACAAAAAATACACTTTCTTCAATTAAACTTTTTTATCCGATGCCTAGATTTTGTGTCATTTTGGAACTACTAATGAAATAAAAAATTTTAGTAGTTCCAAAATTACACAAAATCTAGGTATCGGATAAAGAAGTTTATTTGAAGAAAGTGTATTTTTTTGTTCTTCTTAATGGCAGTACATGCTCGTTTTTTAATATTGTATTTAATTACAGGGTAATTTCCACATATTAATATATTTTTCAAATTGGGCTCTGTACCGCCATTCTTTATTATATTACGAATACGTGTGCCAAATATTTTGAAAAAATGTTTAAAATTACAGCCGCAATCTTGGAACGCTTTTTCGTTACCTGTTGATCGCTACTGTTTCCTCTTAAGGAAAATCTGGAACACACGCGATATATCAGAATTAACCAAAATCAAAATATTAATAGCTGGAGAAGAACTGTAACAAGAGATCATGAAAGAATTGGCGTTGAGATGGAGATAAGTCAAACAGAGAGCGAGAAACAGAGAGCAATGGAAAATACTTGTATAGCAAATTTCGAAAGAATAAAACAGAAAAGGATGCGCTAATCGTGCGAATCAGCCATCTTTGATTTTTGGCTAAGAAACGCAAGAGCGCCCAATACTTCATATTAAGGGAAGGTATTACAGGTAGAGAGAGAGAGAGGGAGAGAGAGAGAGAGAGAGAGAAAGAATACCGATTATTTATCAAAATAAAATTTAAGGATAAACCTAACCTAACCTATCGAAAGGCTCATCAAACAATTATTAACTCAAAAAAAAAACATTTGTCAAGGGTATATAGTGGTATTGTTAGGTATATTATATTATAACTATAACTATATTCCATCGAAATCTTCCGAAATCCATAATCTTCCGTCGAAATAAAATAGAAAATTTTAAAGTCTAGAAAATACATTATTCATAACTACACCCAAGAAATAAGTTTTTCTAACCTGATTTAAGAGTATAAAAACGAAAACAAAGAATTTACAGCAAATCCTTATCGTATATCCGAGCAAACCACCTAGTTGGCAAAAGTTATAAATAGAATTTGTCTGGGTTCTTCAACTAAATTCTCACGTAAACACGACCAAGGTTAAATATTTTACTTGATACCATAAGTACATTGTTGCCAGTATAACGGATGCCAAAGCGAGCGCTAACTGTATGGAATCATTCTTGTTAATATACACGCTGTATATTGATCGGAAGTCACGAAGAGTCAAAACTATACAGAAGCCACGAGGGACGCAAATGCAATATATATATATATATATATATAAAAAATTATTAAAAAAAAATACAAAAATAATTATTTATTAGTAGAATTGTTTATTATATTAGTATTAGTTTTAGGATAAGATACGAAAAAATGACTAATAAAATAAAAAATAGTAAAATTGGCGAATGGATTTAGTGTCCGCAGTCATATAAACCCAAACAAACAACAACAACACTCTCATTTTGATAGCTATTTTGATAGGGTGTGTAAAGCTATACATAACTGCAAAATTTCAAATTTTTATTCCCTACCATTTACAAGACAATAAAAAATAACAAAAAATATGAAAAACAAGTAATTAAATAATAATTGAATTTAATGATTTCAATTAAGCAAATGCTCATAATGTTGCCCTCAATTATTGTCAAGTAATCAATGTGCAACATTATGAGCATTTGCTTAATTGAAATAATTAAATTCAATTATTATTTGATTACTTGTTTTTCATAACTTGGTTATTTTTTATTATATTGTAAAAGGTAGAGAACAAAAATTTTATATTTTGCAGTTATGTATAATTTTACACACCCTATCAAAATAGCTATCAAAATGATAGTGTTGCCATTTAAGAAAATCAACGATGACGTCATATGCTAAATTGGGACACCCTGTATACATTAATATTGTATGTCAAAAATGACAATTTAAAATACTAATCGACGAAACTGAGAATTTTTCAAAAAAACAATTAGTATTTGAATTAATAAATTTATTCCAAATTACAGACATAACTGTGTTATTTTTTATTATCTTGTAAATGGTAGAGAATAAAAATTTGATATTTTGCAGTTGTGTATAATTTTACATACCCTATCAAAATAGCTATCAAAATGACAGTGTTGCCATTTAAGACAATCAACGATGACGTCATATCTCTAAATTGGGAAACCCTGTTTACATTATTATTGTATGTCAAAAAGGACAATTTGAAATACTAATCGACAGGTTTGAGCAATTTTTAAAAAAACAATTAGTATTTGAGATATTGAAATTATTCCAAATTACGGACTCACTCTGTATACGTTTCCTATACTTTAAAGGCGTTTAACAAACTAAACAAAAGGAAATGATACAAGACTTACAAGAAAGTAAAATACCAAATTTCCTAAGCGACGAGATTCCTTAGCAACAATATACACCGGAAGAGAAAATACAGAAATAATAAAAATCAAAAATGACGCAATACAAGGAGCTGCGCTATCAATAGTAGGTACTATTTTTATTCTATCACTAGACAAGATAATAGAAAAGCTATGAAACGTAGGAACTATAAATGAGAATGCAGTGCAAATAATAGGATATGCGGACGATACAACAATAGTAGCAACAGATAAAAGGACATTAAAAAACCTTACAAGTTTAGAAAACACAGAAACACTGAGAGGAATGGAAATAAATGAAAGTAAAAAGAATACAAAACATAAGCAAGAAACAGAAGACACAAAACAGAACTGCCAATAGGTTCACATAGCTCCGAAAAGTGTGAACCGTTTAAATATTTCGGAGTATTAGTCAACAGAAAAAATTACAGTGTAGATATGAAAAGAAGAATTTAAGTGGTAAATAAAGTGTTCTACCAAAATAAAAAATGGTTAAAGATAAGAAGATAAGCCGAAACAAAAAAAAAATAAAAATTTTCAAAACGACCATAATACCAACAGTGGTTTTAGACTGGGAGATATTATACAGAAGTTCAGCCACGATTTTCTAAGTCCTGCCTTTTGCAATACTGGAAGGGTAGACGATGTACTTACAATCTGTGGAAACATCCACAAATTTCCTGTGGCATTTTCCTGTAAAAATTAGATTTTCCCAAAAAATGAAAATAGGGTTTTGCGATGAATTTCTAAGTCCTGCCAGATCCGTAGATAGACAGGATACTATCGATTTTATGAAGAAAATTTTTTGGGCAGGAGGGTTGCAAACGCGGTAACGGAGTATATATGTATACAAACATGTAAGGAAAATAATGAAATTTTCATGATTTTCTAAGTCCTGCCAACTTAATAAACTAAACATATTTATTTCAAAATGATCAAAAAAAATATTGGCATGACGTCTCCTAATGTTTAAGTATACTTGTCCCTTGGAAAATTCTGCGGAAAATTTTCACCCTGATTCCGTGATTTTTTAAGTCATGCCTTTAAAAAGTTATAATACGCAAATACAATCAATACCTTTTTAATACTAGGCAGGAAGGTTAAACGGTTCTTGTAAGACGGCAGGAGTCCTAGATTTGTAAGAAAATTCGTGAAAAAGTCAACAATTTTCTAAGTCATGCCATTTTGCACATGTTTCAAGAATCTTAATATAAGTCTATATACAAAGAGGCAGGATGGTTTTATGGTTATTTTGTATACAGGGTGGGGCATTAGTGTGGCTAGTCCAATTACTCGTTTGTCGTAAGATATACGAAAAAAGTTATTTAGGTAAAACATGTGCCGCAGATAGGACTATAATTTAACAGTATTTTCTAATATACAGGGCTACCCGTTTTCACAGGGTGACAAAAATTTATGTTTTTTTAAATGGAATACCCTGTATATTTTTACATTTTTGGATTCTACTCGATGTTCTCTTCAATAAAATATAGTGTTTCGAAATATTATACGAGGTAGTTTAAAATATAATTACGTTTTTTTTTTAATTTTGTAGGAACATTCACACCCTATACATATTGTTAGTGATTTGATATCCAAACTTCTATTAATTTATGTTTAAACGATTTTTAATATAGTCTACTACTGTCAGTTAATAATAGTATACCAAAATGTTTAATTTAATATACGGGGTTGGTTGAAACTTGAAACTCGGAATGACTATTTTCTGAGTTTTCTTAATTGGGACACCCTGTATTTTAGTATTATAATAAAATGATATTTTATGGTACCTTTTTATTTGCTAATCATTTTCTATACCATATTTATATATTAATTTCGGCAGTAAATTGATACAGACAGATTACTCAGGTGGTTTTTGGGGTTTCTGAACAAGAATGTCACATTAGAACAGATCTTTACCTAGTGCTCGAGGTGACTGATATACACGCCATATTCTTAAATTTCGAGACTTTCAGACACTAAAGTGATGCAAGTAGATTACTCGAAGAGTTTTGTGGTTGCTGAACTGAATACGCCATCAGAATCGACCCCGAAAAACTCTCTTAAATTCGAGATCAGTCACCCTGGGCACCAGGTGCTCCGAGGGTCGGTTGTAATGTCATATTCGTGTTCGGCCATCCCAAAAACCATCGAATATTCTTTTTTTTTTTTCTTCCTTATTGGCTTTGGATTACTTGAGCCCTTCAGCCACGATAGATAATAAATTACTGTTTGCTAAAATATTCCAAATATAATACATTGCATTACATAATATATTAGGTACATGTGCTCGAATATTCTGTTTTTCTAAATTTATTGCCGATATCCCACGAAACTCCAGATGACGTGCCTTAGCAGAAACTCTGGGCACTAGATGATTCTGAGGTCGGTTCTGCTTGCGTATTCGTAACTCCATAAACCTCCCAAATAACAAAATATTGCCCTTCATACACTGATTTTGACAGGTTTATGCACTTTTGGATGCATGTTATGCACTAAACTGCAATTTCCACCCATTTTTATATTATACACCTTTTCCTGATGTTATCCTGAACACAATGCAAAAAGTTGCAAGTAGATAGATGCTGTATTTAAAAATCGATTTATTCTGGTGTTGTTATTGTTAGTACATTTTGCTATCAAATATAGGAAACAATATCAGGATAATATCTACAATATCAGGATAATATCTACCACTAACAACATACAGGGTGTCCAGAAACTCTAACAAATGACGACCGGAGATTCCTCAGATAATTTTAAGGCAATTTAACACAATTCACCTAATCTGAAAATGCTTCCTAAGGCAGATTAAAATAACATAAAACGTGAAACATGAGACGTGAAACATGAAACTTGAAATAAGAAACAAATAAATTGTGAAAAAACATTTGATTTCATGTGATATACTAATCGAAGAAACAAAAATAAAATTTGTATAGTCGACAATGGAAAGTTATGACGAGGTCGTTTCTGTCATGGCAAACCTTTATTACTGTCTAATGGAGGCCGCAGATCAAAGAAACGTGAAATAAAAACATAAAACGTAAAACATGAATCAAAATGAATTGTGAAGGACGAAACCGTTTCATATTATATACTAATCAAAGAAACAAAATGAAAATTTGTATAGCCAACAATGGAAAGTAATGATGACGAGGTTGTTACTCTTGTGGCAACTTTTTATTACTGCCCAACATCATAACCATAGTACGTATTTGGTTGCAAACGAACTAAGTAATCATCTTCCCAAATTTAAATCATTTTATAGACTGAGTATTCAAACATCTACATTGTTTTATTGTGGGTCCTGGTTTAAAGAAAAGTGATATTTTCTTATCATTACCTATTCGAGTACCTCTCCAGGTTATAATTGTACAACTCTTGGTTCTACTTTACAGCAGAAACCAATGCAATATTAAATTCTTGGTCCGAATTCATATTATGCACGTAATTAACTGTCCAAAACAATAAAACTGAAACCGAAAAATACAACACGATCTCTTTCCTGAAACAGATTTCACCAAGATAAAAATGTTTTATGTGCATGAATCACACTCGCTTCTTGTGTGTGCGGACTTCTATTTGTTTAGCTGTGTTTTATTTTTATGAAACGTGTTTTACGTTTCATGTTTTATGTTTCATGTTTCTTTGGTGTGGGGCCTCTCGAAGATAAAAAAGTTTCAGGCACATGAATCACACTCGTTTCATTGGTGGGCGTACTTTTAAATAGACGGAGGCCTATGACCACTGACCAGTACTAGAAATTCACAATTGATAAAATCGATTCATCTCTGGAAGAGAAATAAACGTAGCAGTTTTCGTTTTTCTAAATAGAATTTTTCTAAATTCTTTTAAACTCAAAAAACCAAAAAACGAAAAACTTTTCACATCGATTTTTCTAGAACACTGCGTATTCTTCTCAGTTAAAGGAAAAGTACCTTTTAGTACAAAACTATCCCAGAATTCAATAATCCAGTGTCAGAGATGCTTAAAAGTTAGACAGAAAAGTTATTCGATAATATATCCGTTTCCGTACCCAAACGGACCCCTATGACCGGTACTAAAAATTGACAATTGATAATTGACATTTGACAATTGACCTCTGGAAGATAAATAAGTGTACCAGTTTTCGTTTTTCCAAATAAAAGCGTTCTGCAGCTATTTTAAAGAAACTAATTACAAGACTTCGATATGCTTCTTCTAGACGAATCATATCGAAGTAGAGGTCGTCCGCCAACCAGATGGTCTGATGACATTTGTAAAGTTGTAAACGGTTTTAGATTAGTGTTTTTTAAGCATACTCGACATGGTATGACTCAAGAAAAATGTGGTGATATGAATAAATATGTTTGTATAACACCCTGAAATAATTTTACAGACAGGTAATTTAATTTTTTTATACGAAATAACTATACAACCATCCTGCCTCTTTGAAAATAAATTTATATTAACCTTCTTGAGATATGTGCGAAATGGCATGACTTAGAAAATCGTGTAATTTTCCACGAATTTTCTTACAAATTTTTTAACTATATATAGTAAAAAAGGTGTAACTAAACATCCTGCCATTTTGCATAATGTATACTGAAATTATTTATTTTGTAACAAAATTTATTTTATGACTTATAAAATCACGGAACCAGAGTGAAAATTTTATACAAAATTTTCCAAGACACAAGTGCAGCTAAACATTAGGTGACGTCATGCCAATATTTTTTTTGGTCATTTTGAAATAAATATAATTAATTTATTAAGTTCGCAGGACTTAGAAAATCATGAAAATTTCATTATTTTCATTACATGTTTGTATATATGTATACTCCCTTAGTCCTTTTGCGACCGTCCTGTCCAAAAAATTTTCTTAGTATCCTGTTATTCTATGGATATGGCAGGACTTAAAAATTCATCGCAACTCCCAATTTTTTTACTACTGGATTAGGAAATGAGTCTATAATCGCAATCTTATAGTTTGTATGTTTATTAGTTGTTACAATCAAGGGGCGACCGGTTTCGAAGCTTACATTTTATGCTTCATCATCAGGCCCAGTACAAATAGTCTTCACGTGTACAAACTACTCGCTAAAATTAACAAAAAAGGCGAAATGTACATATATATAAAAATATAAAAAACAACTATGTCTAGGTTGTGATCAAAAACACACCATAAAGCAAACCAACTGTGGAGTATTGAACTCAGTGTTCCATAAAGTGTATATTGTGACTTTTTATATTGGGAGTGACCAGTCTGATGTAAATTGCTTGGTATATAAATTTTAATATATACTACCCTCAATCCTCAATTGCTTAAGGGTTGAGGGAGTGTAGACAAAAGTGTATAAATGATCAAAATACACATAAAGTTTTTCTTTTGCAATAGGTATGTACTTACATATCAGTACTTGGAACTGTTCTACAGCCAAGGATAATTTTTTCGGAAGTCACCAGCCCCATCAAAAAGCAGATAAGTTATATCTTTTGGATCTTAAGTTGCAAATGTATAATGTTTTGTAAGAACAGTTGGTTTTTGTCTTCAAACTTTTTATGCAGTTGTTTTCTTTAATGTTGTATAATAATGTTTGTATTGGTGTAAAAACATTTAAATATAAAAATTGGACATCACTCACAAATTAACATTCACAAAATTTTTATTGAAAAGTGGGTTTTTTCTCTCAGGATGCCATGGAGGTATTTTATTTTTTCTATTTCTTATATGTCAGATTTCCCACTACTTTTGAGTGACATATCTTCTTCTTTTTTGAAAGAGCTGGTGACCACCGGTCTTAGGTGTTAAGATTGTACAGTTACTTACAAACAAATTATGTGCTGTGCAGCCAAAGCATCAATACGTGGAAGGGCGATATCCATGTTTTGCGTATGTATACATTTATCCGTTATTCTTATTTATACTTATATAATATATTATGTGTGTGTATGTATGTATGTGCATATGTGTGTTTATTCATTTACTTATGTAAAAATTATTTCATGTTGTGATTAAATATGTTGTATGTGCGTGTATGTGTGTGTGTGTGTTTGTGTGTGTGTGTGTGTGTGTGTGTGTGTGTGTGTGTGTGTGTGTGTGTGTGTGCGTGTGTGTGTGTGTGTGTGTGTGTGTGTGTGTGTGTGTGTGTGTGTGTGTGTGTGTGTGTGTGTGTGTGTGTGTGTGTGTGTGTGTGTGTGTGTGTGTGTGTGTGTGTGTGTGTGTGTGTGTGTGTGTGTGTGTGTGTGTGTGTGTGTGTGTGTGTGTGTGTGTGTGTGTGTATGTGTATGTATGTGTGTGTGTGTGTGATCATGTCCTCAGGTAAAATCTGTTTGTCACAAATGTATTTTGTATTTTTGACATATTATCTATGCGTCTGTAGTTGTCTTGTTGTATATAATGGATTTTAATATGTATTTTTGGTATTATTTTTATTTTTTATTTATACATAAGGATTAAGCCGAATAAGTCTAACTCACATATGCACAACTGTATAAGCTGAATAAGTCCAACTCACACATGCACAAATGTATGTATGTGGAAAAAATTTTTTCCTTTAAAACAACTTTTTTCCAAGAATTCTCAATCCGTATCTTACATTAAGTAGAATGTTGTTATTATAATTTTTTATTTTTATCGTTTATCCAATTAATAAATTAGTAACTAATTATCAACCAATAAATCTCAAAAAACGTTTCTTTTTTGTGTTATAGTTGGGCAACCTGCTGATCGTGGCGAGCATGCGCACGTATTTTGGTACGCATGTCACCACGAACAGAGGTACGCTTAAATTTGCCGGTTACGAATCGGGAACACATTACTCCAGCAACTTGTTGGTGAAAACTAAGCTGTCTATATACGTTGAGATGCAACGCTGGGCAAATTGTTTGCTCACGTGTTTGTAAAGTTTTAGGATTGCTGTTCCTGCCGTTAATCTGGTTAAGAGATTGGTGTCGTGAAGAGGGATTAAAATAAGAAAAGACAGAAAGCGGAACAAGGTATGAAATAGAGCATGAGGTGTGAATTCAGCCGGCAATGGTGTATGGACTAGCTATTGCATCAATTTCTTGTGTTTGGCATCTACGATGGTAAGAAATATGTCTCAAATGTGGCTCTTTAATATCTAATGAAGCGTTCTATTAGCCGATGTGTATGATCTTAAAAAGGATGGCGCAAATATTTGAAGATGCGTTCCATGCTCCTAACATCTAATTATATGGTAAGTGTGATTGACCAATAAATTAATAGAAATAATTTAATTTCTTTATACTTATGGGCTGTATTACGTTGTAATGATGCTTGATATTATTTTCCAAGGATTGGGTGCTAGTTGGTAACCTGTTGACTGATCCAGTATTTAACACTAAACAATATGATTAGTATATATATATATACATAAGTAATGTATATAAGTAATTTACATAAGTAAATGAATAAACACACATATGCACCTACATACATACACACACATAATATATTATATAAGTATAAATAAGAATAACGGATAAATGTATACATACGCAAAACATGGATATCGCCCTTCCACGTATTGATACTTTGGCTGCACAGCACATAATTTGTTTGTAAGTAACTGTACAATCTTAACACCTAAGACCGGTGGTCACCAGCTCTTTCAAAAAAGAAGAAGATATGTCACTCAAAAGTAGTGGGAAATCTGACATATAAGAAATAGAAAACATAAAATACCTCCATGGCATCCTGAGAGAAAAAACCCACTTTTCAATAAAAATTTTGTGAATGTTAATTTGTGAGTGATGTCCAATTTTTATATTTAAATGTTTTTACACCAATACAAACATTATTATACAACATTAAAGAAAACAACTGCATAAAAAGTTTGAAGACAAAAACCAACTGTTCTTACAAAAAATTATACATTTGCAACTTAAGATCCAAAAGATATAACTTATCTGCTTTTTGATGGGGCTGGTGACTTCCGAAAAAATTATCCTTGGCTGTAGAACAGTTCCAAGTACTGATATGTAAGTACATACCTATTGCAAAAGAAAAACTTTATGTGTATTTTGATCATTTATACACTTTTGTCTACACTCCCTCAACCCTTAAGCAATTGAGGATTGAGGGTAGTATATATTAAAATTTATATACCAAGCAATTTACATCAGACTGGTCACTCCCAATATAAAAAGTCACAATATACACTTTATGGAACACTGAGTTCAATACTCCACAGTTGGTTTGCTTTATGGTGTGTTTTTGATCACAACCTAGACATAGTTGTTTTTTATATTTTTATATATATGTACATTTCGCCTTTTTTGTTAATTTTAGCGAGTAGTTTGTACACGTGAAGACTATTTGTACTGGGCCTGATGATGAAGCATAAAATGTAATACGAAATGTAATGTAATAAAAATGGTACACATTTTTATTATTTCATAAAATGTAAGCTTCGAAACCGGTCGCCCCTTGATTGTAACAACTAATAAACATACAAACTATAAGATTGCGGGTATAGACTCATTTCCTAATCCAGTAGTATAATGGACTCGCATTGGCAACCTTTTCATCATTCCCAATTTTTTTATTCATGGAAAATCTAATTTTCACAGAAAAATGTCACAGGAAACCCGTGGATTTTTTCACAAATTGTAAGTACCTTCTCTAACCTTCCAGTATTGCAAAGGGCAGGACTTAGAAAATCGTGGTTGAACTTCTGTTAATATCTCCCGGTTTATTTGCGCTTCAGCGACATTTACATTAACAGCAATAGAAGACGAACAACTGAAAGTTTTCTAGATGAAGATTATAAGACAAACTGGGACCATAGAGAGAAAACGGAAAGGATAAATATAAGACAATGAATGAATCACGAAATATACGAACTGATGGGCCAAGAAAATATAGTGGAGTAATTAAAGCACAGAGATTTCGATGGTATGGATAATGGATTCATAATGAGAAGAGAGAAGAGCATTCAATTAAGGATTATAACGGAATGGATTCAACCAGGTAAAAGGACTACAGGCAGATTTACACTGAGAGGGGGGAACACATGGGAGAAGACTTAAGGAGTATGAAAATTAGAAATTAGGAAAGGACAATCAAATAGAGAGAAGAATGGAAAAAATAGTGGAAACGACGAAGTCACACCAGAAACTGTAAGACCAAACCCATAGTGGTTTGAAGCTAATAAAGAGCTTCAGCTTCCTCGGGAGCGCATAGCTTTTATATACATATATTTACTCAAAAAAGCATGTTTGAACAGTGTATTTGTATATGAATAAATTATAAACGGTGAGGCAGATAAAAATGCTATTATAAATATCTCGAGAAAGGCAACAGAATCATGAAAATTGGAAAAAAGAGTGACCTATTCAATGACAATATTTTCATCTATTTGCCACTTCCGGTTATACCGGTATTTGCCTATAACTTCGTTTTTTTAATAGGACACCCTATATATTTTTACATTTTTGTTTTCTCGCCGATGTCTTCTTTCTTAAAATATTAGGCTGTGTAATATTATACAGGGTAGTTTAAAAGATAATTACGTTTTTTTTTTCTTAATTTCGTAGCAATATTCACACCCTGTAGAATTGTAGTAGTTTGACATCAAAAACTCTGTTTATGTTCAAATGATTTTTAATATAGTTTATTATTTTTAAGAATTGTCAGTAAAGCCAATCTTTTAATTTTAGTATAAATGGTTTGTCGAAACTCGAATGAGTATTTTCTGACTTTTCTTAAATAGAACATCCAGTATTTTAATATTGCAATGAAATGATATTTTATGGTACTTTTTTATTTCTTCTTCTTCTTCTTCTTCTTGTGCCACTCCTATCGGAGATTGGAAATCATCAAGGCTACCCTGACTTTGTTTACAGCTGACCTAAAAAGTTCATTAGTGGTGCAACCAAACCACTCTCTCAAATTCCGCATCCACGACATTCTTCTAAGGCCTGGATTCCGTTTTCCTTCTATTTTTATTCCTTAAGCATTCCCTATACCTAACTGCTTTAGTTTGTGAGTTATTGGTGATTTAAGCCAAATATTAATTGCAACAAAAAATACATGAAATTTTATTGGGTTGGCCGTGAAAATATTCAGTCACAAATAATTTATCCGAAATAAATACATATTAATCTAAACTGATCTTTAAAATTAGCAATAACGGTTGATCTATCAAAATACATACGTAGTTGAAATTGTTGGTTCGATTAAAAATTAAGCACAAATTAAAGCATTTGGGTGTAGGAGATGCTTAAGGAATTAAAAGTACCATAAAATATCATTTCATTGCAATATTAAAATATAGGGTGTTCCATTTAAGAAAACTAAGAAAATACTGATTCCGAGTTTCGACAAACCCTCTATACTAAAATTAAAAAATTGACTATACGCTCTGAGCTTCGCTGGTGGCGCTCCTAGCGGATTACTAATTCAACTTTCACTGGCAATTTTTAAATTTATTATTTAATTGTTATCGCTTAATATGTACAACGCAAAAAAGTAATTAAATTGTAATCGATTTTTTTAAGATTTCTAATCATTTTGACGTTCTATTGATAAAATATTAATTTCTTACTTCGGATACTTTCACAATTATAGTGTAGATGGCGCTTAGATTAAGAGATTAATTTATAATTACATATTACAGAACATTAAAAAAACTTAAATTCAGTATTTAAAACGTAAGTATATTTAAGGTAAAAATATATACCACAGCTTTGACCAACTAATATTTTTTATAATTAATGTTTTTACTTTTAATTTTAAATTAATCACTTTGACATAATTTATGTAAAATTTCCGGTAAAAGTTTACAGACTTGCCACTACTGGCGCTCGCGAATTTGTAAATATCCCCTCTACGTACGAGCTCACAGCGTATACTGATAATTCTTAACAGTAGTAGAATATATAAAAATCATTTAAACATAAACTTTTTGATGTCAAACTACTACAATTACGCAGGGTGTGAATGTTGCTAAGAAATTAAGAAAAAAACGTAATTATCTTTTAAACTACCCTGTATAATATTACAAAACCTCCTATTTTTAGAAAAATGACGTTGAGGAGAATCCAAAAGTGTAAAAATATACAGGGTGTCCCATTTAAAAAAACGAAGCTATAAGCAACTTCACGTATACCCGGAAGAATCAAATAGGTGAAAATATTTTCATTGAATAGATCACTCCTCAAAACCCCTTCATTCCAATTTTCATGATTCTGTTGCCTTTAGTTCTCGATATATGTCTAATGGGCCCTTTATCTGCATCACCCTATATATTTACCTCTCACCATACGCTTCCTGGGACTGCGAGGGTCATTAAATGTAGAGTCAACGGTCACAGCGGAAAGTAATGATTGATTTACTAATTAAAACAAGGTTATTTGGAGATACTTTTTACACAATACACGAAATCTTGGCAAATAGACGTCATAAATATTTTAAACATACGTTCCGACATGTAAGGACAATATTGGAGCGAAAGTACACGTGATGAACGCGCTGATAACAGGCAAAATTACGCAAAGATGGAACACATAATTAGTTTTGAAATCAAAAGAGATGAAACTAGTAGGCGTGGGAAATGATTGGTATAAACATATGATTTACATTACCACTATGGATCGTTTCCACCTTTAGACGTTAACTAGTGGACTTCGGTCATAATTTTATAAATAAAAGATTATACAAGCTATAGATTTCATTTTAGAATAATCTTTGTACAACGTTTTTTGTGTAAAAGGACACCGCAACACTCCTTATGGAAAAATAGCCCCGGTCAAATTTAATGAAAGTTCGGCCACTGATAGTTCTCATTACATAGATTAAAAAAGTCCAGGGAACCTGGACGTCTGAAACGTCTGAAAAACTATTATTCTGAAGGTACATCCTTCTGAAGTGATTGGAAACAGGTGTTCGGTCAAGTGAACAAGAATATTTATTATTGAAAGGATAGAGACTCATTTTCTTCATGCATATTTACGTTTTGCTTATGAATTAGTGGTCAAAAATAGATGCATCGCATTTTAGTCTTCAGAAAAGCTCTTAAACATTCTTTAGAAAATTGAAGGAGTCCGATAGAAAGTGTGCTCCTAGAACAACATAAGAATTATCATGTTTGCTTGAATGCTGAGGCATTTTTCATGTCTGCTAAGATAGGACAGGGATAAGACTAACTACTTGAATACTAGGGGTCAAAATAGGCCTAAAGAAGAAAAAGCTGACACTCAAAACTTCATTGCGAACGGCGCATCAGTTTGTTGTTTGGAGAGCTGAGTCGTGGATTCATTAGGGGGGATGGGAGGGTTTGAAGGACACTAACCACCATAACCAAATAAGGAACGGGTACTTACACAGACTTGAGGACTTTCCTACTATTTAAAATATGACGCCGTTTGGAACAAATCCTTAAATTCACATATTGGGTACTTACTGGATACTTTACGGTACTTACGGATACCAATTGGGGGGACATTCATCTGAGATTCCTCTTTTGGGTCAAACTGGGCTATCTTTATCATCTTTCTTGGCTTCTTTGCCATATTTCCCTTCGTTTACTCTAATACTCAATTTCAGTTGCATTAGAAATCTAGTTGATAATTTTCCAAAGGGTTACAGAAAAATAAAATTAGGTACATTTTCAAAATATTTATTTTTAACTTCAAACTTTATTTTTATTCTTTTGATAAAACATATTCTCAAAGAAATACAGATTCTACTATTAGGAATGACAATAAAAATTCATTACCAGAGAACGGCAATTCTCGCCAGTGGCGCACACCTACACCCCCGTACACGCGACACTATATATACACCAAATTTTCGATTTTCTAAATCTGACTGACTTGAAAGATGGGCCAAGTCCCATCTTAAAGCTCAGGAAAAGATTCACCCATTCATATGTCAATCATCCATTTTGGTTCAAGGGTGTGGATTTTATGGCCCTTTCTATTTAGGGTCTGTTTTTCGTTCTCGTCCCCAAAACTCCCAAAAACTTCAAAAATTTAAGTCCGACCTTTGCGGCTTCTAATAGTACTGATTATTACCGTTCCAACGCATGTCCAATTTTGAAAATCGGTTATACCATTCAAAAGTTACCGAGCTCAAAATTATGACTCAATTTTTATTTAAAAAAGGGAAAATGTTGTGGATATTTATGTATGTGTGTTTAAAAGTTAAACCGATTTGAATTTTTTTTCTGTGTTTGAAGAGAGTGTCAGGGCCGTTTCAGAACCGGTGTAGTTTGTGACTTTTCACCACCTATAAGCCAGCTAGAGGACTTAGTAGGTACAAAGCGGCATATTTTTTGGGGGTATGTATCTTCGGATCAAGAAAAAACAGGAGAACCGAAAATACACCAAATCAATAATGTCGAGTTAAGCTTTCAAATGGTGTTTCAGCTGTCAGGATCAGACATACACACGGCTCAGTATAGCCGAAAAACTGAACAACTGTACTTTGAAAATTTTGGTTTTTCGACAATTACTTAAAATTTCAACCTACGAATTGCGCCAATAACTAAGCGTTTGTAGAAGGAATCTAGACGAATCTAACGATGTATACGTCATATCCGAAAAAATTCGAATTTTTAAGTTATAGGCTTCATAATTATGATCAAATCTATTTCCTACGGGAAAAACGGTCTCTCAAGCTCAATAATTTCTGCAATAGCTTCAGTTATCATACTTGACCATTGATCCATCAGATAGTACTGGTAAATACGTTTCAAACTCATGTTTACTAATCAAAATCGGTTAAGCCTTTTAGAAGTTGTTAAGCTGTTGTATTACCTACCTTAAACAAGATTATAAAAAAGAAGAAGAGTTCCTTTTGACTATTGACTTTTATAAGATGTTATTACATTTGAATGACGAATAAGTTTGTAACGATACATTTGTATTTTAATTAAAATAAAACTATTACAATTAGTCTTAACTTCTATAAAGAGTTAATCCAGAGAACGAATAAAACATGGTGGCAGCTGATTTGTAAAAATACGGATGAGAAAACTCGAAAAATTTAGAGGTTGGTTAGTACAAAAATACAAAGTACGAAAACAGCACAGTTAAGCATTAATTGAAAAAAAAAATGCATGATAACGCTCCAGTTCAAGAATCACCGTCGATAAACCTCACTTTATCACCTCCCGAATCATTTAATTTCCATCCAAGTGATTGGGCACAATGGAAAAACCGTTTTCAACGTTTTAGACGAGGGTGTGGCCTTGATAAAGCATCTGATGGAAAACAAATTGATGTGTTAATTTATAATATGGGGGTAAGAGCTGAAGAAATATTCTCATCATTTTCACCAGTTCCAACTACATATGATGAGACATTATAACAATTTGAAGATTATTTTATACCCCGTAGAAATATTATCTATGAAAGTGCCAAATTCCTAAATCATAAACAAGGGAGTGATACTGCAGAGAAATGTATTACTGACTTACATAGTCTATCAAAAACATGTGATTGGGGGACTTTAAACAATGATATGGTTTTATTAGTGTTGATTATCGGAATGAGAGATACAAGCATAAGTGACAAACTGCAACTTGATGCTGTACTTACTCTCGAAAAAGCTGTAACCTGTCTAAGACAATATGAAGAGCTGATCCGTCAAAAACAAAACCTAAATGAATCAAATGTTTCTGCTATAAGAAAACAATCAACTTACAAAAAATCACAGAAGCCCCAAAATTGCCAACAGTCAAGTAAAGGTGAGAAAAAGAAAAAATGCCCTAGATGTGGATATGATTGGCATGATACATTAGCAAACTGTCCTGCAAAAAATACTAAATGTGGTACATGCAAAAATGAAGGACACTACAGCAAGATGTGTTATAAAAATAAAAAGTCCAAAAACAAAAATGTACATGCCATTCAGCAAGATTCAGAGCCTGATAGTGACGAAAACTCTTATGTACATGAAATTAAAGCGAGTGATGACAGGAATGTGTGGACACAAAAACTACAAGTAAGCTGCAAAGAGAGAATGCTTGAACCTATCACATTCAAACTGAATACTGCTGCTGATGTAACAATGGTACCTGTCCAAGTGCTGAGTAATGTAATAAATGAACTACCTCTAAATGAATCTTTGAATAAAGTATTTAGTGCAAAAAAGCAAGAAAGATTCAAAATACTAGGTACAGTAAAATTAAAACTAAAATATAAAAATAGGGAAATTACAGAAAATGTAGTTATCTCTGAAGAGATTGATGTCCCATTGTTGAGTAGGAAAGCATGCCAAGGCTTATATTTAGTAAAAAGAATTTATTCTATAAGCACTGAGACAAATTGGGTCGCAGAATACTCCTCATTATTCCAAGGACTAGGCAATATGGAGGGTGAATACAAAATTGAAATAAAGGAAAATGCTGAACCATATGCTATTTCTGTACCAAGAACTGTTCCAGTTCCATTGAGAGACCAAGTAAAGGAAGCTTTGGAAGAAATGCACAGAAATGGTGTCATTGTTCCTGTAGATCATGCGACCGAATGGTGTGCCCCAATGGTAGTAAACATAAAGAAAGAAGGAAAAGGGGTCCGTATCTGTGTCGATCTGTTAAGATTAAATAAAAGTGTCAAACGTCAGTTTCACCCAATTCCCGTAGTAGAGCTACAACTTGCAGAGATTAGAGGGGCTAAATACTTTAGCAAACTTGAGGCAAATCATGGATTCTGGCAACTTAATTTAGCCGAAGAATCAAGAGACTACACAACCTTTTTAACCCAATTTGGGAGATTTAAATTCCAGAAATTACCTTTCGGCATTACATCGGCACCAGAGGAATTCCAGAAAAGAATGTCACGAGTCCTTGAAGGAGCAAAAAATACTCTAGTCCATATGGATGATGTGCTGGTTTGGGGAAACACAAAAGAGGAACAGATGACCGCCTAAAAGAAGTGCTCGAGAGAATCAAAAAAGCACGTATAACCTTGAATAAGGGCAAAACTGAATTCTGTAAGCAGAAAATCGATTACTTGGGATTTGTGTTGTCGAAGGATGGGTAGCACCAGATCCAGGCAAGGTGAAAGCAATTGTAGACATGGAAGCACCAAAAAAATATCAAGGAAGTTCAACGCCTTATAGGTACTGTAACATTCCTAGCGAAATTGATCCCTAATAGGAGTGAGATTATGTAACCAATTACAAGTTTAGTTGGTCCAAGCAATGCATTTCTATGGAGCCCAGCACAAAAAGAGGCGTTCCAGAAAATAAAAGAATTGCTTATATCAGCACCTTGTTTAACAATGTATGATGCAAATAAACCTAAAATCCTATCCAGTGACGCTTCTACCAAAGGACTGGGAGCTGTATTACTTCAAGTTGAAGGTGGTCATAAGAAACCTGTAGCATACATCTCGAGGACTTTGACTCCAGCTGAACAAAATTATGCAAACATAGAAAGAGAAGCACTAGCTCTGACCTGGGCAAGCGATCGACTAAAGAGTTTTCTGATAGGAAAACAATATACCATAGAGACCGATCACAAGCCACTTATACAAATATTTAAAACTAAGCATCTCGATGATCTGTCCCCAAGACTTCAAAGGTTTAGAATGCGCATGATGCGTTATGACTACAATAATGTATATACCCCAGGGAAAAATTTATATATTGCTGATACTTTATCTCGTAAACCCATACCTTCAGAAGATGACAAAGAATTAGAAGAAGAAATCGATGCCTTCATTCATGGAGTCACTCTTGCAGGTATTCACACATCTGACGAGAATGTAACACGAGTTGCTAACTCACAAAGCAATGATCAAACCTGTAATCAACTGAAGAACTACATAATGGGAGACTGGCCTTACAAGTCTGCATTATCAGGTGATGTTAAACCATACTACCCAGTACGTCATGAACTATCAGTTGTGGATGGTGTCCTTCTTAGAGGAAACCGTATGATCATTCCATGTGAGCTCAGGGCAATGATGTTGGAAAAATTGCACGCTGGCCACTTTGGAATAACTAAAACTCGTCGTCGTGCTCTGGGAACGATGTGGTGGCCATGAATTTCTCAAGAAATAGAAGCCAAAGTAAAATCTGGTCCTATCTGTATTCAAAACTCGACAAACCATCATGAACCTTTATTGCCAGCTAAATTTCCAGATTATCCATGGCAAGTGATATCAATGGACCTTTTTAAAACTGAAGGAAAATGGTATATCGTCGTAACTGATAACTATTCCAGATTTTTTGAAGTACTTCCTGTTCAGAACATGAGATCACAGGAAGTAATAAACATCTGCAAAACAATATTTGCAAGATATGGTATATCACAGTTGGTTTGTTCCGACACTGGAACACAATTTCATGCTGTTGAAATATCAGAGTTCCAACAGTTCGCAAGAGAATGGGGGTTCTCTACATCGAGAAATAGCCCACAATTCCACCAAGCAAATGGCGCAGCAGAGGCTGCTGTAAAAGTCGCAAAAACCTTAATAAAGAAGAATAAGAACAACATAGAGATGGAACTTCTGTCCTATTGAAACACACCACTAGAGAACGGATTCAGTCCATCCGAAATGATGTTTGGAAGAAAATTGAGAGATAATCTACCATCAATCGCATTAGCTGAATTTAAATCATCAAAAAAGCTAGTAAGCGCGGAGAGGAAATATAAAATAAAACCGCTCGAAATATAAAAAATTATATGATGGTAAACATGGACCGAAGATTTTGAGTCGACTTCAAATTGGTGATTTTGTAGGATCACAGACCTGAAACGACATGGTGAAATCATTAACGAAGTTAATCCAAGATCATACATAGTTAAGACCGCCATAAGCACCATAAGGAGAAACCGTTTTCATCTGATCCCTGCTCCATATCTAAGCAGTATCCCCGATGGAGTATTGAAACAACTGCCAGGGATTCAACAAACAAATTCGACTCCAGAAACTACACCGACTACTCAACAACTAACATCCCAAAGACCAACAAACATTGAGAAAGGTAGTCAGGAAGTGGAAAGTCACCCAACTCAACCCAAAACGCCTGTACGACTTCCAACGACAACGAAAACTGATGGACCATTTAATATTGAGCAGAGTAAGAATACAACGCGCTCTGGGAGAGTGCTACCTTTACGCTATCGTGAAGATTAGTCAATAGTTATGTTGAAGATGTATCATCTTGAGGGGGGATGTTGTATTACCTACCTTAAACAAGATTATAAAAAAGAAGAAGAGTTCCTTTTGACTATTGACTTTTATAAGATGTTATTACGTTTGAATGACGGATAAGTTTGTAACGATACATTTGTATTTTAATTAAAATAAAACTATTAAAATTAGTCTTCACTTCTATAAAGAGTTAATCCAGAGAACGAATAAAACATAAGCTACAAAAGTATAATCCAATTAACGATTATTCCCGAAATGGTTTATGCAGTTGTAGTGATTACGACGCTAAATTTGATCTTGCAACGGGCAATCCGACTTCATTTACCGGTTATCTCAATATTTTCTTTCAATCTATTTCGAGTAGAAAAAAATCTAGTGTACATTCGATGGACACTAGATCATTTGGGAGATAATGCAGCAAAGGTGACCATTTATAAAGCTTAACGAGTAATAGAAGAACATTGCATTTAACCTTATACATTTAATTTATAAATAAATTTGAAAATTCCGGATACAAGAATAAAAACCGCTAAACGCCTTAAAAATGAGTGGCGCATACAATATTCCAGCTACAAAAGATCTGATATGAATATTAAGTGGCGCGAAAATGTATTTTCATTTTGATGTAAAACAAAATTCTAGTTTTATTTTAAAAGATTTTTCCATAATATTTGCTAAATTTGAAGTAAACGCGCCACAAAAGAGTTTCAAAATTCAAACTGTACCAAAGTTACTCTTTTGTGGCGCGTTTACTTCAAATTTAGCAAATATTATGGAAAAATATTTTAAAATAATACTAGAATTTTGTTTTACATCAAAATGAAAATACATTTTCGCGCCACGTAATATTCATATCAGATCTTTTGTAACTGGAATATTGTAGGCGCCACTCATTTTTAAGGCTTTTAGCGATTTTTTATTCTTGTAACTTTTACATGACTTACAATCACAAAACTTTAAACTTTATTGGACAGTGTATTCCAAAACAAAATTTGACGGAGATGTCAAATGTCACTGCCATTCAATCCAATTTACAAAATACGGTTTATTTTCAAACAAAATAATTTGTAATGTATGAAAATGTATTTTTTATGTTTCAACAATTTTTTATTTAATTCTGAACAGTGTTACGGTAGGAAATTCCCTATCCCAACGTAGATCCACCACCGCTTAATAGTCGAGGAAATGAAGCATTTTGGCTCGCAATTTTTTCGTCCAGCATGGATTTATTTGAAATTTTCACAGAAGGTAGGGAATAGTCCAAGGATCATTTTCTATATCATGCCGCTGTACGATAAAACCTTGGGGGTGGTTGCCACCCAATCTCGGAGGCGGGAATTTTTTATTATTTTTTAACCATGCAAATCGATGTAAAAATAAATTCTACAAAAAAAATATTTTTTACATTTTCTTCGTAAAACTAATATTTTTCGAGTTATTCGCGCTTGAAAGTAACAGTTTTTCGATGAAAAAATCGACTTTTTTAGAGGGTTTTTGAGAATACCTCGAAAAATATGCATTTTATCAAAAAAACTGTTGATATCAAAATTGTATCTCTTAGTAACACAAACCAAATTATTTTCCTGTAATATCTTTAAGACCAATACAAACCGAGATACGGCATGTTAAATGTTAGCTTTTTTCGTCAAATGCATAATTTGAAATATTCAAAGTAAAATAAAGGAAAAACTTTGCATTTTTAGAGGAAAACTTAAATACTATTTTTTCAAGCATACAGTTAGGCCTTTTAAAAAATAATACATAAAAGTTTCTAGCCTAAAAATTAGGCGACTTATGGCTCAAAAAAGTCGGTACCTGTTTTTCACTATGAAAAAAATTAGTGAAAACAACCCCCTAACTACCCTCCTAATTAAAAATTAGTCTTCACTTTTCTGTAATTCATTTTATATTTGTATTATCAATACACCCAAAAAGGTTAACCTATTTAAAAGGGCTAATTTTAGAAAAATTGGAGTTTAAAGGAAAATCAATTTTTTGGAATTTCCCATTTTTTACCTTTTACTTTAAAATATCTCCGAAAATACTGGAGATACGAAAAAAATCATGGACTACTAAATTGTAGCTTTTTTTAACTAAAACTCTCTTGTGCATAGATTTTCATTACAGTGAACAGTTAGCGAGATATAGCTATTTAAAATCTCTATTTACATGCAAACACCCCCTTATTCGAGCCCTTTAAACCCACCCTAATTAAAAACTAAGGGATCTTACGGAATTTAGTTTACACAGTCCTATAACCCTACAAAACCCCTACAAAGTGATTTTTGAAAAAACTTTTTATCGCCAAAAATGAAGGAGCTATGTTTAAAAACGAATTTTCCTTTTTAGAAAAATTCGGATAGTCCGCTTATGGATAATTTTCAATGTATGTATAATACCACAGAAAAGGTTCGTATACTAGAAGATGACTTAAAATCTATTTGTATTTGTACATATTTGTAAATTCGTATTTTTGTGTAAAGAAATGTTTTTGTAATTCTTTAATTCTACTTTTTTTTTCTGTATAATCTAATAAAATGTCTAATTGTAAAAACTGTAGTGTTATTATGAGTGAATTTAAGGGTTGAAATATTATGATATTATATTCTAAAGTATAAAACAATTATTATTTAACTAATCAAAAATTTAACTAATTTTTGAAAATAAGGGGTAGTTTACATCCCTAAAAATAATCAAAGCCCTTAAGAATGATATAGAATATGAAGTACAGGGTAAGATGATCCTTATCCCAAATTTTTATGTAAATCGATGCAAGCCGAAATTATTCTTTTAGGATAAGTAAATTTTTTATATATAGCTCCAACAAGGGTGGTTTTAAGGGTTGAAATATTATGATAGTATATCTTAAAGCATAAAACAATCATTATGTAACTAATAAGAACCAAATGTTTAGAATATTAAAGTTTAAAATGTTATTTTATAATTATTTACAATTAGGAGTAGTTTTCACTCTTAAAAAACCAAAAGCGTACAACGGCTCAATATAGAAAATGAACTAGAGGGTGTAATGAGGCTAATTACAAATTTTTGTACAAATCCATGCTGGACGAAAAAATTGCGAGATTTTGCCATTTTTTCAGCTTCATTTCCTCGACTATAGTAGTTTCCTAAAGATACGGCGGAACTGCCGCTATGCTGATATGGGATAAGTGTGAAACATTCATGAAATCATGATCATTGTTATGTCGCTCTAGCAGCACATTTTCTATCGCACATTTCTTCAGTTTTCTGAGGACTTTTCGGAGATTTTCTGAAGACTAAAATACGATGCATCTATTTTTGACCACGAATTTATATTCAACACGTAAATACACATGAAGAAAAGGAGTCTCTCTTCTTTCAATAATAAATATTTTTGTTCACTTAAACGTAAATTAGTGCACTTAACGTAAATCTAGCACCTGAATCCAATACCTTTAGAAGGCTGTAGCTTCAGAAGAATAGTTTTTCAGACTTAGATCCCATGGCCTTTTTTAATCTACGCACTGAGAACTATCAATGGCCGAACTTTTATTAAATTTGACCGGGGCCACTTTTCCATAAGGAGTGTTCGGTGTCCTTTTCTGAATTGTTCAATGGTCAAGTCAATTTTTTTCTACAGGGTGATTGATTAGTAGGGTAAAGCTCAATAGCTCCGCTCTAGTAATAGATAGCAATAAAAGTTAATAACAAAAATTTTAGCCACCTTTGAGCTTCACATTACAAAATTAGTTAGAATGTTACAGGGTGTTCGATAACACAGTGGCAGACCTAACTTTTGTTTTTTTAAATAGAATACCCTATATTTTATTTTATATTCGAAATCCTGTTAACTTCTTCATCACAAAAATATAAAGGTTTGTAATGTTATACAGGGTATTTACAGAGTTATAACCAATTTTGTATGAAAATCGCAACAAGTTCAACTCCCTGTATAAATAAAAATAAGCACAACAGCAATGGTTTATTAACGCCATATTTTTTATTTGTTGTCAAAAATTTTAAGAATTATTGAAATTGCTAATTTTCTTTATATCAAATACAGGGTGAGTCAAAACGCAAGTACATTATTTTTTCAGTAATGTTAAATGGAACACCCTGTATTTTATATCATTGTTGAAAAGTAACATTAACGTACTTTAATTTTTTTTATATAATATTCCCGATGCCCAAATTTATTAGTTATCGAGATATTTTCATTTTTCAGAGCAAATTATGTTAGGTGTTTAAATTTATCTAAATTTTAAGTAAGCTATGTCTGAATTGACAATAATTGGAGATTACCGATTATCAATCCGGTAATCAATGTAACACTGTAGCAAATAAAGAAATAAAAATATAATTTATTAGTAATACATTTTACAAACAAAAATACAACCACTACATGCAACATTTTTGAAACAATTAAAAACTATTATTTTATGTAAATCCAACAAATAAACAAAGAAAATTAAAAATAAATTTTACAAAAAAACACACAAACACAAAATACAATATTTTGTGAAGACAATTAAACACTACTTTTGTATGTAAATGTAATAATGTAACAAATAAAGAACGAAACATAATTTATCAGTAATACATTTTGCAAAAAAACATGTTTGAAAAAATTAGAAGCTACTTTTAATAAAATATGTTTAATAGTTAATTGCATAAAGTGTTCACAATTATCTCCTAAACATTTATGTACGCCTAAAAACGATCATTGAATGAGCTACTTACTCTACGGAGCATTTGTAAATTAACACATCGAAATACACTTTGTATTCTATTTTTCATCTCATCCCTTGTTGCTGAAGATATTTTATAAACTTTATTATTGACGTAACTCAAAAAAAATCAGTCCAGTTTATTAAATTCTGGTGATTTGGTTGGCCACGCTACTGGTCCATGGAAAAATGAAAATATCTCAAAAACTAATAAATTTAGACATAGGGAATGTTATCTAAAAATTAAAGTACGGTAATGGTACATTTCAATAGTGATATAAAATAGAGGGTATTCCATTTAAAATTACTGAGAAAATAATATACTTGCGTTTTGACTCACCCTGTATTTGATATAAAGAAAATTAGCAATATCGACCATTCTTGAAAATTTTGACAAAATACGTTAAAAAATATGGCATTAATAAACCATTGTTGTTTTGCTTATTTTTATTTATACAGGGAGTTGAACTTGTTACGATTTTCATATATAATCGGTTATAACTTTGTAAATACCCTGCGTAACATAACAAACATTTATATTTTTGTGATTAAGAAGTTAACACGATTTCGAATTTAAAATAAAATATAGGGTGTTCCATTTAAAAAAAAAACATAAATTTGGTCTGCCACTGTGTTATCGAACACCCTGTAACATTCTAACTAATTTTGTAATGTGAAGCTCAAAGGTGGCTAAAATTTTTGTTATTAACTTTTATTTCTATCTATTACTATAGCGGAGCTATTGAGCTTTACCCTACTAATCAGTCACCCTGTATATACATAATGTATATAACACCGTTCTCATGTTAACCGTTCTCTTTACGTCTGTTTTATAGACTACAATAAAGCGTTTGATAAAATAAAACATGACCGACTCATGGAAATTCTAAAAACTAAAAACCTAGATGAAAGAGATTTAAGACTAATAACACATCTCTATTACAATCAGCGAGCAATAGTAAGAATTGAAACAGAAACATCTGAAGAAATGGAAATAAAAAGAGGAGTCAGGCAAGGCTGCATACTATCACCTCTATTATTTAACGCTTATTCTGAAGAGGTAATGCGAGAAACTCTGGAAGATGAAACAGTCGGCATAAGAGTAAATGGAGTCTTAGTTAACAACATCAGATATGCAGATGATACAGTAATAATAGCCGATAATTTACAAGACCTGCAAATACTCATGAGTAAAATAGTAAGGTGTAGTAGGGAGTACGGACTCTCTCTCAATATCAAAAAGACAAAGTTTATGAAAATTAGTAAAAACAACCATAATACTAACGAAATCTTGATAGTAGAGGGCCAGCAGATCGAAAGAGTAAAAAAGTACACTTACCTAGGGACACTTATAACCGAAAATAATGACTACACTGCAGAAATCAAAGTCAGAATCGAGAAAGCACGTTCTAATTTTATGAAAATGAAAAAGGTCCTATGTAGTAAAGATTTAACATTAGCTCTTAAAGTACGCCTAACAAAATGCTACGTATATAGTGTACTATACTATGGACTGGAATCATGGACGTTAAATGTAGAGACAATGAGACGACTTAACGCCTTTGAAATGTGGACGTATAGAAGAATTATGAGGGTTTCCTGGGTAGATAGAGTTACGAACAATGAAGTACTGAGAAGAATAGGTAAAGAGAAGGAAGTTGAACTGACAATTAAAGAAAGAAAACTACAGTACCTCGGACATGTGATGCGGGGCGAGAAGTATGGCATCCTGCGACTCATAATGCAGGGAAAGATAGATGGCAGAAGAAGCATCGGCAGAAGACGAATTTCATGGCTGAAGAACCTGAGAGAATGGTTTGGATGCAGCTCAAAACAACTATTTAGAGCTACTGCCTCAAAAATTAAAATAGCTATGATGATTGCCAACCTCCGTAGCGGAGATGGCACCTGAAGAAGAAGAATATAACACCGGTTTATAGATTCATGCTCCTTCTGTTTCCTATTCTCCAGCCGCGTCGATCTGTCCAATGTCCTGGTCGGAGAGCTCTCTCAGACATGGCTTTCTGGATTCCACTTATCCAGGTTGTTTTCGGTCTGCCCCTTTCCCTTCTTTCCGGGGGTTGCCATTCCATTATTAGCTTTGGGAGTCGATGTTCCTCTATTCTTTGTACATGGCTATACCAACACAGTTATTTTTGTTGGACTTTTTCTATTAGATTTGTTGGACTAAAAAATTGGTTATAATTTTAAAATATTCCTGAGGCCACGTAAATAGTCCAATTTTAATTCTGTAAAGTATATTAAACAGGTACAGTGCCTTTTTATACAAAAATCATAGTATTCTTATATATAATAATTATTGTGGTTATTATGGCGAGCGTAAATTTTTAATTAACAATTCAATTGTTGCTAAACTGTTCATTCCATTTCCATCGGCTTCTGGAGATGTAATCTATACGAAAAGAGCTTTTATATTACCAAGTTATTTAATTATTTAATTATTGATAGACAAATACATATCTACAATTTTAGTTGAAAATTTAAGATTTTGTTGGAAATCACCGCATTTTCCGGGGAAAATTTTAGTCGAAGTAAATCGGCAAAAACACGTCTCTATGCAGAATTTAATTACGGTGAATTTTTATTTAGGTGTTTCTGGTGTAAATTTAAAATTTTTGGAGTTATAGAACAAAAATTGAAAAAAAAACACGATTTTCGGGCGCCATTTTGTTTATAAAAAAAGTAGCACACTATCTACGGACTTTGCATACCTATATTATTAATATAATATACAATCATAAGATTCGATTCCAGCAATAAAATTGCTGGTAAATAACTTTTCCCAAAAATGGCCTATTCTCCGATAATCTGCCCAGACTATTAGTAAAAACTCCATAACTCCCCTAATATTCTTATAATAAATATCATGTAATAAATAAATAATCCATTAAAACAAATTGCAGCTTTTGGGTATGAAATCGACCTTTTTCGACAAAATCCACCCGCCTTCATTACCTATAAAAAGAATAATGTTTTTTTTTTATATTTACATCAAAAGCTCAAAGCTCTGCTTCGTTGTTTTATTTTTAGGGAAATTAATATTTTAAATGAAAATAACTCGTTTCTGGACTAAAGTCTTTTTCTGCGGATAATCACTAAAACTATTCCCGATACAGCAGCCAGCTTATTATTTCGGATAAACTGAGGCAGACGGCAAAAACTCGAGTGCTCGTTTTATCTACGTTTTCTGAATGATAAGAAACTCCATTCGAGACGAAACGAATGGGTTTTTTCCTTTTTTACAGAAACTGGGACTCATTAATAACTTCTGATCATAAATGTCAGGGAAGGCCATTGTGGGGACGGAATAGTCTGCAAAAATAAAAGTTGAAAAAGAGTTTATTAGATTCTTCTTTTAGTGGAGCTAATCGGGCTTGTTTGATTGAATTCTGAGGTATAGTCAAGAGAAACAATCGTAAAATTGGACATATTGGCTGTTATTAATTTGTACCTGCATATCTCTCAGAAAAAAATTTTAGACGTTCATAATCAACCAATAAAAAATATATTTGATGAGTAATTTCGCACTAAGTTTAACTTATACAATCAACTTAGCTTAAAGGGTCAGTTACATTGTAACGTTCCGTCACGTTATTTTCAAATCTGAAGTATTTTAAAATCTTTAGTTACTTTTATAATTATTTTCTCTTAATTTTAATAACGTTCGTTATTACAGCGTTATTACGTTCGTCGAAATTATTAGGCCAAGCAAGGAAATATTTACATATGAAATTATTTCTCTCATTATTATGAATATATTTGAAAAAATATTGTTTTGTTTCTTTTTTGTGAATATTACCTCTTAAGGTGCATATCCAGTAGGTTCGCTGCCCCACGCTCGCTGCAACTGTTCCATCGATACGGCATGCGCTCCTTTACATATAAAGGTGCGTATCCATGAGGTTCGCCGCTCTGCGCTCCTACAACTGCTCGACAGATTGGATACGTTGGCGCTCCTGGACTATGCAACAGTGCGCGCTCCGCCTAAGGCGCTTCAATCGGTGGCGGTTTATATGTGGAGGAGCGCATGCCGTATCGATTAGAGCAGTTGCAGGGAGCGCGGAGCAGCAAACCTAATGGATACGCATCTTAAAGTTAATACATATTCACAAAAAAGAAACAAAACAGTATTTTTTCAAATACTCGTAATCATGAGAGAAATAACTTCATATAGTAAATTTTTCTTTGCTTGGCCTAATAGTTTGGCCAGGTACTGTAAATTGAAGTCAAATCGAAATAATAATTAGATAATATTATAAAAATAATTATTTTAGTGACGTCACACTTCAATGTTTGCAGAATATTCTTGTTGAATTGGTATCCCTTACTTTTAATTCGTGTTATGTGGTTATCCTGGTTGGACGAAACGGTTTGTTCTTCACTTGGCTGTGAATTGTGCTGTGAGTCGGTCTTCGGGTCTGTGGTTCCAAAAATGGCGGAATATCTCATTATTTAACCCTGTTCTTGACAATGTAACAAATTTGTAACATTTTCATTTTAGGTCCTAGGTGAGTTCTAGGTGACTTAAGGCGCATTGTGTTACCCACATTTTGTACCAATAACATGACACTGCCCCTAGACGGCAATAGTTAACTTATATTTTCATTATTACCGATTTATGATCAGTTCTAATTGATGCTATCTGTCACCTGTTGCATTTTCGAGAAGGTTCTCGACTGTCTTTACAAACTGCTAATTTTTTATAAAGAAATAATGTGTTTTTTATTATTTTGGTGATTCTTTATTTTGTGCAATTATCCTGAGAGTGCACGTTTTAGTTGTTTTCTGTTTATAGAACTATCAAAAAACGTCGTCAAACATTTTAAACAAATTTGTTACATTGCCAAGTTACGGTGATATTTTTTTCTCAATGTAGATTTTTAATTTTTTTTATCTCTGCAACATTTTTATGCAATTTTATTTGTTTTGCAGACAAATATGTCTAAAAAATGGGTAGATAAAATTATTTCTATGTTTTGTAAATCAGGTACTACTTTTCTTCAGTGCATGAAATGTTAAGTAATCTGTTGAGTAACACAAGAATATAAAAAACATGTTTTATTAACTTATTAGCCACTAATATGTTATAAAAAATAAAACATAAAATGAAACAGGTGTTTAAGCAAATTAGCAAGCCATAATAAATGAAATGAAGCAAAATATCTAAAAAAAATAATATTTAGTGAGTATAGAGTCTATATTAATAATTTAAATCAGTTATTTCAATAAAAAATGTAAATGTCACATGTTTATCAACAATACAAAAGAAATTAAAACTTAAAGTGCCAGATCATGACACCCCATTTCGACTTTAGAGCTACAAGTTCAGAATAACACTAAATAACCACTTCAAACGCTAATACATCTATGCTATATACTATTATAGAAAGCTACTATGACGCACAGCACAGTAACCAAACTTGAAATACCAAATATTTGATAAAAATATGTTATGGGGTGCTGGTAGCACCCCACGTGGCAGGTGCCGGGTTAATTGTAATTTATCAATATTTGGTAAGTTGTGTCGTGTGAAAATGCAAACACTAGATTTGTTTGTGGAAATTTCAAATCCATTTTGTTGGAACCAATTGTTTGACAAGTTGTGCATTTTATCTAATGTTTGTATACAGTTATCATATTTTTTTGAAAAAGAGTATACAAGAAAATCGTCAGCATATTGTATAATATTCAAAGTGCAGTTTTCAATTTGGCTATTATGTAGATCAGCAGAGTACAAATTAAACAACAAAGGGCTTAATACCTAATCCTTGGGGCAGCCCCAAGTTATTGTATCGTGGACATATGAGACTACTGTTATGTGCTCTGAGATATATCTTTCTACATGAGTAAAAATTATATATTGTTCCTGCTAGTTGGTTTGGTATTTGGAAGTTTTTGACTAATTTTTCAACTAAAATATCTAGACAGACTCTATCATATGCACCCTCTATGTCCATACATATTGCAGGTAAATAATTGTTGTCTGTAAATGTGTTTTGTATATCTACCACTAATGTTGAAAGCGCGTCTAAAGTACTTCTTCCTTTTCTGTGCCCAAATTGAAGGTTGGGAAGTAATTTCTTTTTTTCTAACCACCATTCCGATCTCTGTTTTATCATTCGTTCGATTGTTTTAAGAAGGCATGACATAAGATATATGTTTTTTATTGTTTACGTATTGCATTAAACTGTTTTTGTTTGACATAATAGATCTAGCATTCCATTGACCAATTTTTAAAATATCTTGTACAGCCATTAGAAGCTATTATTGTTTACAGTATTTAAAACCTGTTCTAATTCATTAATTACAGTCTTATCGTCTAACGTTTCTATATCTTCAATTGAACGAATATGTTCCAAGAGGTTCATTATAAAATTTGTTATAGTTTTTGTTCAACTGATTTTTATTTTCAACTTTGTTATAATTGGGTTTATGTGGATTAGCCGGTAAAGGCTGGGCAGGTCCAAATATAAAGGGAAAGATAGGTTGATGAATAGGAGATTGTATGATAGGAGAGTTTGGTTTCCTTCTCTTTCCTACAGATGCATGTGAATTATTGCTCAATTGAGAAGATATTAGAGGGCGCGCTTTATTGGTCTGTGGGCCTAGCTGAGTGGGGACAGAATTTTTATTAAAATTTGGAAGCGAAGGAAATTCTTGTTAATTATTTTCAAGCAAAGAAAAGTAATTTTAATTCATAACACCACAAAATGATTGTTCACACAAATATTTTGCCTCTAAAAAAGTAGCCTTTTGTTCGATCATTATACTTTTAATCTTTTTTTGTTTTTCATAAAAGGGACACTTTTTTGATATTGTAACATGCTCATTAATTTTACAATGTATACAATATATAGCTTTATCGCAAGTATGATTAGTAGTTTTAGTTTGCCCACATTGAATACAACATTCCTGGAAACTTTTACATTGCTTTGACACATGACCAAATTTCAAACATCGATAGCATTGAACGACCCTACCAATAAATTGTTCTACCGGAAAATAAACTTTATTAAAACCTATATAGTTGGGTAGAAAATTACCCTCAAAGGTGACAACTATAGTTTTTTTATCTACATATTCAATTGTTTCCTCTTTTTGGATTATAGGCTTTGTTCTATAAATATTTAAAACTTTGGAAGTAGATTCAATGTTTTCCATAAGATAATTAATGTCAAATTGGGTATCTACATCCCTTATAAGCCCTTTAACTTCCAACAAGTGATTTGGAATGTAAGCTCTTAAATTTTGAGCGTTTAATAATTTATTTTTGACAAGATTATTAGCTTCTAAACGTGATGACAGCAAAACTTTTATACGATTACGGCCAATGCTTTTTATCTCTTTAATATATGTAAGTTTCAGGGTCTTAAATAGTAGGTGACCTATCGCCATAGGTTGCAATGTAGAAAGACCAGTTTCATTCCCAATTTTCTCAATATAAACCCAAATATTATCTAAATTGTACTTATCTGAGACCAAGTTGAAATATTTAATATCCTTTTGTTTTTCTATCGGCAAAGTAGCACTAGGTTGAAAACTATTATTTTCCATTACACTATCTTCATTATTCACTATGTCTTTCGTCTGAGAGGACGTCCCTAATGAACTTTGTTCCCCCATAATGGGGGAACCAATTTAATTTGTTTATTTAAAAATTCACAGGACTATAAACTGATATTTTTATCGAGTATTAAATTTTTAATGAGTTTTTAATAATTCAACAAAAATTGATAAATCCGGTTCTCTCTGTAAAAGATAGCCTGCGATCGATTCGAAGGTACGAATAAGACTGCTCAATAAAATTAAAATGGTAAATAGTTATTTAAATCTGAGACTCTTCGTGTTGAAAGTTCTTTCTGGTACATCCTTAATATGTGACTTATACAATTTATAAGACCGCAGACGACGAATATAGAAAACAAAAAGGACTCCTTGCAATCACATTCTGTTTTCATTCGTCTAGGAAAAGGACAAAAGAGGAACTTTCTAGTACTCAAATTTGAGTAAAGATAGGAAAGTAAATAGATGGCATTGCTTGTTTTTGATTCAGAGGGTTGCGCAATCGCTGGAGAGCTGTTTCCACCATTTCAGGCTTCCTCAACAGCGCTAGTATGCACTCCTCTGAATCGAAAAACAGCTCAACCATCAATTTAAGGGAACTTCAAAAATCATTGAATTTCCCATTGGGACGCGAAATTTAATGGTTTTTAGAAGTTCCCCTTAAATTGCTGGTTAAGCTGTTTTTGGATTCAGAGAAATGCATGCTAGCTGTTGAGGAAGCCTGATTGTGGAAACAGATGTCCAGCGATTGTGCAACCCTCTGAATAAAAAACAAGCAAAACCATCTATTTACTTTTCTATCTGGAGGGACGCCGGTGTTCAACATTCCTCCATGGAGAGTTTGGAGTAGTTCCAATGTCTCTTTCCAGCGTTTTGTACTTGCAGTAAGTTCAATGTGTCGCTAAGCTTTCGATAGCTAAGTGGAGAACTTTTAATGAACCGTAAGATGCTGTAATTCTGGCCTGTTGAATTGGTTATGTAAATAAAACACTTTCTATTTTGCTATGACTGTAATGAAGTTGAAAAGGGCAAGAAATCGAATTTTATATGTGAACATTTGAGTTAACAACTATTTACCGTGAAAGCGCGCCGCAACACATATTATTTACACTCTATCGGCTTTATGCAAAATTGCCACGTGAAGAATGCTCTTGGAACAAGCGTAATGAAAAAAGAAAAATGTTTTTACGTGAAAGGAATGTTGATAGTTGACTGCTGTTTGCCCTTGCATCTTGCATCCCGTTAACAAATTTTTCCGTTGGGGTGCTTTGGGTAAAAGAAGGCGGAGATTAACATTCTTGGAAGATTTCTTCAGGCACTGCGTAATAAAATTACTTATGACTTTTTCAGAGGCGTCGTGGTATGAATATTATTTATGAAATAGAATTTATTTGGGTGGAGAATACAGTTCTCCAACACTATCTTTACTCAGATTTGAGTACTAAAAAGTTCCTCTTCTATCCTTTTCCTAGACGAATGAAAGCAGAATGTGATTGCAAGGAATTTTTTTATTTTCTATATTCGTCGTCTGCGGTCTTATAAATTGTAAAAGTCGCAGATTAAGGATGTACCAGAAAGAATTTTCAACACGAAGAGTCTCAGATTTAAATAACTATTTACCATTTTAATTTTATTGAATGGTGAATTCTGCATTTGAGACTCTCCAGTTTGTTAAGAGATGTCGCTGTATCGCGTCCCAATGGGAATTTCAATGATTTTTGAAGTTCCCCTTAAATTGATGGTTGAGCTGTTTTTCGATTCAGAGGAGTGCATGCTAGCGCTCTTGAGGAAGCCTGAAATGGTGGACACAGCTGTTCAGCGATTAAGCAACCCTCTGAATCAAAAACAAGGAAAACCATCTATTCACTGTTTTAATATTGTTGATTGATATTTCCATTGAATTTAATTGTAGATATAAATGGCCGCAGTTACGTCTAGAATCATTTTAAAAAGTTTTATTTCTGCGTGCAATTAAGGAGTTGGAATCCATAAATAAGTACATTAATACAATAATTTGTTTTTATCTTTTAGTCCGCTATTTTAACAATTATTTTTTATCTAAACCAGTAATCTGTTTTTAGACAAGGCGAAAACGGCGGGTTCGAAGGGAAAAATATTCCCATGAGATTTTTTTACATAATCACATTAGTGAGACATCCCAGAATAAGGTCCAAGAAGTCGCCCAAGTGAAAAGTGGGCCAATTTTTTTTAACAATTTTTGAAGTTATACTTCTTTACCGGCGATAGAGGTTGATTTTTTTATATGTTAAAACCTATCAGCCCGGCGCATGCGCATTATAACTTTGTTCTGATTGGATGTTCAAATGACATGTCAAAAATTATCCGATATGGCAGCTGTGGTTTGGAGGTAAAGGTTAACAAATGTATAATATATTAGTTTTATTGTTGTGAGGACAGAAACAAAAAAGTTTATAATATTGTAGTGAATTTTAAATAGTTTTTAAAAGCAACAGGTACGTAATAATTGTTAATGTATCATGGGTATAAACCTACCTATTTGATCTGCCAAAATACATAGTATGTAATACTTTTATTTATATAATTTGATTACCATCAAAATTTCTATCAATATTCACCTAATATATTGGTTTTTTGCTCTATGTTTTGTTGTATTTTTTCAATTCTAAATCATTTCAATTCAAAATTAAAATAATTTGATCAATTTTCAAAATATCAAAATATCACAAGTTTAATCCGTTTAGTTAGTCGATCTTCGTAAATAATGACACATAGTGACCGTGGCTAAGCGGAGAAGGCGAGTGAATTCCAATACCAACTGCTCTTATCAGCGCTGGTTCGAGTCCCAATAGAAACTTTCTTTTTTGTTTTTTTTTAATACATTTTATGATTGTAAGTATATTTATTATATAATTGTATTTTCAGAAAATACGTATTTAGTTAAAAAAAATTTCGACAATTAATTTTCAGACATCATTTGTGGCTTGTTTAATGTGTTTGTGTGTTTTATTCTTTTATTATTTTAATTTTTGGCACTGTTCTAATAAAAATGTTTGAGAAGTAGTAAGTATAAATTAGTTTAATATTTAAACAAAATATAAATAAAAAGTATATTAATTTCGTTTAAATCATATAATAGAAGTATAACTTCTTACGTGCGTACAAAGTACACACACATTCTTTTTTTTTAATCAAATTGCAAGAATCAATATTTTTGGCCCGAGCAATTTTTTATTTAATTTTTTGGACCATTCTGGACAAAAAAGGTCTCTTATAATTTTTCTCTAAAGTTGATCGTTTTCAACTTATAAGCAATTTAAAATTGAAAAAAAAAAACGAAAAATGGCGATTTTCAAGGCTTAATTACTCGGTTAAAAGTTATTACTATGAAAGTCAGAAAGTAACTAAATCAAAGTTTAAAGCCTCCCCTACAAGATCCTGAAGAAATTTTTGTCATTATTTTATTACTAAGCTGTTATTTTTAAGTAATAATAATAAGCGCCATGCACGTGTGCGGGGCTGTAAATGCTGAGTGCGAGAGAGAAGCTATTCCAGCAGTCCAATTTTGCATCTTACTCGCACTCACATTTACAGCAGGGTCAATACGATACAACCACTCATTGTTATTAATTAAAAATAACAGCTTAGTAGTAAATTAATGACACAGATTTCTTCAGGATCATGTAACGGCGACTTTAAACTTTGATTTAGTCACTTTCTGACTTTCAAAATAATAATTCTTGACCGAGTTATTAAGCCTTAAAAATGGCTATTTTCGCGTTTTTCAAATTTTAACTTGCTTATAACTCGAAAAAGATCAACTTTAGAGACAAATTATAAGAGACCTTTTTTGTCCAGAATGGTCCAAAAAACCTAAAAAAAAATTAGTCTGGGCCAAAATATAGATTTTTGCAATTTGATTAAAAAAAATTGTTAAAAAAAAATTGGCCCACTTTTCTCGTGGGCGACTTCTTGAACCTTATTCTGGGATGTCTCACGAATGTGATTATAGAAAAATATCTCATGGGAATATTTTTCCCAACGAACCCGCCGTTTCCGCCTTGTCTATTTGTTTGTGTTTCGATCCGACATGTAAGAAATGAGCAGAAATCCAATTAAAACTGATCAAGAGTAGTAGATGCGCTAGAGCTAGGAACAAAATAATTAAGGCCAAGAGAATATTGCATAATACAAAAATAATAGTACGTAACAGAATATTTAGCGGAAGAGTAGTTCAGTGAGACTGGAGACGACGAACGAAGGAACAATTATTTATTGTAGCACCTGTATGCTAACCCGCATATATCAAAAATATTGAGAAAATGCAGACTACAATGTCCCGGTCATCTAGAAAGAATGCATGAGGACAGACAACTACAGAATATTGGTTGGAGAGCAACTGAGGGCAAAAAAGAGATGAAGACCGAAAATGAAATGGAGGGATGCAGTAACTGAAGACGTCAGTGAGTTGGGAATCAGGGATTGGAGGCTTATAGCTAAGAACAGAAAAAATGGAAATTATCCATCCAGCAATGGGCCTAAAAGGCCTGTTAACGCTATACATACATACATACATACATACATACATACATACTGTCATAATTTAGACATAGTATTAATATTAAAAATTAGTTGTGTATTTATGATTGAGCTTAAATTATAATTCTACTCTTTTTGTAATTTAAATTATTTGTTTATTGGAATAAAGTAAATAGTTACAGAGCGCCTTTAATTAAAATTGTACGTGTGTTGTTCTATTATATTAGGTCGAATAAACAACCCCTAACGTATACGTAGCAATTACTACAGTCACCGAAAAATAATGTCCCTCAATTTCTTATCCCGAACTCGTTCTTTATGTTTTTTCAACAAACATTACCGAACATTGTCCCTTCTCTCAGTATTGCTAGTCCAGGATTCATCACGTACGCTATATCCACTTTGTCAAGTGCCATTTGGAATTGTTGTTGTCGTCTTTTGTTTCTTTTATTTCTGGATACTTCAAGAAGTTTTATTACGTATATTGAAGTGGACCTTGCAAAAACTTACTACAGTTTATTAGGGTATTTTTTTGTTACATATATGTTTTCACGTAAAAATATCTCCGTGTTTGGAATTTCCGGAAACGCTTTGTATTGGAATATTGGGCAATCAGAACTTTTTATTATAACTGGACTAAACATTCATTTTTTTATTTTCAGTTAAAGAATATATTTATGTAAAATCAAGTACAAATTAAAACTGTATAAACGTATAAATGACATGTACAGCTGCGCCAGTTGAATTATAGTTTGGAATACTTTTTTGAATTTTTGTCCGATTTAAAGCCAATTTTAATGTCAAAGTGACTTTAATTACCAGTGGTAGACCCAGAATAGGTTGATTAAAACTAAAAATTGTTAAAATAAATGTAAAAATGAAGGTGTAAACTACTCAGTGGCCGCATCTGTACATGCTGATTAATGATATAAAATGTATTTATATAAAACGTTGTGTCTATTGGAATATCAGTTATATGAATATAGTATATATTTAAATAATACGAGAAAAGAGCAAGAAATACAAATAGAAGAATAATACAGAACAACACGAATATGAAATGCCTAAGTTCGAAACTCGGCAGATTTGAAATAAACAAAATAAAACACGTAAACGAAGTAGAAACAAACAATAAAAGACGACATCATAGATATAATCCAAAATTTATACTCAGAGTTATATCAAACAAAAAAGGAACCATCAGAAGAAATTAAAACCCAACTTAAGTCGAAAATAAAAAATGTCAAATCAGAATTATAGCCAGAAATAAGCAGATCAGAAATAAAGAAGGCATTGAAAGAAATAAAAAACAACAAATTGCCTGGAAAAGACGGAATAACTGCAGAGATGCTGAAATATGGTGGAAAAGTGGTAATTAGTACTCTTCATTCCATTTTTAACAAAATATTAACAGAAGAAATAATCCCAAATAACTGGATTCGTAACCATTATCCTATACAAGAAAGGGTACAAAGCAGATATAAAAAACTACCGTCCCATACCACTCATCAATGTATAACAAAATTTTCTAACAAAAATTTTAACCAATAGATTGACGACAAAATTCGACGGATACCAGTCGACAGAACAAGCTGGTTTTAGAAAGGGATTTAGGACAAGTGACCATTTATTCAGTATGAAAATCCTTATAGAAGGAGCAAATTAACACCGCATTCCTTTATATTATAGCGTTCATAGATTTTGAAAAGGCTTTTGAAGGAACACAATCAATTCAAATAAATAGAGGCGTGAGACAACATGAAACAATATAATCGAAACTTTTCAATCAGGCTAGACATTTTAAAAAGATTAGAATGGGAAGAAAAAGTTATAAAAATTTGTGGACAACGCTTGAACCACCTAATATACGCTGATTACATCGTATTGATAACCGATAAAAAAGAAGAATTGTTTAAAATTATGAAAGAATTGGACACAGAAGCCGGAAAGATAGGCCTTAATATGAATTACAGCAAGACCAAAATCATAACAAATACATATGAGGACATCACACTGAGGATCGGACAAGATGAAATAGAACAAGTTCACGATTATAATACATCTGGGTCAAATTATAAATTTATCAAGCAAAACCAAACAGCAGAGATCGTCGGTATACTGCGAAAACCAGGTAAATGCCGAAATACCGAAACCGAGAAAAAACGTTTTTAAAGTTTAGTGTTTCATTTTAAATTAAGAGGGACAACTTGTGTTTGATATTCGATATTCTAGTGAAAGATGCATATATCAGAAATGATATTCTATCATTAGTTTGAAAAATTTAAGACACCTAGCTGATTAAACCTAAATTTAAGATGGAGATGCGGTCACTTACCTGGTTTTACCTGTAAATCTAAATTAATCAGTTACCCTTAAAATAACACATTTATAACAAATATAATAAACCAAATATAATATTTTGTAGTTCTGTGATCGGAATATGAGGCTTTAACTAGTTAATAGCAATGTTTTTAAGGGATTAGTCGATAATTATAACATCTAACTGGTTCTCCCTGAACATTTTATTCAGAGCTGTTTGTAGTTATATGAATATTATTTACATAAACGATAGGCAGTTTTATAGAAAAATCAAATTTATTTTGAACGTGCTATAGATACAAGAAAATAATATTACTATGCGTATTACTCGTCAGATTAGTCACTGAAAGCAAGATCTGACAAGATGCCATTGGCATCGTAAAATACGATACCACCTGTAATATTCCTCCGGTATCACTCCCTTATCAAATAGCTGTAACAAATCTCTGTTTTTTGCTATGCTAGTTGGCGAAGTTCTATCATAATATTGCTTAAGTTTTTATCGACTTACATAAGCATGCTTATGTTAGTTGATAACTCAGCTTGCTTTTTTCTTATTGACTGCCGTGCAGTCAACACAGTAAGAAAATACACTTATTTCACTTGCTTACAGATTCTGGAACACGTTTTGATAACTAGTTGAGTATAATGCTTTCTATTACAGAATTTCCTCGTCTACCGTTAATTTCTGACCAGGCAAAAAGGTAAGCTACATTTGGTAAGAATATATGAATTGTCCAGTTAATCTGGAATCTGTAGTATAGCCTGTGGATCAAAATTCCGTTGTTGATTAGAGTTTTTATTATCATTTCGTTTTTAGAGATTCCATACTTCTTTTTTTTTCTGATGCTCTCTATAACTGTTTTCTAAATCCGGTTTCTTAGTTGGATTAGCCATATCATAGTATGATAGGGCTAATAAATATTATTTATTACCAACTAAATAATGATCTTATTTAGGACAAAAAAGCTTAAATTATAGTCGTTAGAAAATATTCCTCGGTATGTAATTTCGCTAATACCTTCCGGTTTCTTCAGCTGACAATCATTTATATAATGTTGATACGTTTTCCATATACTCAAATTTTTGTCCAAATATCTACGCTTCGAACTTAGGCGAATATAATGTGGGACCATGGTTGGAAAAGACTCAATATGAGCCTTCACAATTTTTCGGTTTTCATTGCTTGTTTTATTTAGTAGTATATGCTTGCCTCTTTTGTTCGTATCTGCATAACAACATAGCATATTCATTTTTCTTACAACATCTTGCATTAACGACGCTGATATACAAAGTGTCTTACAAAAAAACTTCTCACATACCTGTACCTCTTGACCATTCAAAGAAACATAGTCGATACTATCTATTTTACCAGTCGATATGAATGAGGAATTTTAATAAAATATACATGTAAAATGTATTAAAGACATTTATCACCTTTTTACTGAATATGGTATACAGCAGTAGAAATATATTGTTGTCCGGCAAAATAATATATGTGCGCTTACTTGGTTTTACATGCAACAGAACTTTAATTTTGTGAAAGTAAGTAGCGATATATTGTTTTACTTGAAAATGAAAAGTTGGTTATGTGTAACTTATTTGTTTATCACAAAAATTATCTGCTGAATGGTAAGTTGCATCATTTACTGGGTTTTACCTGTATGTAGAGCGTAAAAAAGCTGAGAATTTTGGTATACTTAACTCAATATTTTAAAATTTGCCATTTACCTGGTTTTCGCAGTATACCGACGAGATCAAAACACGAGCAAGACTGGCATGGGCGGCATTTGGTAAACTAAGCTACATCTTTAAAAACAAAAGATATCCACAACATCTTAAGACCAAGGTTTACAATCAATGCGTAATCCCTGTTCTCACTTACAATTCCCAATCGTGGACGTTTACAAAAGCAAACTTGGACAAAATCATAAAAACGCAAAGGGCAATGGAAAGGAAAATGTTGCACATAAGACTAACGGATAAAAAGAGAAACGAGTGGATAAGAGAGAAAACAAAGGTTAGCGATGTTAGACAAGAAGTTGCAAAATTGAAATGCAGATTTGCAGGACACACTATAAAACAAAGAGAAGACAGATGGAACAAAATTCTCATAAATTGGAGACCGTGGGAATATAAACGAAGCAGGGGAAGGCCACAAATAAGATGGGCAGATGATGTCAAGAAGCACGTGGGCTCTAGGTGGATAACTGTAGCGACAGACAGATAAGAATGAAAAAGGATTGGGGAGGCCTATGTCCAAATATGGACCGAAGAAGGCTAATTAGATAGATATATGTATTGAATAGCTACAAAATTACGGTATGCGGCAAAATAAACAGTACTGAAATAACTATGTCTCAAATTTGTATCTACCATACGCCGAAACGTACTCAGTGGTTTCCGAACTAAGTTATAACGTATGTGAATGTCGTGTTAATATTATATACTTCAGGATGGTTCTCAGCTTCGCAGAACATTTTTTGAAGTTACACTTCTTTAGGCGCGTTGGGAGTAAATTTATATGTTCGCGAAATCATCAAAATCTTAGTCCCCGGCGCAGCTTAAGCATTATACGTCCTCTGATTGGGTAATTACAATGACCTGTCAACAATTGTTTAATATGTGGGTTATTTTATTAATACGTCAATGGTTATGGGTAAACAAATTGTATGTAGTATATTAGTTTTTATTGTTATGAGGACAGACACAAAAAGCAAGTTTGTAATTGTAGTGACTTTCTAAATAGTTTTTAAAAGCAACAGGTACGTAATTTTAAATGTTTCAGTATTGTAATAAAAGATTAGGACCTACATACCTATTTGGAAAATGTAGGTACCTAGCTAGTAGGTAATGCTTTGATTTACATAATTTGATTACCAATACAATTTCTACCAATCTTCAAATCTAATAAATTGCTTTTTAGTCTATATTTTGTTGTATTTGAATATTTTAATTCGCAAGAATCAAACTTATTTAATTAAACTAAGAGAATAAGCAACTGTCAAACAAGTTTAAAACGTTTAGTTACTATATCTTCCTACATCGTTCAAATGTCTCGCTAGCTAAGTTCTAAGTTCTAAGTTCTGCGTGCGGTGAGTTCAAAATCTAACAACCTTATAGACGCAGGTTAAATTCCCAATGCAAATTTTTATTTTTTTAATTTTTTTTATACATTTTATGATTGTAAGTATATCTATTATATATTTTTTTAAGAAAATACGTATTCAGTTAAAGTTTTTGTCAACAATAATTATTGTTCAGAAATCATTTCTTTGTTTCATTATTCGATGTGTTTGCTTGTGTTTTGTTCTTATTATTTTATTTTTTTAATTTTTGGTATTGTTTTAATAAAATTTTTTTGGAAAGTAGTGAGTATTAAAATTAGTTTAATATTTAAATAAAATATAAATAAACTTAAAGTATATTGATTTCGCTGAAATTATATTTATAATAGAAGTATAATCTCTTACGTGCGTACAAAGTAGGTACAGTGGAACCCCGATAAGTCGGCCCCCGATAACCCGGAAGTCCGGCTAACCCGGACCGATTTTTATCAGACAAACATTACAACAATAAAAATGTATGTCCTTTATGCTGGATTTTCCAATTTCTTTTCAACATCTTAAAATATTTTCTTTTATCTTTCCTTATAAACATATTGTTCGAATACTATAATATCTTATATTTTTCAGGCTAATTTTATTTATCATAATAAACTTTCTTCGTAAAAATTTGTCGCTTTAGCGAATTCCTATGTAGTTCATTCGTTTCAATTTTCAATTTCAAACACATTATACAATGAGAGATAATGCGTATTTGTGTAATTTGATACATAATACACCTTAGTAAAAATGACTGGCATGGCAGACAACGCTCATTCTCGTGTTATCGAAACCAACAGGCATCTGTAGTATCCTTTATTTACTTGAAACTCTCTAGCATTGTTTAGAAAAGACTATTAAAAAATTATTTTTCAAACAACGGTCTTAGTCTTCACTCTTATTAAATAACATAAGTTCGTTCTCGTTTCGAGACGGTATTGTGTGTGTGTAGTAAAGTCGCATTGTTCGTTCCGCGTAAATATATTCAGATTTTGTGTTTGCGTGATTTTTTGTCTACGTAATGGCAATAAAACTTAAAATGTTGTTTTTGTTTCAAAATGATAACAAAAGACAGTTTGGACAATCGGTGCAAAGCTAAGAAAGCTAAAAATGAGACTCTCGACGACGCTTTGTATGTGTGGAACGCGAACGTGGTTTACTAGTGTCTGTGTGCCAATTATAACGGAGTTTATCTGTAAGCATACCATATTTTAATAATTTTTACCATTTTCTCCGGCTAACCCGAATTTTCGATAACCCGGATCGGCCGCGGTCCCGATTAATCCGAGTTAACGGGGTTCCACTGTACATACAAATTATTTTTATCATATAGTACTATTTTCTGTCATATGGAAAAGGTCGCGGACACGGTCCAAGCTTAAAATCAACAATGGTTTCAGCAGTACGGGGCAACCTGTCATACGGCCAGGAAGTCTCTTCGAATACTCCGCGATCATTTTGGGAGATCGCCATCAGACCTAACGCCAACTGATGCGTACATATGGGAAATGCTGAAAGGGGCAAACTGATCCACTGTCTGAAATTTCGGTATTGCGGACTATTATTAAGTTTTTAACCTACCAGAGGTCATCTTTAACATCTGTTTTATCAGGAACGTCGTGGTGAAGAATGTGTGAAGGCTATATCATGTATACTAAATATATAAATAATCATAAACATTTCGATATTCACTTCAGTACTGTTTATTTTGCCGCATACTGTACTACTGGGACTATACTTAAGGAATCCATCTTTATGATGAACTCAGATATAATTACACCAGAACTAACCTTTACTGAGGAAATATAACAATTATACCATCTATGTGGAAGACAAAAAGTCCCAAATATTAATGGGGACTTAACATGGCTTACTGATGGATCTAAAACTTCCTATGGTACTGGATCAGGAGTCTTTGGGCAAACAAGCAACTATAATAAATTTCATAGCCTAGGCCAATAAACAACTGTGTTCCAGTCATTTTTTGTTTTGGTAGCTTGCGTTGATGAAATCATAGGTGAAGACTTTAAAGCTAAGAGAATCTACATTTACACAGATAGCTAAGCGGCTATTTTGGTAGTAAGGAACCCATTCACGAAATTAAAACTGATGAGTAACTGCAAATATCTCCTAATATCAACCTGACAAAAGATAATAAAGCGTCTTTAATATGGATGCCGGGTCATCCCTTTTAAAGGGGTAATGGGAATGAACGAGCGGTAATGTTAGCAAAACAAGGCTCGAAAAACTTTTGAATGCCCAGTATATTTCTGTGGAAACACTAAAGATGCTACAGAAAAGAGATTCAGAAATGGCTAACAAGGAATCATCAAAAGAAATGGAGAGCCACTCAAGTCAAGTCAAGTCAAGTCAAGTCAAGTCAAATTTATTCATCACATGCGACATTATACAAAGTTGTACATGTATGAGACAAGTCAAAGTTACAGACATATATAATGTACATATTAAAAGTATATAAATTAATAAATACGACAAAACATACTTAAAAGTTATTTGTAGAATATGGCTCTAGCTTACAAATGTATTGATGTACACACCTCCGAAAGTTTGGCTGATGTAAATTCATTCGTATATCATAATGTGTGCTACCTTCCAACAAAACAGAACGATGCTGTGGAAGCATAAAGTGATTGTCTCTGAATCTTGTTGAATAAATATGGTTAAATTGAAATTTATTGAATTCATAAATTTTGCAATGTAAATACATTATACACGAAAATATATACAGACCAGGAATTGTAAGAATATTATTTTGTCTAAAGATACCTCTACAAGAATCTCTAAATTTCATTTTATATATTATCCTAATAGCTCTTTTCTGAAGTACGAATATCTGCTCTAATTCAGAGGTACAACCCCAGACTTCAATGCCATATTTGGCTATTGAGTAAAAATGGGCAAAGTATACTGTTTTTAATATTGATGTATTAAAGAGACGTGAAAGAATTCTCAATGCATAACATGCGCTACTTAATCTGGATTTCAAATTAGAAATGTGGTTTGACCATTTAAAATTACTGTCTAACAGGACCCCCAGCAACTTCGTGCAGTCTGTTTTATCTATTGCTGCTTGTATACTGGCTTGATGGTTTAATAAATTATTTGACGTGAAAATCATATACTTTGATTTCTCTTTATTTAAAACTAGTTTGTTGGATAAAAAATAACTGTTGATGGTGGATAGTCTCTGTGTAGTTTTATTTTGCAAATTTTGATTGGATGTTGCTGTGACTAGAATGTTGGTATCATCCGCATAACTGATGATGTTAACTCCACTCAGTGAATTAGTTATCAAAGTTATATCATTAATATATACTATAAAAAGTAGAGGACCCAATACACTACCCTGAGGGACACCATAATGGATATCCAACGTGTTTGATTCGTATTTAAGTCCATTAGATGTTATCTTTACTTTTTGTCTTCTATTTTCTTGGTAGGAAGTAAACCATTTTAGAACTACACCACGAATACCAATCCCCTCAAGTTTTATTAGCAACAAATTATGATCCAAAGTGGACAAATCGAGAAATAAACCAGATGCCTTCTCTCGTCTGTCCAAAGCATCCAACACTAAGCTGACGAAATTTGCAAGAGCTGTAGTTTTAGACTTAGAAGATGTAAAACCATGTTGAAAATTATGCAAGACACTATGCTTTTTTAGGAATGCGTTTATTCTAGTATAAACCAGAGTTTCAATTATCTTTGAAAACACAGATAAGAGACTTATGGGACGGTAGTTGTTAAGGTCATCTTTATCACCACTTTTGAATAAAGGGATTACAATAGATAGTTTAAACATACTAGGAAATATTCCTTGTTGAAAAGAGGCATTACAAATATCCGTCAGTGGATCTGCGAAAGCGTGAATGCATTGTTTTAATAACTTAGGGGAAATCTGATCAAAACCACAACTGTGTTTGGATTTAAAACTTCCGACTACACTAGTTATTTCCTGTGGGTTAGTTAGATATAAAAACATAGAACAACTATTACGGTTTTTTGATGCTGATGTAAACCCACCGATTTTAATAGGATCCAAAGCAGCAAGTAACTTTGGAGCCATTTCAACAAAATGGTGGTTAAATTTGTCTGCTAAATTATTATTATTATCACTAGGTACTTTTGAGTTGTTTTGTTCCCCGACTGTTAAGTTTACTAAATGCCAAATACATTTTATTTTATTTGATGATTCGTTTAACTGTCTCATGAAGTGACTACTTTTAGCTGCTTTTAATTTAATCGAATATTCTGTCTTTGCTAAATGAAGGACTGGCCTAAGATTACTATTTTGCTGACAGATCGTTTCTAAAAGATTTAGCTGATCCCTTAAATTGTACAGTTCCTGCGTAAACCAATTCGAACGTGTACATTTTTTAGGTTTACAATTAAGTAGTGGAAAATGGGACCGAAAGTAATTTTGGATAGTGTTTAAAAAAGCTAATGATTTATCCTCAGCAGAAATTGTATTAAATACCTCTGACCAATTTGTTGACTCAAGGGTTTGAACAAAACGATTTATGTTCCTTTCACTATATGAACGGATGAATATATAGGCATCATTGTCTGTGTTAATGCTACATTGGAACAATTGCGCACGATGATCAGAGATAAAACCTTCCACAACCATTGTTTTTTGTTGGTGATTTATGTTTGTAGCAATATAATCAATTTGAGTTTTACTAGTTGCAGTTACTCTTGTATAATCATTTACAGTTACGGTTAAGCCATAAGAATCTAAAACATTTACCAAGTTCTGCTTACTTAGTGAATTTGATTTGAAATCTGTATTAAAATCACCTGTTAATATTATAGCCTTACCTTCGGAGACCAGCACATCAAGTATTAGATCCAGTTTTGACATAAAAACATCAATAGAGCCACGTCCAGGCAGATAAATACACAACACAATTAAAAAGGCAATAGTCTATTTCAACAGCACTCACTTCAAAATTATATTTCTCAGATTGAGAACATATATTAGAACGTTGCTTCCAAACCACACCCTCTTTCACATAGATTGAAGACCCTCCATGTTCCCCTTGGTCACGGCAGAAAGATGAAGCCAGAGAAAATCCATTTATATGGTGTAGTTCTAGTTGTTCTTTAGATTTCCAGTGCTCAGTTAAACAGACACATACATTATGTAGACCTTCGCACTGCAGGAAGAACTCTAGTTTTTCAATGCTTGTTGATACACATTGTGTATTTTGATGAAGTAAGCCAAAACTTTTTTGATTGATAGTTGAAGCATTTTTACCAACTGTGTCAAAATTAGGAGAATTGAATACTTCTAACTTATCCAATTTAAAACCAGTCTTCTGACTAACACTTGGGATATTTAAAAATGTAATATCTGGATCAAAAACTAAGTTTCTTCTGTCTGTTTCTTCTTGTGGTAAAAAAAACGGCTTACAACAGCTCCGTGAGGCCAAACTTCGGGATTCATGGCCTTGTTGAAGTTCCCTCAACATATATTTACTTTTAACGATGAGTAAGTTGTTGGATGTTTCGATTGAATCATTTCACATGTTGCTTCAGGAAAATTCACTTTAATTAACTCGGTTAGAGAGTCAGTTGTAGTTTCTTTATTAATTCTTGTAACATGTAGAGTTGAAATTTTTGGAACACCCTTAACCTCATCGCTATTTCTATTGCTACCTACTATAATTTTTCTTCGTCCGTTAAACTGATGTCGCCTACGCCTAATAGTTTTCCATTCTTGATCATTTTCTGCTTCATTTATAGGTATTTCATCGTTAGTAGGTTTTTCGTCCTCTACTAAATTAATGAACTGATCCATTTTTAATCTGCTTTGTTCAAAAAGCAGTCCTTTCGAAATATCTGTTTTTGTTATTGTTTGGGAATTCCCTTGTTTATTTACGTCAGGTTTTTTCTGAGTAATTACCAGTTCACTTTTTGCTGCTCTGCCCATAAAGTTTTGTTTGTGTTCTTCTTTCTTTCTTTCGGCAATATTTAAATTGGTCTTATAATGTGTTTTGGAGTTCGCAATAGTACTAGTAGATGGCGTTGTATGTATCTTTGGTGAATCTGAATTCTATTTTAATTGTTTTAGGAGAAAAATTAGATCTTCCTGTTCTTGGCACCTTTTTTCAAGATGATATTTAAGTTTACTTACAGCGTCAAGTTCCTTTTTAATGGTAATGGTCCTGTCTGATAACGTGTCACAGTGAGAACAGGTTATGGTATCTACCAAATCACAAGATTTATTGTCGCTCTTGCTGTTTATAAATTCACCAATTTTATTTATATAGGTAATCACTTGTGGATTTGCAACATTCACTGGTACTTTTAACGTCACAATTATGTCGATTAGTTCATTTTTCTTTAATTTATTTAACTCAGTCGTTAACGTGGTTGTATCACGCGCCGCCATCTTTTCAATGCCCAAGGGCAAATCCACACTAAACCAATAATCCATAATATTGATACAAAACTCTTGAACAATTTTTTGAACCTCATTAAATTTAAAAATCCACGAGGAAAAATTTCCTGTAGTTGGCTCTATACCATTAAAAAAACATAAAATCCTTTATAACTTGCTTCCATACAGTCATGATGTGAACTTGTCAGATAGAGCTCATTGGTACCTCGGGCGAAAAACATTGGATATCTTAATCATCCATGTTATAATTCACATCTTTGTCGTATGTTCCGATGACGGATCAATTGTAAAGGGTTTTTACTCTGTTATTTTTGCTTTGGTGGCTTGCATGTAGATTCTAAGATTGCACGGATGATGATCGGTCAACCGATCGAAAACTAGTTCTGTCTTTGATGTAGCCCTGTATAGGGATTTTAACAAATATACCTTTTATAAAGGAATTTATGTCATTAAATTTAAGATCAAAACAATCACTCCAATGGTAATATGACATTGCCGTTTAAGAAACCACCTATACAAACTAGGTAAGGAGAATGAACCTAGGTACAGAAAGTGCGGAATGGAAGAAGAGACTGCCATATATATACTAAGCCACTGCAATAGGCTAAGTAATGTAAGGCAGGAATTCACTGGTCAACTGAAGCTTGAACCAAAACAGATCCTAAACCTGTCAATATGAAAACTGTTAGCCTCCTTTGAGGCCACAGAAATTACCTATTAGGGTGTCAAAAAAATGGTATTGCACAAAGGCATAAGACCAAGTGCCAGACACTAACGAGTCTCGTTTGATTTAAGAAGAGAAGAAGAATGTGCCTCAATTTCTTATTCCAAACCCATTCTTTATGGTTTTTAACAAAATTACCGAAAATTGTTCCTTATTTTATACACTAATAAAACTCCCGATCATACGTTGTCAAATAAGCTATCAACCATAGTACTGAAATAACCATAATTGAACTAAGTAACTATCTCAAACTCGATTTTTAAACTCAAATTCAGTAAATGATAAAATGATAAGTTACAAAACTTTAGCAAAAGAGGCAAACTTCATGAACTCCAACCGTTTATTAAATATTTCTCCTTGGCTGCCGAATGGCAACACTAGCATCGATTATTAGACGACTCCGAATTAACCACAATAAACTTACCATTGGGTTCTTCTTGTCCTCAGGAACTCGTCCAACTTGCCCTCTTTGCAGTGATCACCTGATTGTGAAATGCATGCTAGTAAATTTTAAATCAGTCAACGTGCTGTATAATGTACAAGAATAAAACACCGCTAAACGCCGTAAAAATGAGTGGCGCATACAATATTCCAGCTACAAAAGAGCTGATATGATTATTACGTGGCGCGAAAATGTGTCTTCATTTTGATGTAAAATAAAATTCTACTTTTATTTTGAAAGATTTTTTCCAGAATATTTGCTAAATTTGAATTAAAATGCGCCACAAAAGACTAACTTTGATACTTGGTACAGTTTGCATATTGAGGCTCTTTTGTAGCGCGTTTTACTTCAAATTAAGCAAATAATATGGAAAAAATCTTTCAAAATAAAAACTAGAATTTTATTTTCCATCAAAATGAAAATCCATTTTCGCGCCACGTAATATTCATATCAGCTCTTTTGTAGCTGGAATATTGTAGACGCCACTCATTTTTACGGCGTTTAGCGGTATTTTATTCTTGTATCAGGAATTTTTCAAAGTTTTTTATAAACTAAATGTATCAAGTTAAATGTAATGTTTCTCGATTACACGTTAAGCGTTATAAATGGTCGCCTTTGTCGCATTCTCTCCCAAATGATCTACTAGTTACGACACCAGACTTGTGATAAGAAAATCCGAGCTCATATCCCAGCCATCGTAATAATTATGGCCGGCAAATAAACTCGGATTGTACGATCAATCTAAGCGTCGTAACCACTACAACGACATAAACCATTTCGGCGATAATGGTTAAATGGATTATGCTTTTGGAGCTCGATTACGTCTGAACGGCTTAACCGATTTTAATTATTAAACATGAATTTAAAACGTATTGACAATTAGTATCTGATGCATTCAAGGTCAAGTATGGTAATGGAAGGTATTACAGTAATTATTGAACTTGAAAAACAGTTTTTCCCATAAGAAATAGACTTGATCATATTTTGAAGCCTATAACTTAAAAATTCGAATTTTCCCAGATATGACGTATACACAATTAGACGCGTCTAGAGTCCTCCTACAAACGCTTAGTTATTGGCGTAGTTTGTAGGTTGAAATTTTGAGTAATTGTCAAAAAACCAAAATTTTCAAAGTTTGGTTTTTCAGTTTTTCGGCTATAATGAGCTGTGTGTATGTCTGATCCTAATCATCCTAACCGCTTAGGCACCATTTAGAAGATTAACTCAGCGCCATTGACTTGGTATATTTGTGGTTTTCCTGTCTCTTCTTTAACCTAAGGTACAATATACGCCAAAAAATATGCCATTTTTTATCTACCAAGCCCTATAGCTGGCGTAAGGGTGGTCAAAAGTCACAAAATACACCGGTTCAGAATCGGCCCTGACCCCCTCTTGAAACACGTGTAACTCTTCCATATACATACATACATATCCACAAATATTTTCCCCTTATTAAAAAAAACTGAGTCATATTTTCTGAGCTTGGTAACTTTTGAATGGTAGAACCGACTTTAAAAATTAGACATGCGTTGGAAAGCTAATGATCAGTACTATCAGAAGCCGCAAAGGCCGGACCTACATTATTGAAATTTTTGGGAGTTTTGTGGACGAGAACAAAAAACAGACCCTAAATGGGAAGGACCGTGAAATCCACACCCTTGGACCAAAATGGAAAGTTGACATATAGATGGACGAGTCTTTTCTTAAACTTTAAGATGGGATTTGGGCCGATTTTCAATTCAGTCAGATTTAGAAAATCGAAAATTTCGTGTATATAATGTATAGTGTCGCATGTAGGGGTATTGTGCGCCACTGACGAGACTGTCATTCTCTGGTAACAAATCTATTTTACTTGACACCTACTCTTAATGAAATGTTCAGTAACCTTAGGTATGTTCCCTATAATATTATGTTGCAAATCTCCTATTGATTAAGTTTTTGCCATGACAGGAAAAATTTGTAATTGAAACACTACAAAATGAGAAGCATTAGGTAAGGTTTTTATAAGAGTGACACTTTCAGTAAACTGAACTTTTATATAAAAATAGATAATGAGGGAAAAGATAATGAATGGCTGAGTTTTCCGGCGAATGATGTGCCACATAGTATGTTACGTTCCCTTTATATACTTAAAGGTTTGTGGCACTTGAAGGAAGAAGATGCTATTAATAAAAACCAACTTGTTTTAGCGTTTTCATGAAATCCACTGAATATTGACTAATATTTGGGGTCGGCTCATGTTTTTGGCCAACCCTGTATAATAATTAATTTAGATAAGTTTATGGTGATTGAATAAAAATATTAACTTTTGACACGTAACATAAAATTAATATAGGTATAAACAGTTAATCTTTTTAGCGTGTAACTTCTTAGACTATAACAGATCGCTCACAAAAAGATACTTCTCAGTTTGATTTCGAAACGTCTTCGATGCTCTAATCTATAAATACATTATATTGTGTGTACAAGAAACCAATCCCTTCTTATTCATTAAATCCATTCACAATCATCTTAGGGGATGATACAGATGGGATCACGCAAAAAATTCGGCATGCCCAATCATCCCTATATCCCTCTTACAAGAAATGTTTTTATCGTAGCAAATTGGTTTTTGTAGGTTAAGGATATTAGCAATATTTCATTTAACAATGCTGTCAGCTTTCATGCTAAGCATATTGAAACAAAATATAATTTATGATACATTACAATATCGATATATTATCAATACTGCCGTCCTTAGGAAAAACGCCGTATCTGCAGAGAGATCGAATTTGAGTAAAATCGGTTTTTGTTTAAATGTCTAGCCGTTGAAAACTATTTAGAATTTTTTTTTGTTTTCTACTTTATATACATAATAAATATCATAGAATTCATATTTATACATAAGATTGGCAAAATATATTTTATTTACTCTAAAAACTCATGTTACTGCGTTCTTTCTAAGTATACTACATAAAAATTAACTTCTTCCTCCTTAGGAAGAATGCAGTACTGCGTTTGCGCTAAGCTTTTTCTTATTTTATAATACAGTAGGCTCTCTCTATATCGAACACGGTTATTACGAGGTTTCGCTTATAACGAGGTACACTAGATGTCCCATAAAATTCCTATTGAACTGAACATTTCTATAACGAGGAAAAATGAAATCCTAAAATATGTGTCTTTATTATTCTTTATCTATTTTTAGCGCTGTAATGGCTATAAGTAAATAGCCCAACTACCTACCTGTATACATAAATTCCCAACATCTGTGCGGTTCTCCAGGGTAGTACTTAATTAATACTCCGTGGCGTTACAATTACAACCCTTCGTGGGTTTTAGCCGACTCGACAACATGCCTCCACTGTTTTCTGTTGAGGCCGACTCCACTGAAGATATCGAGGGTAGTGCTTTAATAAAAATCCACGCCTACCTATAATAAAGTTCTTCTTGTTCTGTTTATTTATTGGCCGATACTGAATATTGTAAAAAAATTTATAATTTATGATGGCGAAGCCTTATTGTCGAAGAAACAATATTTAGCAACTTATATTGCTCCGAATGGCATCACTATATAATAGAAAGTTAATATTTTAGACAACGATATAGGTATGTATGCACAATATAATTGTTGTCTGATATAACGAGATACGCGTATAACGAGGTAATTAGTCTGCCATTTCAGTTCTCGTTATAGAGTGAGTCTACTGTATAGTAAATACAATATAACGATGAAAAAGGAGAATAAAAAACATTCTTTATAAAAGTGTGTCATGAAAATGGATAAAAAAAGTGTTGGAAATAATTTTGGAATTAATAAGTTTGCCGCTAAGGGGCGTTTCTTGAATTTTAAAATTAAAAACATTCCAGAAACGATTAACATTTACGATCAAGTTTATTTTTAATTATTAATTATTATACATTGATTTAACTATGTACTTTTATAACACATTTTTTATTTGGAAATTCTACGACGTACGGCGATCAAAATACTTCGTACCAAAATTCCTATTTCGAACAAACTTTATAAAATTTGTACTGTTTAAAATGTCTGATGTAACGTAATAATACAATGTCGCATCAACAAAAATATTCATACACATAGGAAATTCCGCTATATTATTTCTTGATCACCAACATCTCAAACATATTTGTTTAGATTTTCTATTGATAAAGAAAAAATAGCCTGCTGCAGTATTAACTTTGTTCTATTTTCTATTTGACATATTTAAAAAATTATATCAAACAACCGTTCACGTTGAAAAATGGCAACAAACTAACCTTATTAAAAATTTTACACATGCTGTAAAAATCTGTCAAATGCTTAGGCAGAACGCCGCATCTAGTGCCTGCTTAGGATAAACGCGGCAAGTGATCTTTAAATACGGCGTTTTTTCTAAGTATTTTTCAGATGACGCATTTATTCTAAGTATCCATGAACATTTTTGCAGATACGGCATAAAATGCGTTGTGTTTAATGTATTTTGGCTTAACTTACGTCATTTTTAGTAAGCAAATAAGATAGATATGCACATTTGGGTTAGAAAAATGTATAAATCTAATTTTTTCAGATTTTTGCAGATACGGCGTTTTCGCTAAGCACGGCAGAATATACACAAGTTCTTTTGTGTTATCTCCTTTCTATTAAAACTAACATTTTTATAATAATTTAAAGCTTTTTAGCCCATTACTACATAACACAGGCCTACAGTGTTTTTAGTGCCAAAATGTTCAGAGCTGATTTAAGGAATATTTGGGGTGTTGATTTCAAATAGGGCTTTAGTTTTGCCCTATCAGCTCTAGTTTTCAAGATAACGTAGGGCATGCCAGCTTTTATGCATTAAAATATGAATATATAGTGGCTAAAACACCCCCGTGGGGGTAGCGCCGCCTTTACAGGCTCTCTAGATCCATGTTTTCGAGGTGGATCAGTCCTCCATTCTTCTCTTTCTTAAACTGCATTACATATCCGGTTCGAGCTCCTTCTGTCTCTTGCTTTTTCTTCTGCGTTTCTAATTCCCATGCCCTCTAGATCTCGCTTCACCTCTTCCAGCCATTTGGACATCGGTCTTCCTCTTTGTCTCCTTCCCGCCGGAGACCACTTTGTCACTATGTTTATTATCGCTTCTTCTCCTGCTCTCCATACATGCCCAAGCCATCTCAATCTTTGTCTCTTTATTCTCCTGACTATATCTTGCCCCTTCAATTCTTCATTTATTTCGTTATTTCTTCGACTCCTCTATTCACCCTCTGCTGTTTTTATTGGACCTAATATTGCCCGAATTATTTTTCTCTCAGTTCTTCTCAAATTTTCTTCGTCTGTCTTGGTCATTGTCATCACTTCAGCTCCATACATTAATGTCGGTCTAATTAACGTTTTATGGAGCTTTAATTTAGTAGTTTTTGTTAATATTTTGCTTTGTATAATTTTTTTGTTGGCTTGGAATGCTCTATTTATTGCCAATGTTTTCTCTTGTTCCATCACTTGACAGCGTGACTCCTAGGTACTTATATTTACTTACTTCTTCAAATTTGTACCTTCCCACTTTGACTTCTCTATTAGTAGGATTTTTTCCTAATCTTAATTTTTGTTTTGTTTTCGTTAATACTCAGACCCACTGTTTTCCTTCTTGAATGAGTTCCTCTACCATTTGCGTTAATATATCTCTTCTCTTTGCCATTATAACAACGTCATCGGCATATGCTACAATTTGACCTCCTCTATTTCTGAGTGTACCTTTGTTCATTTTTCTGGTAATGTATTCTATTGCCATGTTAAATAGTGTTGCGGATAAACTATCACCCTGCCTCATTCCTTTGTTTGTTTCGAACCCTTTTGTTTCCCCTATTTGCGTTTTTACACTCGCTCTGGTATGGCTCATCGTCATTTTTATAAGTTTTATTAATTTAAGCGGTACCTGAAGCGTTTTTAATATTTCCAATAGTTGGTTTCGTTTGATGGAATCAAAAGCTTGTATAAAATCTACGAAAAGTATTTCTAAGTTTATGTTAGCTTCGTTCGCCTTCTCCATTATTTGTTTTAGTATGTATATCTCATCTATTCTGGATTTTCCTTTCCTGAATCCACATTGATATTGACCTATCTTATTGTCCGCTGCTTCCTGTAATCTTCTTTATATTATGGTTGACCATAATATACTTAAAATACCTTATATACTGTACTCAGTAATGTTATTCCCCTGTAATTTTGACATTCTTGTTGGTTTCCCTTTTTATGTATCGTTATTATTTGGCCTGTTTGCCATTCTTTTGGCATTTTTTCTTCTTTCCAGATGTTTACTATCAGTTCTGTATTTCCCTATGCAGCGGTTTCCCTCCTAGTTTTATGAGTTCGCTGTTTATGTTATCTTTCACGGGTGCTCTTCCGTTTTTGTTATTTTTAATTATTTAGATTACTTCTTCGAGTGTTGGCTCCTTCGTTCCATTACTTTCCCACTCTTCCTCCATTTCTGTAATCTGCTCTGTTTGATTTTCTGCCAGTAACTCCTTGAAGTGTTCCATCCAGACTTTCATATATGGTTGATCTTGTGTTACTATTTGCCCATGTTTATTTTTAACTCCATTTACTTTTGGTTTGAAACCTCTGTTCTGTTCTCTGATTTTTGTGTAGAATTTCTTGGTGTTCTGAGTCTTACTTTCCGCCTCAATTTCCTCCAACTGACTTTCCATGAATTTTCTCCTTTGTTGTCTTATTACTTTGTTGCTTTCCTTTCTTTTTTGCTCGTACATGTTTCTATGTTCATTTTTGTGAGTCCGCATCCACTGATTTCGTGCTTTAACTTTTTCTTCAACTCCTTCTTTATATTCTGTATTGAACCAGTCCTTCTTTCTTGTAATTTGCTTCGTCCGTAATGTAGTCTCAGCCGTGTGGTCAATTGCTTTTTTAATATCACCCCATATTTCTTCGACATCATCTCTTTCCTTATTCAGTGCGGCAATTCTTTTACCTATTTCATGTTCATACTTTTGTATCTCTTTTGTTTCCTTCAATTTTTCGATATTCCACCTCTTATTCCTCTCTTTTTGCCTTCTCATTACTTTCATCTTTTATCTCAGCTTTGCTACAACCAGGAAATGGTCTGAATCTCCGTATGCACCTCTGTAGCTTCTCACATCCATTATACTTAATTGTCTTCTTTTCGATATTAATATGTGTTCTCTTTGTGACTTTGTTTTTTGGTCTGGAGAAACCCATGTGACGTTGTGTTTTCTTTGATGCTTGAACATTGTACTGCTGATAGACATATTATTTCCTGTCGCCATGTTGCATATTCTGTGCCCGTTGTCATTCGTTTTCTCATGCATTGTATGTTTGCCTGCTATTTGCTGTATATAATCCTCCTTTCCTATTTGTGCATTAAAATCGCCCAATATTAATATCACATCTTCTTTTGGTATTTTTTCTAGCTCTTCTTCCATAGTGTCGTAGAAATGATCTTTTTTCTCCTCTTTCGCGTTTTCTGTCGGTGCATAAACATTTAGTAGGGATATGTTTGCCTGTTTAGCTTCAATACTTAGGTAAGCTATTCTTTTGTTTATTAGTCTGACTTCCATTATTTTGTCTCTCGTATCTCCAATTACTATGAATCCTACCCCATGTTGTCTTTGCTTTTGTTCCCCTGAGTATATGAAGGTACTATTCTGTTGATCTATTTGTCCTTTCCCTTTCCATCTAATTTCCTGCAGTGCTGCTATTTCCACCTTATACTGTCTCAGAACTGATGTAATTTCTTCCAGTTTTCCTGCTCTAAGTAATGCTCTTATATTCCATGACGCTATTCTTATAACACCACCCTCTCTTTTTTTCTTTTTTGTATTACCCTTTCTTTCTTTCTGTCTTTCTTTCTTTTTGCTAATCTTGCTTGTTCTCATATCCTTTTGTACCATTGCCTTCTCCATTTTTCGTGCTGTTATCGTCATAATGTGTTTCCGTTCCAATTCTAGTTTTTTAATGTTTGATTTTCGTTTACTTTCTTTATTTTTTTCTCTTGGATCTAGTTCTGTGTCTCCGTTTGGTGATCTTTCACCTTCTGTTCTCGTTCCAGTTTTATTCTCTGTAGTTTCTGCCATATTATCTTCCCTAAAATCTTCGGAATCGCTGTTCCATCTTTTGACCTGGTCTATATCGTATTCGTCTCCGTTAATTATTAACTTATTTCATTTTTACCCTTTCATCCTTGTCTCTTTCATGTGTTTTATAAGTGTTTTGCGTTGTTCGACTATGGTTTTTGGATAGTCTTCATTAACAAACCATTTCGAGCCTTTTAATTTCCATTTAGCTTTAAGAATTTCCGTTCTTTTATTCCCACTTCTTAGCTCTAGCAGGACTGGTCTTTCATAATTTCTAGTTTTGTCTCCTATTTTTCTAATTTCTGTGACCTCTTGGTTGGCTTTGCAAGGTATTTCCATTTTGTTAATGATGTCTTGTACTTTGTTTACCAGTATTTGTGTGTCCTCATCGCTTGTTTCTTCAATGCCGTGTATTATCAGGTTTTTTCTCTTCATATCCCTTTCTGTTTGTTCTATTCTTAAAATACGAATATGCTGATATGAATATTCTTCTTTGGGTGCCTATTGGTTCCGAATATTGGCGATCATTCTGGCTATAATTATTTTATTATCTGATGCTTTAAATAGATTAGTTGTTGTTGTTAAGAACCATTTCCTCAGGTTTTTTAACCATAATATTCTTCTTCTCCCAATTCCTCGCCTTCCGAATACTTTGCCCTGAAATATTACCTTTAGTAATCTGTATTTAGTGCCGTTCCTCATTATGTGTCCGCGATATTTTAACTTTTTCCTTTTAATGGTATACATCACCTCTTTTTCTTTCTCCATTCTTTGTAGTACGGTCTGGTTGGTTATCTTGTCCGTCCATAATATCCTTAGGAGTCGCCGGTATAGCCACATCTCGAAGACTTCAAGTTTTTCCTCCATCGCTTCAGCGAGTGTCCAGGATTCAATTGCGTAGTATAATATTGAGAAGGTCGTAGAAGCCTTTCTTTTATCTCCAGATTAAGGTTATGGCTTTTAAGGAGTTTTACCATTTCACTGAATGCTCTCCTAGTCTTCTTTATTTTACATTTTATTTCTTGTGAGTGAACCCATTGCTCGATTACTATTGTTCCAACATAAGTACTTATACTGTTTTACTCGGTCCACTGGTGTATTTTTGATAAGCAGTTGGGCGTCTCTAATTGCTGATGACCTTAAGTTTAATTTTTGATATATTTACTCGTAGTCCAAATCTTTCACTTACTTCATTTTTACTTTGTTTATTTATTTCTGTAAACTGTTCAAACTGTCTGCAAAAATAACGGTGTCGTCTGGATAGCGGATGTTGTTTAGTCGTTCTCCATTTAGGAGTATTCCATGTTCGAAATTTTCCAAGGCTTTACTAAATATTCATCGGGATCGCTTCCATTGGTTCATCTTTAAGATTTGTTGGATATACTAAATTGAAATAAAAATCATACAATTAGAAAATACGTATATTTTAAGCCATTTAACTACAATAAAACCCTTTGTACATTAAAACAGAAAAATATGCAATCAGTTTTGAGAAAAAAAATAACAAAATAGAAAAAAACTTTACTTGACTTAACGAAAGCTTCGCTTGCGTGATTTCCTAGAATGAACTTTTAAACAGTTCTGTTTAAACTCCAGCAAAAATCTGTTATCATATGGATGTCATATCTTCCTTGGTAGCGGTGTTCCATGATTTTTATGTCCTCGTGAAATCTCTCACTCTGCTCCTCACTTGTGTCGCCTAAGTTTTCGGGGAAACGGACCAGGTGACTGTGAATACATCCAAGTGATTGGATGTTATTCAGGAAACGGTTTACCAGCTCAGCATAGTTTTCACAATGTCCACAAATGAAAGCCAAGCTTTTTTTCTCTACCTCATTCATTAGAATAGAATAGAATAGAAATATGCTTTATTGTCACTGACAATTTTTACAATTTTATGGACAAAGCTAACATACAGTCAAAAGAAAACATAATATCAATAACAAATAACAACTACAATTTACTAAAATTAGATAAATCGTCAATATGTACAGTATAAGATATAAAAGCCAAGGCAAAAACAATTTATTGCAAAATTTATATAAATTGCAAATTAAACATATAGGTCTGGATCCCGCGTATGAAAAAAAGTTGATTAATAGCATGCTGAAAATTTGTTAATAGCTTGAGGGTGTCTAGTCGGATAAACTTTATTATATGGGAACACTGGAACAGGGGCAGTTTTAATTGTGGAACAGGTTAAAAATTTGGAACGGTCAGACCACGAAGACGGCACATTATTTTGTCCGACAGAATAGACTTAAACTCTCCGAACAGAGATTAAACCCTCATGCAAAAATCAAACTGCTATTTATCACCTGTCATAATTCCTGTCATTTGATATATTCTACATGTTCCACGCACTAAAACGCCCATTTGGTGATAAATAGCAGTCTAATTTTTGCATGAGAGTTTAATCTCTGTTCGGAGAGTTTAAGGCTATTCGGTCGGACAAAATAAATGTGCAGTTTTCGTGGTCTGGCCGTTCCAAATTTTTAACCAGTTCCACAATTAAAGCTGCCCCTGTTCCAGTGTTCCCATATATCAAAGTTTATCCGACTGGACACCCTTAAGCTATTAACAAATTTTCAGCTTGCTATTAATCAACTTTTTTTCATACGCGGGATCCAGACCTAATACTTACAACAAATAAAATAAAATATATAAGGAACTGACAAGTTTATGCTACTGCGTATGAAACCCAATTTTCTTAGTTATTTATTAATAAATTCTTCTATTGAATAGTATGGTCTTTTAGATAGATTGGCTTTTGTCATTTTACGGAACTTTTAGAAAGATGTTGAAGATTTAAGTTGTAACGGGAGAGGGTTGTACAGTTTCTTTGCGGAATATAATATAGATTTCTTTACTAACTCAGTGGATGGAATCGGTAAATAAATGTCAAAAATTGAATTTCTGTTGTAGTAAAGATGATTGGGCCTTGCTGGAAAGACATGAAGGTGTTTACTAATTAAAGAAACCTTTTCTAGAATATACAGGGTGTTTCATTAATAATTGTCCATATAGTAACTGGAGAAACCTTAGCAAAAAATACGAAGATTCAACCTAAAACGCTTAAATAAAATGTGGTTCCTTACTAAGTTAAAGGGTGTTTTATCTAAAAATTTAAAAAATATTTCTGCTCAGTATTTTAAAACTATTTGACGTATCCTTTTCATACTTGGCGAAAAGTGCGACTACTATACACCCTACTAAATTATGATAAACAAACGTTCATAGCTACTACCAGAGGCGTACGACAGGGGATAGTGAATGGTTGACCCTTCTCAAATTCTACGCTACTGGAGTAATTACTATTTTATTGCCATTTTTAGATTCTCCAATACTTTCTACGTACATAATATACTCTTCATTCCTAACGATAAAGTCATTAGTTTTCGAGATATTTGAAGTTAAATATGAAACGGTCCAGTTATTTTGATTAATTTACGATATGATTCATATGATTAACATTTAAAAAATTTTTGTACCCAGTACTTTAAAACCAGGTGGCGTATCCTTCTCATACTTGGCAGAAAGTATAGGTACTGTACACCCTACTAAATTAAGATAAACAAACGTTTCTAGCTACTTCCCGAGGCTTACGACAGGGGATAGTGGCTGGTTGACCCTTCCCAAATTCTACGCCACTGACGAAATTGCTATTTTAGTGTAATTTTTTGATTTTCCAATACTTTTTATATAAATAATATACTCTTCATTCGTAACGATAAAATGATTATTTTTCGAGATTTTTGAAATTAAAAATGAAGCGACACAATACATTAATCAAAATAACCGTGTCGTTTCATTTTTAACTTCAAATATCTCGAAAATTAATGACTTTATCGTTACGAATGAAGGGTATATTATTTTCATAGAAAGTATTGGAGAATCCAAGAATTGAACTAAAATAGCAATTCCGCCAGTGGCGTAGACTTTGGAAAGAGTCAACCATTCACTTTCTCCCTTCGTACGCCTCTGGTAATAGCCAGAAACGTCTGTTTAACATAATTTAGTAGTATGTACTATACCTATACTTCCTGCCAATTATAAAAAGGATACGTCGAATAGTTTTAAAATTCTGAGCAAAAATAATTTTTGAATTTTTAGATAAAACACCCTGTAACTCAGTAAGGAACCACATTTTATTTAAATGTTTTAGGTTAAATCTTAGTATTTTGTGCTTGTACTAGAACCCCAAAGAGGAAGACCATATCGAAGATCAGACTCGAACAACGAAAAATATGTTATTTTAGAAGATGCTTAATTGAGTTCCCTTGAGACAGATCTTATTGTATAGAAAGCTGAGGCGAGTTTCTTACTTAACAAATCGATATGAAGGAGAATTTGAGGTTGCTGTCTAAAAAAAATTTCAAGAAATTTTACAGAATCAACGGTACTGATCTGGCTGTTATTAAGAGCAAAGGTTGTAGAGCTCCTTTATAGGATAATGCTACTGCTTTACTTACGTTAAAAGAGAGTAAATTAGAGTCAGACCAGGTCCTTATCGTCAGTATATCCGAACTTAAAGTTTCATGAAGAGATGCAATAGTTAAGTTGCTCCAAGTGATACTGGTATCATCAGCAAAAAGAAAAATTTTCCCATCGATTTTTAAATTAGTGATGTCATTTATAAAGATAAGGAACAGAAGAGGACCCAATAGTGAACCTTGTGGTACTCCACATACAATGTTTTTGAGACTAGAGTTAGTATCGTTTGCTCTAACTAGTTGTTTCCTATTATTCAAGTAGGATTGGAACCAAGTTAAAGAAATACTTCGAATTCCATAGAAATTTAGTTTTGTATTCAAGATGTCGTGATTTACACAATCAAAAGCTTTGGCATATTCGCAGAAAACAGTGACAGTATAAAGATTATTGTTTAGTGCTTGGTAAACCTCATGTAGTACAGAAAACATGGCATGAGTGGTACAATTATTTGTTAAAAAGCCGAACTGATTTTGTGATAAAATGTTGTTATCAACGATAAAGGACATAAGTCGAGTTTTAATGAGATTCTCAATAATTTTGGAGAGTACCGATAGTAAAGCAATAGGTCTATAGTTGCAGGCATCAGATTTTTCACCACCCTTATGAGGAGGAATAATAATGGCTGTCTTTAGGCACTCTGGAAATTTACCTATTTCGAAGGAATCATTAATTAAAGAGACGAGGATTTCCAACACTTTTTCTGTGAGATTAGAGAAAATTTTTATAGATAGTCCATCAGTACTACAAGATGACTTGCTTTTGATACAATTGATTGTTTGGATCAGTTCAGAGTTATTGACTGGTCTTAAAAATAATGAATTCGAGACCTTTCTTGAGTTAGGGAGATAGGAAATGGGATCTTGTTGCGGCAAAATAGTTGATGTTATATTTTTACTCACATTAACAAAGTAGTCGTTTAGACTTTTAGGATTTGGAAGGGAAAATGATTGAGCTGTGTGAGTTTTATTTAGAAGATCGTTTATTATAGACCAAGTTTCTTTGGCAACACTTTTAGAGCTTCCCAGTGTTCCCAGACGATTTTGATAATAGGCTTTTTTAGCTGATTTGACAAGTTTTAGATATGTTGTCCTGTACTTCGTGATATATTCAGTGACAGAAACATTGGTAGTAAATTTCTTGATGTATAGTAGTGAACGCATATTCTTGGCTGATATGCGAATACCTCTCGTAACCCAAGGTTTCCGATGTTTTGGCTTAATAGGGTTTAAAGGAAATACCTTATTGAAGATGCGGAGAAGCTTGTCTAGAAAAACACTGAAATTATAGTCCACGTCTATAGAAGGAAAGTGCCACTCAGAAGTTAAGCATAAATTTTGGAATTTACGAAAATTCTGGGTGGAAAAAATCCTACATACGTCGAGTTTTTGAGGAGGGTTTGCTGAAGATGTTAAACTTCGTATACACTGCTTCATGATCAGATAGTCCCGCATTAATAACTGTAGAGCAGACATCAAGGGGTGAGAAATCGGAGACAATATAATCGATTATGTTAGATGTAGTTTTTGTAATCCTTGTAGGAGAATTAACATGCATTAAGAGACCATACGATTCAAATATGTTGGTCAGGGACACTTGGGTAGCACAAGCAGCAGCATAATTAATGTTAAAATCACCGCATATAATTTTTCTGCTTTTATGAGGCAGGTCATCTAACAAATTTAGCAGGTTCTGAAAAAATAGTTCCACGATAGAGTCAGGTGATCTATAAATGCTAATAATGTAAAGATTAAGATTTTTATTATAAACAAAGCAAAACTCGAAGAAAGATTCACTTAACAAATAGTTATATTTTGTTACCACAGAAAAATCATTTTTTCTAGAGAGCTCTCTATTATTATCTTATATTCTATCTATCTATAATTATCTCTATTATTTTTATGATCCGAACTTGGACGATCATACCTGGGAATTGTGGTATATTTTTCTACAAAAAGAGGCTCGTTGACTTCAAGCCAGTGCTCTGTAACCGCAACTATCGGGGGAAATCCTAATTCCTCCAGAAACAAAAATAATTCGTCAGTTTTATTTCTTATAGAACGAATATTAATCAGAACCATGCCAAAGTTGTCATCACTAAAATAATTTGAGGTTTCTAGTCCCTCAGAACACGTCGTGTTGTTTAAAAATTTAGCTTTGGATAGCCAGTGGAATAATAACTTCGGTGACAATCCCTCGACTTTTGTAGATGTATAATTCTTTCCGAAGTGAGATAGGACCTATACACGGCAAGATCAGCTTCTACTTCAGCTGGACCAATTCCACTGGCATGGTTAAATTCTAGAAGAACTTTTCGTAGTTCTTCAGTCTTAGTAGGTAGTCCTTCGGAAGCCAAAATGAGTCTCACGCTGGTTTTGGTATATCCGTCATAAAATCCAGAAGCAGGCTGATCGTGTAGAAAAGCAAGATGTAGTTTAATTGCCTTTAAGATATCCGGTTCCCTTAATCTTGCAAGAAGATATCGACTGTTCGAGTTATTAGTTAGTCTAACACTTGGTGGTGTTAAAGGATCCAAATTTATGGATGGTTTCACAGTATTTTTCTTAAAAAAATTTATATGGGAACGGAAAAGCTCTTGCTTGCATTGATTTGCAAATTGTGATGGCCTGCTTGTCTGTAAATATATTGGTGTCTTCAACTTCATTTTTGTTGTTGCTTGTAATGGTAATTGGATTTTCCAAGCTAACCGGGCTTCTGATGTACTTCGGATTCATATTTTCTTCAGATGAAGTCTTTGGTTCAGAGTATGATGATTTTTATAGACCATTTAATGTTGACACCAGGTGGCCAAATTTTCTTAATAAATAATAAGTCCATAGATGGTTTTGATTTTATGCCTATTTTGAATGAGGAACCAGTTGCTGTGTTGGCGTCTTTAAGGAGGGCGTAATATCTAATATAATCCTTAATACCTAGCTTCTCTTTAATGTAGTGAACTATTTGTATAGGGGTGTACACTGAAGTTAAGTTACTAATAACAACAAAGTGACACTTATCTTCTGAAATTTTTGACTTTCTTTCTGGGCAGGTTTGGATCTGTTGAGGGTCATCAGTTTGGGTGCTTGAAGTGACATACACTATCTTTTTTTAATACCTCTTTTTCAGTTTTTGTAGCGGGTGGTTTTTTGGAAAGATTACTCATCTGATTAGATATTTCGCTGATGTTTTCAGATAGCCTTTGTAATCCTAATTTCATCTTGGATAAATTTGAGTCTTCAACTTGAACCTTAATAGTCCGATGGGAACAGCCGAAAAAAACTGACGATATATTGAAGGTATCTTGTTGCATTTGCCGTACCGATTTTAAAAGATATTCAGGATTCAGCAGGCTATTTAATTTATCTACCTCGTCAATTTTTTTGTAAGGTAATCTAATTTGCCATCATTTTTTGTTAATAGATCCTTGACACCACAAAAGCCGGATACTTAGTAAGAAGTCTGATCTGTGGTCTATGAAAGATTCCAGCTTTAAGTTTTCCGTACTTATCTGGGACAGCTTCCTTCCTATGTAGGTGAAGCATGGTCCATTAGAATCAAGTGCCTTAACGAATTGCTTGATTAGGCCTAACTTGGGTCACTCTTTTTTAATTCAGCGGTTTTTTTGGTCACTATTATCCCAGAGGCACAAGAAACAAGGGTATTTTGTGTAACTGCTTTGCTGTCCAAGAAAAAAGTTTACCATTTCAAGTCTACACAAATCACCCAGCGATGTTCCTGGTATTTTATCTTCTGTAAAACTGAAGCAATTGTAGCCTATTCTTCTTTCATCGCGGTTCAATGAGAAATTGGTATTGAGGCAAACTTGTTTCAATTGTGAAGCAGAACACATTTCAACTGCCCCTGGAGCTATCAATAAACAAATAGTAAACATTTGCATCGTAGTGTGGAAGTACCATTTTCTCCAAGAGCCCCTTAAGGCTTTTGTCTCCAAACAAAAAGTAAGGTTTTCTTCTTGGTTAAAGAACCATAGCAATTCCTTTTCCCTTGTTCTATAAAAAATAATTTTTGTGCCCTGTTCCAGTATATTTTTATCACTTAATCTTGAAGCCAGAAGTTCCAACGCTTCCTTCGATAAGGCTAAACCTCTAACGAGATCGCTTAGTTCTGTTTGACTAAATAGTTGTGGGTTTGCTGTTGCCCTGTCGTAATAACTATCACTGTCTTTATTAATGACAGACATATGTTTAAATGTCACCTTCATCCTCACAAATGTCGGGTAACTTTTGGAATACTGGGATCGGCAATTCCTCTGAGTGGGATACTGGGCGTCTGGCTAAAGGCAAATCAGGATATGACTACTTTTGGCGATTGTTTCTGTTGATCCCTGAAACATTGACCAGGCAAAAATAAGTCACTTCAACCGATAATTAATGGGACCTTATAGCAAGTGATATCTCATTTAAAAAGTATTGGAAATACCTATTCAATCACACTAGCTGTGTTTGGGTTTAAGTTGATTTTGAGAAATAAACAAATAAATATAAAATTGTAGTTTCACATTTAATTAATAAAGATGCAAATGTCCATATATGGTTGTTTGTCAAAAAAGTTTACGTTGACGTAAAAACAATAATTAGAGTATTGAAAAACTGAAAGACTACTAAACTGAAAAATTGTAGCTTTTAAAAGCTACATAAGAACAATACGTTTTTGGATAAAATGCTAACTTTTTGAGTTATTTGCCAAAAACTGTCTAAAAACGTTTATTTTTTGATTGAAGAATGAACATTTAAACTCACTAATAACTTGAATAGTATCGACTCCGTGAAAAGTTAAAAAACTCTTTAAAAACAAAAGTTGCTGGGAATTATACTAAAATCACAATAAAAACGCATTAGAAATAAACAAACCAAGACACGCTTAATGTTACGAAGGGCACTCCCGAATCAAGATTTATAATGTATAAACTTTGTAAATCATTATTGGGAATGTATAGTCCGTCCGCTATAACTTTTCCCATTTTCAATCAAATTAAGTCAAAACATAAATCGAAACGAACGTCGATGTGTATATATATATACATTTTGTATACTGTATACCATATACTACACACATCGGCGTACGTTCCACTTTCTGTTTTGACTTAATTTGATTGAAAATGAATCGTACCGCATGGGAAAAGTTATAGCGGACGGACTATATATAGCCGCACATTGTAAATTATAATTTGTGAGTGCTCCTCGCACATTTAACGTGTCTTGGTTTGTTTATTTCTAGTGCATCTTTATTGTGATTGTAGTATAGTCAGTTTATATTTATAGTCGGTTCGATAAACTGAGACACAACTGGCTAATTAGTAATCGTTTTCGAGGTAAAAGCATTTTAAAATTGAAAAAAAAAGAAAAATGGCGATTTTCATGGCTAAATAACTCGGTTAAATATTATTACTATGAAAGTCAGAAAGTGACTAAATCAAAGCTTAAAGCCCCCCTACAAGATCATTAAGAAATTTTTGTCATTATTTGATTACTAAGCCGTTATTTTTAAGTAAAAATAATGAGCGCCATGCACGTATTAGGCGGCCGTCCATGATGAGTGCGATGATTCAGGCAGTCCAATGGCGCGTCTCACTCGCACTCACATTTACATCCGCGTCAATACGATCTTAAAACTTATTATTAATAAATAAAAATAACAGCTTAGTAATAAACTAATGTCACAAATTTCTTCAGGATCATGAAGGGGGGCCTTTAAATTTGATTTAGTCACTTTATGACTTTCATAGTAATCATTTTTAACCGAGTTATAAAGTCTTATATTATATTTTATATTATCACAACACACAACAGTACTTATTAAAAGAACCAAGCAAACAAGAAAAAATTGTGAAAGTTTTGTTATAGTCGGTCCGCTAAACTCAAACACTGGTTAGTGATTTTAGTAGGTAATTTTTTGTTTTTGGCCAATTTTGTTAAAATTGGTAAAATGACTAATAGACATGGCGAAAACGCCGGGTTTGTTGGAAAAAATATTCCCATAAGGTTATTTTGCATAATCAAATTTGTGAGACACCCCAGAATAAGTTTCAAGAAGTCACCCAAGCGAAAAGTGGTCCAATTTTTTTTAAAAATTTTTTTTAATCAAATTGCAAAAATCAGTAATATCGGCCCGGACAAATTTTACTTAGAGTTTACGGACCATTCCGGACCATCTTGTAATTTTTCTCTAAAGTTGATCGTGTTCGAGTTATAAGCAATTAAAATTTGAAAAATGCGAAAATGGCCATTTTTAAGACTTTATAACTCGGTTAAAAATGATGACTATGAATTATGACTTTTAATTGTGTGATAATGTGTTGTGATAATAAAAGATATAATATAAAGACAACGACAAATTTCAACAACCTTATATACAAAACACAGTTATTCTTATTAGTCCGTTCTTTAACGGTAAAATATTGCAAAACCTCTAAATTTTAAAGAACCGCTTGGATTGACATGAAATTTGGCATTCACATAGCTAACAAGTCAAAGAAAAAAAGTGATATTGTGCCGATATGTGCTTTTGCCCTGGGGGTGGTTTTCATCCCCTCTTGGGGGTGAAAAAATATTTGTCCAAAGAAAGTCAGGAAATGGATAAACTGGATAATTTTAAGTAACTTTTGTTCTATAGAGTTTTTTCACTAAGTCAATACTTTTCGAGTTATTTGGCAGTGAATATGTTCATTTTTTCAACAAAATAACCACGCTTTTAGACGGTTTTTCGCAAATAACTCAAATAGTAAGTATTTTGTCGAAAAAACTTTCTTAGAAAAAATATAGAATGTAAAAAATTTAAAAAAATGGTGTATACATCACGTCTTTACACCTAGTAAAAGCAGAGTTATAGCTAATGAAAAATGCGTTCATATTCGTCAAACTCCAAATGGAATAATCAAAATCTTTTAACGTGAAATAACCAAAAATGAAGCACATTTCGGGGAACACTCATTAAAACTTATTTAAAGTATTTAAAAAAAGCTTCATTTTTGTTTTATAAAAAAAATTTCTAGCATCAAAATTAAACAAGTTACGCTCAAAATAAAGTTAGTCCCTTTTGGTTTTTGTAAAAAAATCGAGAAAAGCACCCCCTAATTAGTATCTTAAATCAACTTAATCGTTACGACTTCACAAGTTTCTTGACTCGTGTATATATTGTTTATATGATCTGTAAGTTTCATCGGTTCAAAGTACTTATTATTGAAACGGCTGTAGTTAAAAGGGGTTGAACGAGTCACTGATCACGAATGTATGCAAATTTAGAAACACCAAATCATAATCAATTTTTGTCTAACAGAAAAACAAAAAAATACATGATATTCAGAAAAGCAAATCTGATTTTTTTTGTTTTTCGAGATTTTTGGTATCTCTAACAATTTTTAAGTTATTTTGAAAAAAAGCATATTTTTCAAAATTTAAATTTTTAACAATTTTATTTTGAAACTAAATTTTTTTAAAAATAAGCACTTTGAATCGATGAAACTTACAGATCATATAAACACAACATAAGTAAAATAATTTGTGGAGCGGTAACGATTAATGTCATTTAAGTTGCTAATTAGGGGTTGGTCTTCCCGATTTTTTTTTACAAAAACAAAAGGGACCAACTTTATTTTGAGCGTAACTTGCTTAAATTTAATGGTAGAAACTTTTTGTAACAACAGAAATAAAGATTTTTTAAAACACTTTAAAAAACTGATAATGGGTTTTCCCCAAAAAGTGCTTAATTTTTTGGATATTCCACGTCGAAATATTCTATTTGAAATTTGGTGAATATGAATCTATTTTTCATTGACTATAACTCTGGTTCTACGAGAGCCAAAGACCTAACGCGTACACTATTTTTTTTACTTTTTTATAAGCTATATTTTTGTTAAGAACGTTTTTTTCGACAAAATACTTACTTTTTGAGTTATTTGCGAAAAACCGTCTAAAAATGTGGTTATTTTGTTGAAAAATGAACACATTCACTCGCAAACAACTCGAAAAGTGTTGACTTGGCGAAAAAGCTCTATAGAACAAAAGTTACTTAAAATTAGTCAGTTTACCCATTTCCGGACTTATTTTGGATATATATTTTTTCATCCCCAAGAGGGGGTGAAAGTCACCCCCCGGGCAAAAGCACACATCGGCACAATATCACTTTTTTTCTTTGACATGTGAGCTATAAGCATTCCAAATTTCATGTCAATCCAAGCGGTTCTTTAAAATTTAGAGCAAAAACCGTGAAAGAATGGACTATATAAGTGTGGAAATAACACACGTATTCTTATAATAACGTATTTTATACAAATATTATTTAATACAAATTATTTAGTTTAAAATACATTTTTTTTATTCTAGGTCTTTGACTCACATCTTCAAGTTTCGGTCCGTCAACTCCAAAGTAGTAAGTAAAAATATTATTTTTGTAGTCGTAAATCGTCCTGTTATATTTGGCACCAAACCTTGTAACCTTGATCTTGATTTTTCACCAGAAAACTTCCAGAGAAAATTTGAGAGTTATATTATCTCCCTTTCAAGCTGTCAGTCAATCCCTCTTTCTCTACCTACGCTGTCATTATTTCTCTGTAATGTGTTAACGGTTTCTGAACATCGTTTATTTTTTATTTTGGGTACCTCTGATCTGTTAGATAGTCATTTAAATATGTTTAAATTTAATTATCGATAGGAATTTTAAATAAATTTAAAAAATATACCCCTTTAGAAGTTGTATAAATAGTCCAGAGGAATATGATTTTTCTCGTGACACATCTCCCTCTAGGCCGAAACCAATTTTTTTGAGTAGTATGGACATCTATATTAATAACCTATAAGTTTCCTGCAGCCAATTTTGATGATATACATAATTATAAACAAATGAAGATCAAGAAACGGTAAATTTTCGCTTTTTTCGTATATATCCAAAAATTTAAGCATTTTAAACAAATTTGTGAGTAAGAAACTCATAAATCGTCTAAAAAATTTCAATATGGCGTTCCCTGAATATGTCTATATTTATTGATTGCTTAGAAAATGGCAAAATAAATCATAAATTTTGAATTTTTATAAATGTTCATAGCTTATGTAAAAATTAAGTTAGAACCTTCTTATTACACGAATTGCTGAGACTTCTGGTGCTTAAATTATATTTTAAATTTCAAAGTAATTGGTCAAATAGTTTAAAAGTTATTTAATTTGTTTTTCACTAACTCCTTTTTTTGCAACACTATAAGTCAGAAAATTATGAGGTTACAGTAAGACTTCTGACAGATTATGGAAGAAGAATATTTATACTATTGGACTAATTAAAAAAAATGACAAAAAGTAATTTTAAACAGTGTAAAATTATTTTGCAAAAACACGTCGATTATTTGCTTACTTACAATTAGAATAGCTTTTTAATCGTTACCCGTAGAAAAATTATTTTTTCATATTTGGAAAGGCTGAATTTTTATACACATTTAGAAAGAAAACCAATTGTCCTAGGACAATTAGGTACGAAGTTAGCCTCCCCTTTTTTAATTCACATGTTTGTGCAAAATAATTTTGTAGTATTTAGAATTATTTTTTGTAATTTTTTTTAATTAAATTAATAGTATAGATCTTCTTCTTTCATAAACTATCCAAAGTATTAGTGTAACTTCCATCATTTTCTGACTTATAGCGTTGCAAAAAAATTAATTTGGGAAAAACAAATTAAATACCTTTTAAACTATTTGACCAATTGCTTTGAAATTTTGGGTATGATTTAAGCACCAGAAGTCTCAGCATTACGTGTAATAAGAACGTTCTAAGTTAATTTTTACATAAGTTATGAATATTTATAAAAACTCAAAATTTATTATTTATTTTGCAATTTTCTAAGCAACCAATGAGGATAGACATATTCAGCGAACGCCATATTAAAGCTTTTTATACGGTTTATGAGTTTCTCACTCTCAAATTTGTTTAAAATGCTTAACTTTTTGGTTATAGACGAAAAAGCGAAAATTTACCGTTTTTTGATTTTCATTTGTTTATAACTATGTATATCATCAAAATCGGCTGCAGGAAACATAGGTTATTAGTATAGATGTCCATACTACTCAAAAAATTTGGTTTCGGCCTGGAGGGGGTTGTGTCACCAACAGGATATTTTTTTTCCTTATTTCTCTGAACTAAAAGTTTACTTAAATATTTTTCGGACATTGTTATATTAAAGTTTTCATTTGAATAACATTGTATTTTAAGGTATTATAAGATAAGTCGGCTTACATTTAACCCTTAACTACAGACATCCCAATATTATCACGTAACTACAGACTCCCGGTATTTTTTACCGGTCATTATAAAATAGAGTCAAAATATAAAGTTAATAATAAAAAACAAAAACGTTTTGCATTATGTGTTTTTATGGAGTCTCTAGATATGGGAAAAATGGTAAAATAAGTGATTTTAATAATATAATACAAGATTTTTGAAGAATAATCTATTAAACCAGAATTTTGGTAACATTTTTGGTCTATTGAAACAAACGGCCATAAATGCTATGGACAAAAATTTAAACTTTTTTTTAACAAATAAACGTAACATAGAATCACAAAGGAAATATAAAATAGCATCCACGAAAATTGTTACATTCATGAAAAAAAATCTGCAAGGGGTAAAATTTTAATAAAATTAAATGGCAATTCCATTTTTGCAAAGTGGCCTCAAAATTTTTATCTTCAAATTTAACCTTCATTGAAGGTCCAGGATGTCTTCCACAGTCCATTTCTTTACTTTTTCCCCAAAAACACAAAAAAATAATGTAAACATTTCAGATTTACAAATATAGTACTCATATAAAAATACTCCCTTAACACAGACATCCGGTAATTTTTACCGGTTAAGATTTTTGATGTGTACCAGAAAAGAAAATATTGACAATACACAATACACGCTTTGACTAGCATTGTTATACAAACTGCCCGAGAGGTACAGAGACACATGAACTTGTAAGTTGTGAGGTTACCACGAAGTCCACATTTTGGGAATGCCCGCCGGTAAAAAATACCGGATGTCTGTAGTTAAGGGTTAAATCACTAAGTAGTTTGTTTAAATTGGTTGGTATTTATAAACAAGGAATTTCAGAAGGTTAGGAAAGAAACAACAAAACAATACAGGCAATTCAGTAATGTTCACCAGAATTGATTTAAAGATGACAACAATAATATCATACGTAAAGGACTTATCGGAAAAACAAAAAGAAGGTGAGATGGGTACAACATCACAACAGCATTCAAAACAACAACAAAACAGTACTGAGACTAAAACAAGAACCTATATGTTTCCTGTAGCCGATTTTTTTGATATAATCAGTTATTGACAAACTTAAGATCAAGAATCGATAGAGGTTTGCTTTTTTGTTATCAGTAAAAAATTTGAGAAACATAAAACTTATAAAAATCATATAAACACCTTCAAACTGGCGTTTTCCACATGTGACCATCCTTATTTGTTACTTAGATAATTGCAGAACAAGTCAGAAATTTCGGTTCTTTATAAATGTTAATAATTTTTGTATAAATAAATCCATTTTGTATAAAATATGTAATAAAAATGCATAGTTTCTAGTTATTCCCAAAAAATCGAAGAGTAGACAAATATTCTTATATTTTAAAATCGCAAACTTTATTCCCTATCTCTTTGATAGCAATCGTCCATATTTAATTGATATTCGCGTATTCGTCGATAGATCACCATCTCAAAGGACACTAATTTTTTCATCAGTGTCTCTGTATGGGTCCAGTTCTTCATGGAATACAGAAATGTGGAAAATGTGTACCTAGTATCGTAATAATCTGATGTTAATATTAAATGAAATATATCTATTGATAAGATTTCCTTTAGCTTATAGAAGGCGCATCTGGCTTTTTCACTGCGTATTCTTATTAATTTATTTGTTTATATCCAAGATATAGTTAACTTTAACGTCCAAATAGGTGATATTTTGGACTCTTTCTACCAGACGAACTGATATTCATTGGTTGTTAATCCGATTTGCTGACAACCATATTTTAAGTTTTGTCAATAATTCTGCAGTACTGAAGCAGAAAGTCCAGTCTCTCTGTGGTCAAATTTTACGATTTTGTTGGATGCAAGGCCACAGGCGCTGACCTAGAAATTCATAATAGGGGGTTGGGCAGACTTACCTCAAACTCAAATATTATATTTTCCAGATGTAGCCATAGGACTCACACTTACTCTAAGGATAAAATACACTTTATAATCCCAGATACCAACGGAATCAAAAGGATTGATAGACAATTCACGACTATTAATCTCACTGGTCGTTCTTTACCATAAAGATTAACCTTTCTACTATCAATGGGTAGGTACACATAGATTATCTAGTGTGATACACATTTTTATATTTTTATTGTATCGCAAAAATTTGAAACGTGGCTTTTCATGAGATAAGGTTTATACCCAGTGTAATATATTTGCATTTTAAAATATAATTTTTGTTATTCTTTGAATTGAGAAAAATATTTCCGTTGTTTATGGTTCCACTGGTACCCAAACAAATGCGCCTGCAGATTATTTTTAGAGAAGGGTGTTTTATTAGGTTTTATGGCTTCTTTCAATTTTTGGAAGCGGTTGTCGTGTAATTTAGTGTTGTACTGATGGCTTAAAGTGATGTGATGTCTCACGGATATGGAATAGGTTCCTGGAGACAAACTCGATACGGAATAGAGCTCAGTCTGGTAGACCCCGAGTTACCAATGAGCGACAGAATAGATATATCAGAATTTCCATCTGTAGGATTTCTTCTATATCTGTATCAGCCCTCCAAAGAGAATTCAGGCATTCTACAGCTGTCAGAGTATCGTTGGCTACAATAAGAAGAAGAATTTTAGACTCAGGTTTGAGGAGTCGTCGACCAATAAGAGTTCCTCAGCTACAACCTAGACATGTTTTGGACCGCCTCCAGTGGGCTTAAGAACACATACAGCTCCCTTCAACAATTTTTGAATTTTGCGCTTTTTTCAGACGAGAGAGGAACCTGTTTAAATAGTAATAACCGGCGAATTTGTGTGTGACGAGAGCCAACAAGAGCTGCACAACTAGCCACACACGAATTCGCCGGTTATCACTATTTAAACAGATTCTGGTCTCGTCTGAAAAAAGCGCCAAATTCCAAAATTGTTGGGGGAGCTGTATGTGTCCTTGAGCCCACTGGAGGCGGTCCAAAACATGTCTAGGTTGTAGCTGAGGAACTCGTATTGGTCCACGACTCCTCAAACCTGAGTCTAAAATTCTTCTTCTTATTGTAGCCAACGATACTCTGACTCCTGTAGCATGCCTGAATTCTCTTTGAAGGGCTGGTATTAGCCATAGAAGAATTTCTACAGATGGAAATTCTGACATATCTATTCTGTCCATCATTGGTAACTCGGGGTTTACCAGACCGAGCTCTATTCCGTATCGAGTTTGTCTCCAGGAACCTATTCCATATCCTTGAGACATCACTCTGAGAAACACCCACTCTTTCCGACACGAACCGCTGTGAATGGCCTTCTTCAACTAAATCTATAATTCTTATACCGTCTAACTCAGAAGTTAAAGTACGATTCATTTTTAATCACGTTTTCAAAAATTTCACCACAATAAATTTTTCAAATGTTTGCACCTTGGCAAAACCAGGTCAATTAAATGGGTAATCAAATAAAATATAAAACCAAAATGGTATATTTTTTATAAAAAAGGCCCATTAAATATGTGATAAATATACGGATTTATAAAAGCGTAAACATCGTGAATACGAGGGGTGATGCATAACTTTTGAAACTATGTGTATAAAAAAATTAACAATTATTATTTTGATTTTTCACCAATTACTATTTTATAAAATCTACAAATATTTACTTTGTACAATACCAACCAAATATAACTTCATTGGAATGCATGGTAAACAAAAGAGGATAGGTACGTTTATTTTATTCCCTTTTAAAAACTATTCCGAATTAAATATATTATTATAGTATATTGTTCCCATCTATTCTGTTTTATACACAGCTTTACAATTAAAAAATACCCAAGCTCTTGTGATTTGAAAAATAATATTCGGTGAATGCTTTAATCATGTATTCATTCATAAAAATGATTTTCAAACAATATTCTAAATAAAATTTAATAAAATCGGATGTGAAAATCACTGTACTCTAGCCAACTTTTGTGGAAATGCATTTTCACGCCATTATTAAAATGCACTGCCACCAATATTATATTGGTAGTCTGGTTTTAGTTCATTGTCAATATTTCGATGGAGTTTTAGTATACTAAGCAGAATAAAAGCCAGATTTTTAATTAAAACTGAAATATACCTTTCTAAAAAGAAAATAAATTTATTTCGAGTAATATCTAAAATTCTAAAAACATTCGCTTAATGTTGTAGTTAAAGATTAATGTTTAATAGTGTGTGACAATCATATATTTTTAGGGTCTATAGTGCGCCCATGTATTCAACAAAATGTGTTCTTATGTCGCCTGTGACAGTATGACAGACCGAACAGAAATCCATTAGAGCAGTGGTCCCAACCTTTTATATTTGGCGACCCACCTTCTGATGCTTTTTCATATTCGGAACCCATCCCTCACCCATGATGATGGAAAAAAAATAAAGAACACGGTCACTGTACGCTACTCTGCTAAGCGTGTGACACACACGCAAACTTTAAGTAAGCGGGTTTAAAGATCGCGGACTTATTCGGCTCGCCGTTGGTGACAGACGCGCAAACTTTAAGAACGCATGTTGTAAGAGGGTTTAAAGATCGCGGGCTTTCTCGGCTCGCCGTCGGTGACACACGGTAGTTATTTCCGTATTTTTAGTACATACGTTTCATAAAAATGAACGCTTACATTTCATATTACATTTTACAAAAAATATCGTTTTATTTAAAAAAATTGTTCTAATAGACCACCGTCGTTCATATATGTAATTTTTTTTCGTACGGCTGTGGGAGCGATTCAGTCCCAAACAAAGGGATTGGCCCTCAATCATGACCAATATGAAAGGCCGCCCTATAGAAACCTTTAGTTTTCCTTTAGGAAAATTTAGGTTTTTAAGCTTCTCGTTCAGTCTGTTTCGATACAATATTTTTACACTATCTTGTTCGAGGCTTATAAGATTATATCTTATATCTTCTGCCATCTCTGAGAGAACTACTGGTTGTTCTTTCTGGCATCTTCTTAAAAACATTATTTTTGCTTTTAAGAAATGGTGATCGCTTCCACAAACTGCACCTCTATAAGCTCTTACGTCGTAGATTTTAAGATTTGATCTTTGGCGTACAATCAAGTAATCTATTATAGATTTTAGATTCCTTTTTCTCTGTCCCCAGGTGTATTTATGTACTTCTCGATGTTGATAGAATCCATTTGTAATACGGAGCTGGTTCTGTTCGCATATTGTGATGAGTCTGGTCCTATTGTCATTTGTTATGTTTTCTCCGTAAGGACCAACTATTTTACAGTTTTGTTTGTTTCCGACCCTGCCATTAAAATCTCCAAGCAAGATTAATTCCCTCGTATATCCTATCGATGTTATTTCTCGGTTTAGTTTCTCGTAGAATTCTTCTTTCTTGTTAACCAGTTCATCGTCGTTAACTGCATATACACCTATTATTGTTAGTTTATGATCATGTATATTTAGGTTTATTTTAATTAGTCTTTCATCTATGGCTTCCCAAGTGGTGACATATCTTCTTAAGCTTTTACGAATAATTATTGAGACTCCTTGTTGTGCTCTTTTTTCTTTTGATATGCCGCTATAGAAATTGTCGTAATGCCCTAAGTTTTCTGACCCTGTACCTTTTTTCTTGGTTTCTGTTAACACCACTATGTCCATATTGAGCTTCTTTGTTTCATGCATTACTTCATTGATTTTTGTAGAGAGACCCTCTACGTTCCATGTTCCTATATTCTTGATCCATTTTCATAGCTTAAGTCGTCGTGATTTATTCCATTCTTTCCGAGGCTGTAGATTTGGCTTTTTAACATTTCTGAATTTTTCTGAGTATTGAGGAGTTAGCCCAATGCCTCAACCCCCAACCTGGAGGACCAGGTGATTTGTTGTCAAGGTTTTCTTCCTCTAGCCTTTGATGGTTCAGCATCTAACTACAAGGCAGCAGCTTCGCCTGTACCCTAGGCAGGGGCCCCTACAGGGTGCTATCATCCGGGCCAGATGAAACCTGGTTTTTTTACGAGGTTGTTACTCCTCCCCCTTGCTCCTTTATCCGGGCTTGGGACCGGCAACATAACAGCTAAACTACTCAATTCGTGCAGCCGTCATGCAGGCGGAGTTGTAATTTTTTTATGGGGTCCTAAATATCGCCAGTATAAATAGGCGCTTACCAAACGTAGACAATAACCCTAATAGGGAATATACTAAACAACGAAGACAATTTATTAAAAAATTAGTAATAGACCTAGTAAAAAGTTATTTGCAAATTATCCTGCATCCTTAGAATTACTTTCTCATATTCGATAAGCTGAATAATGATAAATAGAAGAATAATTTGATTTTTTGTAAGTGTGGTAAGCTGTCAAAATTACGATGTGAAATATACCATTTGTTTTTGCTCTATTATAATTTAATACAAGGTAGGCCTATAAATAAGTAGGTTTTTTCAAAAACAAATACCTAATCTAAAATAATTTAGTATAATAGATTAAAATAGTTTCTTAAGGCTTTCTAAAAACTTATAAAATGTAACTTGTCTCCTTTCAACAATAAACGATTCAATTATTTCTAGACAATTTGCTTAATTAGTGAAAATATAGGTGTAACTTAAACGCAATAAAATAACGGCTCGCGGCTCGTGGCTCGACGCAGTGATACACGTACAGGGCCTTGATTTTTCACCCTTTGCTTCGTTATCGAACGTATTCGCTTCGTATCTGTTTAGTGTACAAAGCGAATACGTTCGATAACGAAGCAAAGGGTCAAAAATCGAGGACCTGGACCTCTATTTTTGACCCTTCGCTTCGTTATCGAACGTATTCCCTTCTTATACTAATCCGATACGAAGCGAATACGTTCGATAACGAAGCGAAGGGTAAAAAAGGGAGGTCCAGGCTAGGAGTAATATTTCAAACTTGTTGGATCGACGGCGTACTTACTCTATGGACTTAAAGTACGCGTAATACTTGCGGTGACACACGCGCAAAAAAGGTCGTCGAGCCGAGCCATAAGTTCGCGTAATTACTCGCGTGTGTGTCACTTTAAGAGCCACGCTGCGATCCATCTGAAATCCGCTCGCGACCCACCGGTTGGGAAACGCAGGTCCATGTCACCAGCCCCCCTTTTTCGATTTGAGGGTCAAAAAAAAGCTCATTCGTTTGTATTGCGTTAGTACTGGATTGTATCACCCTTCATTCGTTTGTACTGCCCCCACCCTTTTAAATCTGCCTGGAGGGGCTGGTGACATGCCATCCCCCCTTTTTCGATTCTAGGGTCAAAAAAAGGTTCATTCGTTTGTATTGCGTTAGTACTGGATTGTATCACCCTTCATTCGTTTGTACTGCCCCCACCCTTTTAAATCTGCCTGGAGAGGCTGGTGACATGCCATCCCCCCTTTTTCGATCTGAAGGTCCGGGATGGGTATGTTCGTTTGTACTGCGTTAGTATCGGATTGTATCGTCCTTATTTTGTTTGTACTGCCCCCACCCGTCTAGATTGGCCTGGGGGGCCAGTGACATGCTACCCTCTACTCTGCACTTTTTGCTTTCTGAACGTCGAAAATAGGTTATTTCGTTTGTACTGCGTTAGTACTGGATTGTATCACTCTTCATTCGTTTGTACTGCCTCCACCCTTTTAAATCTGTCTGGAGGGGCTGGTGACATGCCATCCCCCCTTTTTCGATATGGTGGTCCGGGATGGGTATGTTCGCTTGTACTGCGTTAGTATCGGACTGTATCGCCCTTATTTTGTTTGTACCGCCCCCACCCATCTAGATTGGCCTGGGGGACCAGTGACATGCTACCCTTCTACATTTAAAACAGGGAAGGATTAATGCTAGGAGTAAGGACACAAAATTAGCCAAAACTATTATAGTAACACCGCGGGTGTAAAATTTGGTAAATTCGTCAAAAATGTAACGAATTACATTTTGAAACTGAAAAACGGGCTTGCAAGCCACTCTCCATGGGGAATGGAAAGTTACACCCTCAGATGGATCTCGGAGTATTTCTACGCTACCGATTTGAAAAATGGTACATGTATTTGTTGGAGATATTTTAAACACCATTTTCGATCAGAAATCAGAGGAGCGACCTTGCCTTTTCCTACTAGGAAGAAATTTATCCAACCCCTCAATAAATTTTACAGTTTTACACGCTATCGATATGAAAATCAAAGATCTCATGCGGCGCATTCCGAAATGCACTCTTCGTTGTACAATTTCAACCTCTCTGTTGAAAACTTTTCAATCGTTTTTAAAACCATTCATTTTGGAACAAAGTCGTAGGGAAATAAAATAAAGATAATTGAATTTTTTATTATATACGACTATAAAATACACTTAATAGATTTTGCATAATAATTTTGCAATCTAAATTTTTTTGGGGATGGATAAATTTCTTCCTAGTAGAAAAAGACAAGGTCGCTGCTCTGATTTCTGATTGAAAATGGTGTTCAAAATATCCTCAAACAAATACATGTACCATTTTTCAAATCGCTACTACTCCGAGATCCATCTGAGGGGGTAAATTTCCATTCCCCATGGAGAGTGGAGAGTGGCTTGCAAGCCTGTTTTCAGTTTCAAAATTTAATTCGTTTCATTTTTGAGGAATTTACCAAATTTTACACCCACGGTGTTACTATGTGCAAGGTTTGTGATTTTGTGTCCTTACTCCTAGCACTAATCCTTCTCTGTTTTAAATGTAGAAGGGTAGGGGTAGTACAAACAAAATAAGGGCGGTACAATTCAGTACTAACGCAGTACAAACGAAATAGCCTATTTTTGACATTCAGATGGCAAAGAATGCATAGTAGAGGGGTAGCATGTTACTGGCCCCCCAGGCCAATCTAGACGGGTGGGGGCGGTACAAACAAAATAAGGGCGATATATTCCGATACTAACGCAGTACAAACGAACATACCTATCCCGGACCCCCAGATCGAAAAAGGGCATGTCACCAGCCCCTCCAGGCAGATTTAAAAGGGTGGGGGCAGTACAAACGAATGAAGGGTGATACAATCCAGTACTAACGCAATACAAACGAATGAGCTTTTTTTTACCCTCAAATCGAAAAAGGGGGGGCTGGTGACATGGACCTGGGAAACGCTGCATTAGGGCGTTCTCTGTGTGCTAAACGGAGAATAACTATCTATCTGGCGCTTTGTAAGCGGTCAAAAAAAGGATGTAAAGGATCTAATTTTTCTGCGCCCTGGTCTTATATGGGTGCTTCATTAATAATTGTCCATATAGTAACTGGAGAAACCTTAGCAAAAAATACGAATATTTAACCTAAAACACTTAAATAAAATATGGTTCCTTACTGAGTTACAGGGTGTTTTCTCTAAAAATTTAAAAACTATTTTTGCACAGCATTTCAAAACTGTTCGACGTATTCTTTTCATACTTGGAAGGAAGTGCGACTGCTATACACCCTACTAAATTTTGATAAACAAACGTTTCTAGCTACTACCAGAGGCGTACGACAGGAGATAGTGAATGGTTGACCCTTCTCAAATTCTACGCCACTGGAGGAATTACTATTTTAGTGTCATTTTTAGATTCTACAATACTTTATACGTAAATAACATACTCTTCATTGGTAACGATAAAGTCATTAGTTTTCGAGATATTTGCAGTTAAATATGAAACGGCACAGTTATTTTGATTAATTTATGATATGATTCATCTGATTAAAATTTAAAAACTATTTGTACCCAGTACTTTAAAACTGTTTGGCGTATTCTTATCATACTTGGCAGAAGATGTAGGCACTGTACACCCTACTAAATTAAGATAAATAAAAGTTTCTAGCTACTACCAGAGGCGTACGACAGGGGATAGTGGCTGATTGACCCTTCCCAAATTCTACGCAACTGACGAAATTGCTATTTTAGTGTAATTTTTTGATTTTTCAATACTTTTTATGTAAATAATATACTCTTCAATCGTAACGATAAAATGATTAGTTTTCGAAATATTTGAAATTAAAAATGAAGCGACGCAATACATTAATCAAAATAACCGTGTCGTTTCATTTTCAACTTCAAAGATGTCGAAAACTAATGACTTTATCGTTACGAATGAAGAGTATATTATTTTCATAAAAGGTATTGTAGAATCCAAAAATTGAGCTAAAATAGCTATTCCGCCAGTGGCATAGAATTTGGAAAGGGTCAACCATTCACTCTGGTAATAGACAGAAACGTTTGTTTAATGTAATTTAGTAGTTTGTACAGTGCCTATACTTTCTGCCAAGTATGAAATGGATAAAACGCCCTGTAACTCAGTAAGGAACCACATTTTATTTAAGTGTTTTAGGTTAAACCTTCGTATTTTGTGCTAAGGTTTCTCCAGTTACTATATGGACAATTACTAATGAAACACCCTGTAAATAATACGTATAATATAATCCCTGTCTCTGTACAATTCGGACCATCCCTTTAAAAGATAATTACACGTTTATAAACTTTTAGTCAACCCCGTATAAATTAATCTGCATAAATTGTTTACAAATGATCTACTTTCTATTATTATCATTGTTTTTTGCTGTTTAAAGTTATTAAACTATTTTTATATTTAATTTACTTTGATACATTTTTTTATTTGCGCAACCTTCATCGTTCGAATACAGAACTCACATTTCCACCTTCTGGCTCTGGCATTTTCCACAAATAACTCTCAACTAAAACTATCCAGGGCACACGACAAGGTATAATCCAGATGAATTTTCTCTGTTATCGCTGTCCATTTTCTTTGAATTTTCTTTTCTTTTTTATTTCTCGGAGGCAGACATGATCGACAGAAAAGGGCTTCAGAATTAGTGGAGTGATATCGATGGCAGATATTTAAAGTAATCGAACAAAAAGCGTAAGAAAAATAGAGGTGGCTGTTAGCTTTTATGTCTTTAGAAAAAACAAAAAGTTTAATTGTAAAACTCTGCATTTAGGCGAAGCAATAACGCACTAAAATCGGCCTTACCTCCGAAAAAAAAAACGACAAGACGGATTTTAATAACTATTTTTGTATTCGCTTCGTGAATGCGCCATGAAACTTTGGGACCCCTAGTCATGATATAATATTTAAAAACTGCATACAAAAATGCATTCATAAAGTGCATCTCAAAGAGACAATAACAAAAATTCAGAACTTGCCAATAATTATCGGCGTTAGTGAGTTCAATTTGGTTACACAGGGGTTTTTGGGGTCGCTGAAAACGAATATGCCATCGTAAGTGATCTCCGTAGTATCTGGTGCCCAGGGTACCTCATCTTGTGGAGTTTTCCTTAAATGCATTAAAAAATTAGTCAAGCATCATAACTCGGGGTTTTTTTAGGTCGCTAACGACGAATATGACATCGGAAGTGATCTCCTGAGTACCTGGTATCCAGGGTACCTACAGTTTACCTCATCTTGGGGAGTTTTCGGCAAGAGATTTATTAAAAAATTAGTTAAAAATTATTACTTGGGGTGTTTTTGGGGTCGCTAACGACGAATATGACATCTAAAGTGATCTTTGAAGTACCTGGTGTCCAGAGTACCTATTGTTTACCTCGTTTTCTGGAGATTTCGGCAAATTCGTTAAAAAATTAATGAAAAATCAATACTTGGGGGTTTTTGAGTGGCTGACGACAAATATGATATCGGAAGTGATCTACGGAGCACCTGGTACCCAGGGTACCTTCTGCTTACCTCGTTTTATGGAATTTTCGGGAAATTTATTAAAACATTAGTCAAAGTTCAATACTCTGGGATTTTTGGGGTCCCTGACGACGAATATGACATCGGAAATGATCTCACTACCTGGTGCCCAGGGTACCTACTGTTTACCTCGTCTTCTGGAGTGTTCGGCAAATTAATTAAAAAATTAGTCAAAAACCGTTAGTCACGAGGTTAACAGTAGGTACCCTGGGCACCAGGTACTCCGGACATCACTTCGGATGTAATATTCGTCGTTAGCGACCCCATAAACCCTCCGAGAAATGATTTTTGACTAATTTTTAATAAATTCATTGCCGAAAACTCCACAAGACGAGATAAACAGTAGGTACCCTAGGCACCAGGTACTCCGGAGATCACTTCTAATGTCATATTCGTCGTAAGCGGCTCCAAAAGTCCCACGAGTAATTATTTTTGACTGTTTTAATGAATTTGAGGAAAACTCCACAAGACAAGGTACTCTGGGCACCAGGTACTCCGGACATCACATACAACATCATATTCGTTTTCAACGACCTTAAAAACCCCTGAGCACCAAAATTGAACTCATTTCCGCCGATAATTGACAAGTTCTGATTTTTTTTTTGTATGTTTGAGATGCACTTTAGGAAGGCATTTTTTGTATGCATTTTTTAAATATTATATCATGACTAGGGGTCACAAAATTTCCTGGCGCATTCACGAATCGAATGCAAAAAGAATTATAGGTCTGGATCCCGCGTATGAAAAAAAAGTTGATTAATAGCAAGCTAAAAATTTGTTAACAGCTTTAGGGTGTCTAGTCGGACAAACTTTGATATATGGGAACACTTGAACAGGGGAAGTTTTAATTGTGGAACAGGTTAAAAATTTGGAACGGTCAGACCACGAAAACGGCACATGTATTTTGTCCGACAGAACAGACTTAAACTCTCCGAACAGAGATTCAACTCTCATGCCAAAAAGTCTATTCTGTTTAAGTCTATTCTGTCCGACAAAACAAATGTGCCGTTTTCGTGGTCTGACCGTTCCAAATTTTTAACCTGTTCCACAATTAAAACTACCCCTGTTCCAGTGTTCCCATACATCAAAGTTTATCCGACTAGACACCCTTAAGCTATTAACAAATTTTCAGCTTACTATTAATCAACTTTTTTTTTCATACGCGGGATCCAGACCTATTATTGAGATCCGTCTTGTCGTTTTGTTTTGTTTCGGAGATTTAGTGCTTTATTGCTTCAACTAATTATTACATTGTGACTTTTATGCCTTTACAGATGTTAATATTTGCAATTTTTATACTTTGAGTTTGCATTAAGGTAGCTTTCAATTTGATCTACGATTTTTATAACATAAAATTATGCTACATTGTCATCGAAAATTTTACAATTTTGTAGCTTACAAAGAGTCTGAGAAAAACAAAACAATAACAATACAATTTACTGAAATTACATAAATCATAAATTTTAATTTAAATTCAAAATCTAAATAAATTCCAAATTGTATGATCAACTTTTGGAACTGAAAAGTTTAAGCTACATACTGCATATGACACCCAAATATAGATAAAAACACTGCTTATATAATACAAGTACTGTGCATAGATTCTTAAACCGCCTACACATGCTCTGACAACGTTAGGGCCGACAAAGTTAGGGTTGACAAATTTAGACTGTTGGAGCAATGTGTGTGTAGGCTTGTCGCACTACAAAAATGAGTAATCCTGACAGTAAGGCTCACCGATTTTGTCGGGTGGTCTTGCTATTCCAACATCCTGACAAATTTAGTGTGTCAGAACGTGAGTAGCGTTGTTGGCCTGATTTCTGACACCAACACGGATGAATAAAATAATCTATACAGATTTCTTTTAAAAAGTGGTGGATACAAATTAGATACGTGTTAAAATATGCTAAGATCTATAATAATATAGAGTACATAGTTTACTACTTGGTGCTATATATTTTTACATGTTGCATTTTTTTACTCCAATTATGTCGTTAGAAATTTAAAAATACGGCTTATTATAATACACATTAGATTCAGAAAAAAAAAAGTAAAATGATAATTTTATATAAATGTGATGCCAATGGCAAACAAATTCAGAGCACTTTCGAGATTACAACACAAAATCACATTGGCTTTGGCTACTAACGTTTTGTCAGATAGTTTTATCAGGACGTGTGTAGAGTCGACCCCGACAAAATTAGTCCCCTAATTTTGTCGTGCGGGGAGGTTTTATCGGGTCGTGTGTAGAAGGTTTTTAGTTACTTATTAAGAACTTTTATTTTATTGAATACTAAATATGTTCTTTCAGATAGATAGATTAAACTTAAGGGAAGATGTTGCAGATTTAAGTTGTAAAGAGAGATAGTTATAATGTAGTAAATGATGGTTTTGCTTGTTTTTGATTCAGAGGGATGCACAATCGTTCGACCGTTTCAGGCTTTTTCAACAGCGCCAGCGTGCACTCCTCTGAATCGAAAAACAGCTCAACTATCAATTTAAGTGGAATTTGAAAGATCATTCAAATTCCCATTGGGACGCAATCCAGCGGCATCCCTTAACAAATTGAAGAGTCTCAGATGCAGAATCCACCATTAAAATGGTAAATAGTATTTTAAATCTGAGACTTTTCATGTTGAAAGTTCTTTCTGGTACATCCTTAATCTGCGACTTTAACAATTTATAAGACCGCAGACGACGAATATAGAAAACAAAAAAAAACAAAAACAGAAAGTTCCTCTTCTGTCTTTTTCCGAGACGAATGAAAACGGAATGTGATTGCAAGGAATCCTTTTTGTTTCCTATATTCGTCGTCTGTAGTCTTATAAATTGTTAAAGTCGCAGATTAAGGATGTACCAGAAAGAACTTTCAACATGAAAAGTCTCAGATTTAAATTACTATTTTATTGGTGGATTCTGCATCTGAGACTCTTCAATTAGTTATAATATAGTTTGCTTGCAGAATGTAGTATATATTTCTTTACTAACTCAGTGGACGGGAGGAGCAAATAGATATCAAAAGTTGAATTTCTGGTGAAGTAGTCATAAATACTATAATTAGGCCTTGCTGGAAAAACATGTAGGTGTTTACAGATTAAGCAAACAGTTTCTAAAATATATAAAGATGGAATTGTTAAAATCTAGTCATATTTGAAGTAATATCTGCAATAAAATAGTAAGATATTGTGAGGTATTGTGTGCAAATAAATATTTCGTTAATATGAGTAAAAATAACATCAACTATTTTGCCACAATATGATCCCATTTCATTTGTCCCTAATTCAAGAAAGGTCTACAATTCATTCTATATAAGACAAGTTGATAAACCTGAACTGATCCATACAATCAATAGTATCAAAAGCAAATATTCCTGTGGTATTGATGAATTTCTCAAACCTCGATCTGATGTTATATGTAACAACATATCATGTTGTTCTTCTGAGGCTAACCAGACTCCTTATTGCTCTTTTTGTAATTTAAACATAACATCGGATCGAGATTTGGGAAATTCATCAGTACTACAGGATGGTTTACTTTTGATACTATTGATTACATATATTACAGACGGGGCTTGCTCAGGCAGGACCATCTCAGTAAACGGGCAGCAACAGTTCTGGCTATTTGGTGGAGGCGCCCCATGTTATTTCTTATGGGAAAACGAATAAAATCGCTTAGGTCCATTCTGCCTCTTTTTGACGCTTTTTGTGGTGGATGCACAGACGACCACAGAGGATACCTGAGACGTACAGACGTCATCAGAGAGACGCTAACAGAAGGCACAGATGACCACAGAGGGGTACCTGAGACGTACAGACGTCTACAGAGATACGCTAACAGAAGACACAGACGACCACAAAAGGATGTCATCCGCGCCTTCACCTCAAAAAGCGTCAAAAACGAGCAGAATGGACCTTAGCGATTTCATTTGGTTCCCATAAGAAATAACCTGGGGCGCCTCCACCAAAAGCCCGAACTGTTCCTTTTACTCATCTCTATCTGCTCTGACAGCCAGGCAGCACTAAGGGCTTTTGAAGCTCCCAAGATCAGCTCTAAGCTGGTTCTTGTGTGCAAGAGAGCTTTGGATGATGTTGCTATAACCAACAGGGTTAGGTTGGTATGGGTACCGGGACACACAGGTGTGAAAGGTAACAACGAACGGGCTGACGCCCTGGCAAGAAGGGGCTCATCCGCTCTGCCTGTGGGACCCGAACCTGTGATTGGAGTACCCTTCAGTGCTGGTCGGGGTAGTCTCAAGAAGCTTATTCTACGGAGGTTCTAGGACTCGTGGGCCAGTTGTGGAGGTATGAGACAGGCCAGGCTTTACATAGTGGGGCCATCCAAAAGTCTTACAGCCCAACTGCTTTTTCTGGATCGTAGAAGATACTCCTTGGTGGTCAGTATGCTCACCGGCCACTGTAGGCTCCGACTGCACCTTCATCGGCTTGAACTGGCGGAGGGCTCACGGTGCCGTCTATGTGATGAGGAGGAGGAATCCTCCTTAAATGTTCTCTGGTAGTGCCCGGAATTGGCCTATCGGAGGTGGCAGATTCTGGGATCGACATCTATGCAGCCGAACCAGATGAGAAGAGACATGTGGCTGTGAAGCCATAAGGTTTCTGAAGGATTAGCATGGGACTGGGCCCCATAAACGCCGAAGATCTGGTTCTTATGGACCTGGTCCGTAAGATAAGAGTGATATAATAATGGACCCGCCGTAGGAGGTCTAAGTGTCTAAAGGCTCACAAGTTGGCCCTGCTCCTATATACCATAACCATAATATTGGTTATTTGGATCAGTTCAGATTTTTCAATTTTGGTCTTTTAAAGAATGAATTGTAGACCTTTCTTGAATTAGGAAGATAGAAAATGAGATTTTGCTGTGGCAAAATATGTAGTGAATGTTATATTTTTACCCACGCTAGCGAAATATTTATTTCGATTTTAAAGGTTTGGAAAGAAAAATGTTTTAGCTATGTTAGTTTTATTTAGAAGATCGTTTATTATGGACCAATTCTCTTTTCCAACACTTCTAGAGCTTCCCAGAGGATTTTAATTTTAATAGTAGGCTTTTTTAGCTTGATTGACAAGTTTTAGATAGGTTGTTATATACTTGGTGATATATTCAGCGACGGAGACTAGTTGATGTTCCATTTCTTGATGTACAGTAGTAAACGCATATTCTTGGCTGATATGCGGATACCTTGGCTAGTTCAGGATTCATATATCTATACCTAAATCCAAATAATGTAAAGATTTAGATTCTTAGTATAATCTAAGGAAAACTCAAAGAAGGCTTCACTTAACAAAAAGTTATATTTTATTACCAGAGAAAAATCATTATTTGTGGAAAGAATTAGGGTGCCCCATGAGCTGAACCTATACGATCATACCTAGTAATTTTGGTATATTTTTCTAAAAAAAAAGTCTCATTGAATTCAAGCCAGTGCTCTGTAACCGCAACTACCGGTGGAAATACAAATTCTCTAGCTAGAAAGTAAAATAATTAATCACTTTTATATCTTATGGAACGAATATTAATCAGGACCATGCTAAATTTGTCGTCACTAAAATAATTTAAGGTTTCTTCTGTATATTATGCACTTTCCAGTTCATTTATTTTTTATTGTTCATATTAATTTTAACAAAACTCTTAAACTAAATCATGAAATACTCTGTCTTATTTGGTTTTTAGAATATCTTAATTACTGTAACTAAAATATGTAATTAATATGCTTAATTAGCCACAAATTAGGTCGTTAGATGGAGTTAAAACCGACTTTAGGTTATTAAAAATCAGAAGATGCAACAGGTAGCCCAAAACTAAACATTAGGGTGGAACTATATCGCAATATTTTAAAAAAATTAACACATTGATTTGGAATACCCACCAAAAGTTTCCTTTAGTAACGACAATACAAAAGTGTTTTTACAACTTTTTGATAAAATTACATCTTCTGCCTCTACCGGCCTTTGAAAAACGAAAAAAAAAATGTTGGAGTAATAATCACAAAATAAAAAAATGACAAATTAAATTGGAATACCCACCAAAATTTACCTTTAGTAACGACAATAAGGAAGTATTATTACGACTTTTGGATAAAATTACACCTTCTGTCCTCTACAGGCTTTTGAAAAACGAAAAAGAAACAATTTTTTGGTATTATTAACAGAAGCCCGGTCCTGGCGGCCCTGGTTTGTTTAGTCTATTAGTCCCATCTTCGGGGTGCGGGGGTGCTGCGACTTTGGACTTTCAAGAAACAAACTGAGAAGAGCAAGAGATCAATCAAGAAAAGGTTTTATGCAAAACTCCCCCGAAACTTTGAAGGACATAATATTTTAACGGAAGGAAAGATAAAACCTTCGTTATCGAAAATATTAATGGCCACACAGAAGAACCGCACTTGAACAGCACATTTCATTAGTTCAAGAGCCAGGCTCCATATTTTTAGGTCACACAGTACCCCTTTCTGGATCTGCTCTAAGCATTTATCAAAGTATTGTGAACTTTCAGAGAGTTATAGGTAAAATCTAGAAGAACTAGTGGTAGTAGGATATGACGGAACTGTGGTAAATACGTGAAGAAAAAATGGTATAATTTCTCAACTATACATAGAGTTAAAGTTAAGCCGCCCTTTACAAAGATTTATCTGTCAGATTCACACTAATGAATTGCTTTACGGCATCTTTTCCAAAAGCTTGACGGTCAAACTCAAAGTCCAAGAGCTTTTGCAGGAACTATAGGAAATCAAATAGTTCATTGCGAAAATATGCCGGACTGTGAGTTACCAGAAGTACATTTAATTGACTTAAGTGCCGATTAGATATATTTGCTTCAAATTTGTGTCGCAATTTCTATAGGGGAATGTTCTGTGATTTTATTAAACCAAAGCCCTGGAAAGTTAAGTCATTCTCGATGGCTAACGTTGGCGAAACGTATTATACGTCTTTATGTTAGCACTGAAAATCGAACATTAGAATTAAAGGAACTGACCAAATTTATTGTCACGGTTTATGTTCCTTTATGGTTTCAGATCAAATGCAATTCATTATGTGTGAATGGTGCAAAGCATGTTTTACAAACAATTAAGCGTAGTTGATACTTAGAGCAAAATTTGAAAAGTTTTATAGACCCTGCAATTCAAAAACATGCCCATTTTGTACATCCGGAAAATCTTCTGCTATTGCTGCATGACGCTCACCCGCATATAAGAGAGCTTGCACTTCGTCGCATTCTCAATGCAAAAACTAAGGCCAATAATAATTCATCTAAAATCCGACCTTTTATTATTCCACAAATGAATTTTGAAGCAGATGACTATATTGATTTTATTAATTAACAAAACAATAAAATAACTTGCCCTCCATTACTTCAAGGTTTGAAAGTAGAGGATTTAAAAAATATTATTTTCGGATCTCCTGAGAAAATCATTGACATCGCTACATTTCCCTTTCACACCCAATCTGTAGAGAGAATCGTGAAGCTCGTAACTGAAGCATCATCATCGGTTATTGGGTCGCAAATCGGTTATTGGGACACAAAAAAGAGATAATTTTATCAAGGCAAAAATTTATTCGCGCAAAGTTATGCCAAAATTTGAGTCGAAAAGAGACTACAAAAAAAAGATGCATGGAAAAAATGGATAAGAGGCGGAACTATACATCCGACGTATTGTTTTTTAATAACTATGTATATGACAAATTTTGTTTAGAATTTGTCGCCAAATCGATTTCTGGGAAGATTTTTAATAAAATAATTTTCACCTACGAGAAGGGTTGGCATCCACCCCCAGGGTAAAAGCGCACGTTAGCACCATGTAACTTTTATTCCTTGAGGTATCTTCTTAGTCCAGAGTAGTAAGGATTTTCTCGGGACACTCAAAGATTCAGGTAGCTGACTACTTTCTTAGTTATTGTATAGGAAGAAAACCTACCTGTTACCTGCCTAGAGTTCAAGCCCGTTTTTTAATTATTACAAAAATCACGATTTTTTTGATCTTTTGAACTCCATTCAAAAGCTAAATAGTTGACATAAATTACAAAATTCAGTTTTTTTTTCATTTTATTAAGTGCAAATTTACAATCTACTCCAATTACAACACAGAGTATTTAGCAAATAGTAGCAAAGTCTTGAACCCTGGCATGCTTTGGGCACCATCCATCGATGGTTCTCCAATACACCTAATCAGTTAGGTCCTCTGGCCATGTCCTTTTCAGTCTTCTTCCCACAAGTGGCGGCTGGTAGAGTTGTTGAATAGTTTGACTTTCATGGGCGAAATTTCTTTCTTGGGCTTTGGTTGCCTGTAGTCTAATAACATCTTCGATGAATGGTATCCCAAGGTCATTATGGATAGTTATATTGGAGACGTACCATGGTGCATTCGCTATCATGCGCAGCGTCTTTGATTGAAAAGTTTGCAGTATTTTAGTGTTGCTCGGTTTGCTGCAGCCCCATAACTCTATACCATAACTCCATATCGGCTTTAGTATAATTTTGTATAATAATACTTTGTTTTCTAATGATAACTGGGATCTTTTACCTAGCAGCCAATACATTTGTCTGACTTTTAAATTTAGTTGAGCTTTATTGGTTTTGATATGGTTCTTCCATGTCAGCTTTCGGTCCAAATGGAGTCCCAGGTACTTGACATCTGATTTTAAGGGGATAGGAGTGTTGTTAATATGAACCTGTGGACAGTCGATCCTTCTTGTTGTGAACGTAATTTGTGAAGACTTTTCACCGTTTACTTTAATCTTCCATTTTGTTAACCATGTTTGAAGTGAACTTAAATAGTTTTGCAGTTTGTTAGGAGCTCTATCTGGGTTATCGTCTGATGTAAGGATTCCTGTATCGTCGGCAAATGTGGCCATAGTAATGTCATCATCAGCAGGTATATCAGCAGTGTAAAGGAGATAAAGGAAGGGACCGAGGACACTACCTTGAGGTACTCCGGATTGTATAGGATGATATTTGGAAAGTGAGGTATTTACTTTGATTTGGAAAAATCGCCTATATATAATAGGCATATTCTTTTTCACTTTATACAACAGGCCTGTATGCCACACCTTATCAAATGCTTTTTCCACATCAAGGAATACTGCCGCACACATTTTCTTTCCCTCTAAAGTTTCTTTTATATAATTTACAATCCTATGGCACTGCTGTATTGTTGAGTAGTTCTGTCGAAAGCCAAATTGATGGTCAGGTATTATGTTATTTATGTTTATTCTTTCGAGAATTCGGACTAAAAGAAGTCTTTCGAAAATTTTTGACATTACTGGTAGAAGGCTTATAGGACGATAGGAGGAGGGTTCTGTAGGCGGTTTGCCCGGTTTCGCAATCATAATTATTTGTGCGTATTTCCATTGAATAGGAAAGTGACACAGTCTTATCATGCTGTTATATACAATAGTTAGCAGGACTATCGCTTTTCTAGGCAAATGCTTTAGTACATCACCATTAATTAAGTCATAACCTGGAGCCTTATGAGGGTTTATTTTATTTATCGCCTTCCAGATCTCTGTTGGTGTACATGGTTTCAGTGGTAGTGATAATTGACAAGGAGCGTCGAGAAATGTGTATACTTCTTCATCTTCAGCATTGACTTCTGTATGTAGACTAAATACCTGGGCGAGGTGTAGTGCTAATGTGTTTGATTTTTCTTCATCAGTTTTTGCCCAGCTTAGATCCGATTTTCTAATTGGTGGAATAGATGTTATTGGTCTCTTGAATTTTTTGGTCGCTTGCCATAATGAATGGTCATTAGGTGTTAAGTTGGAGATGTAATATTTAAAAGTCTCATTACGGGCCTGGATTAAAGCTGTACGCAGTTGATGTGTTAACCGATTTAATTGTGTTTTATCCCGGGGATTCCTTGACCGCTGCCATTTGGCTCTAGCTCTTCTTTTTTCATTTAAAATTTCTTTAATTTGTAAAGGAATGTTATGATCATGAGTGGTAATTTTTTTATCATCTGGAGTTGACTTCCATGCAGCATCTTGTATTACTTCTGTTAAATGTTGCACTGCTTTTTCTATTTCATGGGGTTCTTTAATACGATGTTTTAAGTTTATATTTGTGTTAATAATAGCTTGAAATTGTTCCCAGTTGGTTCTTTTATTGCAGAGTTTTGCCACAGGTTCCTTCCAAATTACATTTGTACTTAGTGTTATGATTATTGCTGTGTGATCTGAACTTAAATCAAGACTGGGTTCTATTTTGTAATGTATATTTGAGATACCTTTGATAACGGCAAAGTCTAGCAGGTCAGAAATCCTGTTTTGATCGGTCGGCCAATACGTTGGCTGACCTGTCGAAAGGAAGTTTAAATTATTTCTCTGCGAGCACGCTAATAAATTTCTACCCTTTGGTGTTATAATCCTCGATCCCCATACGGTGTGCTTGGCGTTCCAGTCTCCAGCTGCTATAAATCGGGGTCCTAGTTCTTGAAAAAAGGTCTCGTATTCTTCAATTGATATGGAGTGTCTAGGAGGACAGTAAATTGCTGCAATGGCAAGTGGCCATGTAAATGTTTCTATTTTTAGTATGGTTCCTTGTATTTTAGGTATGGCGTAATTTTGTAGGAAATAGTGTTTAATAGAAGATTTAATAATAATTGCTGTTCCTGCGTGAGCAGTTCCATCAGAATGATGAGTAAGGTACGTTGTGTATAAAGGGATTTTTACTACTGTTCTTTCAGTTGAGTGTGATTCTGAGATGAGAAGAACATCTAATTTATTTACTTTTAAAAATGCTGTGATTTCCTGTACATGGTTTGGTAGCCCGTTGGCGTTCCAAGCGGCTATTCTAATTGATGGAGCCATTAATTTGTTATTTTACTAATGACTATTGTTAGCATGTTCAGGATCATGCTATTTTGGTTCAGAAGTTGATTAAATAGATTTTTGAATTCATTTAAGAAGCTTGACATCATGTGTGTTAAATCTTCACCATTATTTGGTCTGTTGATGTTTCCTGAGGTTACTTGAGCATAATTCATTCCATTTTGCGCATATTGTTGAGTCATTTGGTGCAGTGCTGGATTGGGATTTATGTATCCTTGTGTGTTTCTAGGTCCAGTTGTGTCGTTATTCCTGTTCTTTGCTTTTAATAAGTCTCGATAAACAGTGCAGCCTTTATAGTTCGCTGGGTGGTTGCCCTTGCAAAGAGTACATGTTGCAGGTGTGTCTTTCGGCTTTGTGCAACTTTTGGTGTTGTGTGATCCTCCACATTTAACACATAAGGTTTATAACAGTATGATTTAGAGTGTCCGTATGCCTGACATCGAGTGCATTGCACAATGGTGTTCTTGTGTTTCGGAGCTTCTACTCTAATTCTGGTATTGTATATAAATTCCACATTAAAAACTTTATTATTGTTGTTTTTTGGTTCCAAATCGACGAAAAATAATGGTAGGGGCTCTTTTGTTACTCTGTGCCGGATGTTTAAAACATTTCTGACTGTGTGGCCTTGCCTTAATAATTCAGATTTTATTTGCTCTAAGGGTATAGAATGGTGTAAACCTCTTAGGACGACTCTATATGCTCTTTCTTGTTTGAGTTGATAGCTATGGTGTACTATTTTTTCTTCTCTCATGTAATTTATTATTTTTCTATAAGAATCAGGTGTTTTAGCATTTATTTTAACAACATTTTCAGGAAGAGTGGTAGTATAATATGTTTCATCTTCAGTAACTTGCGCTATAGAGTCAGTCATTGCTTTGTAGTCTATTACTCCGTAAACATAGATAGGGGGCGGCTTGGGATCTTTCGTTTGAGTATTTGGGTTGTCATCGTTTCTTTTACTGGTATGGATTTGGTTTGTATCTGCGTTTTCTTCTGAGAGAGTTTGAAACCTATTAGATGTGCTTACTGAGGCACCTTGCTCAGTAGTTTCTGCTATTTTTCTACGTTTTCTTTTTGATCTCGACTCTTTTAGTTGTTGCCACGGACAAACATTTGCATCACTTTCCATGTTTTCATCGTCACTTGACGAGAACGGTAGGGAATAGTCTATTCCTTCTTCGAAAGTTTTTGAGTGTATCTCTGGCTGTGGAGGAACTGAGTTTTTGCTCATTTGAGGTAAGGATAAATTTTGTAAATTAGATGGATAAGTGTACATATTTGGAAGAAGCGGGAATTGATTTTGATCATAGTGCATCATGTCTGCTGATACAGAGTTGTGTTGTTGCATATATTGATGATTTGGTTGCATTGGTATCATTGTATTTGAGGGTTGATTCATTTGTGCATTATATATATTGTTGACTGGACCGGATCCGTTCCCATTTCCAGCCAAAAACATTTTTATAAATGGATGATTAATATTTCTTGTCTAGTGCAATTGAGTCGCACCCAAGAATAATAAAATAAAAACATTTAAAAATAAATTGCTGATAAAAAGTCTATATAGTCTTTGTGTAATTCTAATTCTAATTAATAGTCTATTTGGACACTTTGAATTTGGCAAACACTTACCCAGCTAGTGGATAGTGTAATGTTCTTGCTGGACCACTTTCACTATTTTTAAACGATGCTAATTCACTATTTTTGAGGTATTAGTACTCAACAAACAATGGCTGATGTTTACCATATAGTGGGTCAACTGCACTCCCAGTTTTTTAAAACATTGAAAAACCTTCAAAATGCCGATTTTTTAAAGTTAAAAAGTTAATTTCTTGCTAAGCAAACTGCAAAATACGTGAAAATCGTTATTTGTTAATAACTTTTAGTAAAAATAACTTATAATTTTAGTGTTTCAGCCAAAGTTGGGTATTGGTGTACTTAACAAATCTTCAAAATTTGAGATCAATCCATTAATTAGCTTAAGAGTTATTCTATTTGTTTATCCCAGAGACCTTTATTTTACAATAAGATAAGACAGAAAATAATGAAGATAGGGCAATTCTGATTATGCCAAATAGAAGTAGAAGAGTGATAGTATCAAAATATATTAAAAAAAGATAAAAAAAATAATTATTATATTTAAAAATCCTTATGTCAAATATTTGAAATTTTGCAGTTTATAAGCATTTAGAACAACTTTAAAAATGTTGTAGAAACAATATTTTTATATATTCAAAAAGAAAGTATTTTAACACGAATTTTCAAACGAAAAAATTTTGTCTGGGTTCATTTGGGACAAAGTTAGCTATATGTTTTTTTTTATCCACAGCTAATTTGTTTATAACAATTAAGGAATCTCAGTACTTCCATTTTAAAGAATGGGATTTGTATTTTTTCTTAAAAAATTTGCACAGGCATTGTACCTTCACAGCACCCTCTACAATTTTTCAAAAATGTAGTTCAAACGATTACTACGGGGAACCTACAAATCCACCGAGTTAAAATACCGAAAAAGCAATTTCGAACGAATATAATTTTCCGTATCTCCGGATCAACTCAATGGATTTTGATCTTTCCTTTTTTAATTTGTATCTAATTTCTACGTACATTACAAATATGCAATTTGTTTATAAATTTATTAATTAATAAACAGTCTAATTTGTTTAAACCATTCTTGAAAAAATATTTTTTTTACAAAAATTTATTTTTTAGTCATAGAAAAAGTTAAAGTACACTTTAATAAATAAAAGATTTTTATTAGAAAATTATTTATTGAAGATAATTTATTTATTTATTAAAGTGTACCTTAACTTTTTCTGTTATAGGTTGTTGGAATGTACGAACAATGGCGGAAATAAGTAAAGCACATCAGATAGCATCAGAAATGGGTAGATACAACATAATCATACTAGGGATCAGTGAAACTAGATGGAATGGGTCAGGACGAATCCAATTACAGTGTGGAACTACTGTCATCTATTCTGGCAAGGATATAAACTCAGACAAAGAAAAAGGGGTGGCATTAATGGTGGCATAAATAAAGCATCGGCCCAAGCATTGGTGGAGTGGGAGAATGTCTCTGAGAGAATTATATGGGGAAGATTTCAAAGCAAATTTAGAAACTTAATAATAATTAATGTGTACGCTCCAACAAATCAACAAGAAGATGAAACAAAGGAAGAGTTCTACGACCAGATGTATATGTTGCTAGCAAAAACACAAAAAACATATAAACGGGATATAAAAATCGTTTTGGGGGATTGGAACGCCAAAGTAGGATCTAATAATAATGGAAAGGAACATGTAATGGGGATTTATGGCATGGGAGAAAGAAATGACAATGGCACGAGATTAATAGAACTTTGCTCGACAAACGATATGATGATTGGGGGAACATTATTCCAACATAAAGATATCCATAAAACAACATGAACGTCACCAGGAGGAAAATTTAAGAACCAAATTGACCACATTCTCATTGAAAAGAAGTGGAAAAATTCCTTACAAGATGTGAGAGCAATGATAGGAGCCGACTGTGCATCAGACTACGAATTAGTGAGAGCAAAAATAAAAATTAGCCTCAAGGCTATTTATAAATCAAACAAAAAATATAGAAAATTCAATACAAATAAATTAAGAGACTCTAGCATAACAAACAAATACTAACAAACGTTGGAGAGGCATGTGGGGAACTTGGAACAAGTAGGAAAATCTAGCATTGAAGGTATATGGGAAATATATAAAAACGCCTACATGGAAGCAAGGAATGAGATATTAGGGTGCAAGGAGAAAGCTGATCAACCATGGATAACGCTGGACACTAAAACAAAAATCAACGAAAGAAGAGCAATCAAAACTGAATTGATCAAAACAACAAACCCGATAAAACAAAAAGAAATGCAGGAGAAATACACAGAAAAAAATAAAGAAGTTAAAAAACAAGCCAGAACAGATAAAAGGCTGTATATGGAACAAATGGCAGAAAAAGCAGAGGAAGCAGCGATAATACATGACACAAGTACACTTTACTCAATAACCAGAGAAATTAAAGGGGACAAGAGCAAGCAAAGAACGAAACTAATGGGAAAAGAAGGAGAAACACTCACAACTCAAAAAGAAATTGCCCAAAGATAGACACAATTCTTCGCAAAACTCTATGAAGAAGGAATTGAATCACAAATAGAGATGGAAGAAACAGAGAGAAACGAAACATTAATCATAAGAAACGACGAATTTACGAAGGACGAAATAAGGTATGCTATAAACCTTTTCAAAAACGACAAAGCGGCTAGTGTTGATGGAATTCCTGCAGAACTGATAAAATCACACTTAAACTTCTCAGTGGATATGTACTACTTACTATTCAAAAAAAATTTGGATCGAGGAAGATACCAAAAGATTGGGGTGAAGGAGTTATAATAAAGCTACCAAAGAAAGGAAATCTCACAGTATGCGAAAACTGGAGACCAATCACTCTTCTCACTGTAGCTACCAAAATAATGGCCAGAATAATATTGGAGAGAATTAAAGATCCCATAAATAAAAAATTAAGAATTAACCAAATAGGATTCAGACCGAACAGTTCCTGTATTGACCATATAAATACCCTAAGAATCATCCTGGAATAATCAGCGGAAATGAATCAGGAAGTTTATATCAACTTTGTAGACTTCGAAAAAGCGTTTGATTCAATAAATCGTAATATGATGTGGAGGATATTAAAACTCTATGGAATACCAGATAAATATATAGGAGTAATAAGGCTTTTCTACGACGAATGTTTTGCCAGAGTTGAACATGAAGGGGAACTATCCCAACAAATAAGCATCAAAAAAGGAGTAAGACAGGGCTGTGTCTTGTCACCGACATTGTTTATAATAGTCATAGATTGGATAATGAAACAAACTGAAGATAAAAAAACAGGTATACAATGGTCACCATTTACAAAACTAGAGGATCTAGAGTTCGCTGACGACATATGTCTCATAACATCAAACAGAAAACACATGCAAAACAAAATCACCAGATTGAACAACATAGCAAAAACAACCGGCTTAAAAATAAATCCCAAAAAAACGAAAATAATATCAAATGGGGAAACGAACGGAAACAATATATATTTGGAAGGGAAACAAATAGAAGAAATAAAAGATTTCTGTTATTTGGGCAGTCTGCTAAACACAACAGGAGGCACAGAAAAGGACATAACACAAAGAATAAGCTTCGCACAAAACGCTTTCAACTCTTTGCGCAAGATATGGGCCTCGACAAACATCAGCAGAAGAACAAAGCTACGACTATTTGAAACTAATGTAAAGTCTGTCCTGTTATATGGAGCAGAAACATGGAAACACCATAAAAAATTCTTTCAGAAAATACAATCCTTCATTAACAGGTGCCTACGTATTATACTGAGAATATTTTGGCCAAACAAAATGACTAATGACGAATTGTGGAGAATAACAAATGAAGAAAGAATAGAGCATACAATAGAAAAACGGAAATGGAAGTGGATAGGACACACCTTACGAAAACCAGCAAAAAATATTGCTAGACAATCTCTACATTACAATGCTCAAGGCAAAAGAAGAATGGGTAGACCATCTTATACGTGGAAAAGACCAATAGAGAAAGAACTTAAAGAAAATAATTTAACATGGCACGATGCAAAAAAGATAGCAAAAAAACAGAAGAGAATGGAGAAAACTAGTAAATAAAATTGGACGAAACTCAACAGATGATGCGTGGGACTAGCAACCTCACCATCATTCCTCATGCTACTTGAAACACCGCAAGGTGCCCTTTGCTCCACTTGGAGATGTATGATTATGATGATGATGAACTTTTTCTGTGATTAGTAACGATAGTATAATTAAAATCATGGATTTTTGAGAAAAATTATTTTTTCAAAAATTTTTTAAACAAATTAGGCTGTTTATTAATTAATAAATGTCTAGACAAATTGCATATTTGTAATGTACAGAAAATTACATACGAATTAAAAAAAGAACGATCAAAATATATTCAGTAGATCCCGAGCTATAGAAAATGATAGTAGTTTTAAGTTGCCTTTTTTAGTTTTTGAACTCATGCATTTGTCGGCTCCCAGCTCCCCCTTTACTTACCACGACTAGTGACCAATTGAACTACATTTTTAAAAATTCGTGTAAAATACCAACTTTTCTAATATGTAAAATAATTTTTCCTAGGGTTAATACTTTTATAGTTATTCTAAATGTTTTTAAACTACAAAATTTCACAAATTTGGCATTAGGATTTTTGACTGTATTAGATAATTTTTTATCATTTTTTAGTAAATTTTGATAGAATCAGTTTTCTACTTTCATCTGGCATACGCAGAATTGCCCTGTCTTTATTTTTTTCTCCCTTATTGTATTGCAAAATAAAGGTCTCTGGGATAAACAATTGGAAAAACTCGTAAACTAATTAATCGATTGGTCTCAAATTTTGAGGGTTTGTTAATTAACCCAATACCCAACTTTGGGTAAAACACTAAATTTCTAAGGCAGTTTTTGTAAAAGTTATTAACAAATAACGATTTTCACTTATTTTTTAGTTTGACTAGCTACAAATTACCTTTTTAACTTTAAAATATCGGCATTTTGAAGGTTTTTAATGTTCTAAAAAATTAAATTTTGTAATTTTATGTCAACTATTTAGCTTTTGAATGGGGTGCAAAAAATTTAAAAAATCATCCGCACATGGTCTATTTCTAGCGTATTAACCTGGAGTATCTAACCACTTACGAATTTTTATGAAAATCCATTTAAATTTAAGGTTCGCCGAAATCGGAGGTAGTAGGTTATATCCATCTTCAGTGACTGTACTATTTTCGTTATATGGATTTTACGCTCCATATTAAAATTCATGAAATTATTAATATACTCTCCGCATTTTTGTTCCTCGAGATAAAATAGAGAACACATCACGATTTATGCACTGTTTATCTTTTTTACATCTTCTGTACATTATTGTAATAAAATGTATTAGAACAAGAAAAATGGTCTAGAAAATGTGGGCACATATTTCTTATAACAGTTCTCGTAATGAAGCTATTAAAGTAAAAATCGATTCTTAAGAATTTCATCAAATAACCTTTTTTAAAAGGTTTATAAATTGCTGACAAGGCTATTATCCGAGAAAGTATGACCCCAAATTTAGTCCCTTTATCTGTTTGGAAACTTTTAAAAAGAGAGGTGAACACAGAGATTGGAGAAAGGTGAGAAAATAAAAAAGTTTGAGGGAAAACGGCGCAAAATTTAGGCAGTTTTACATCGATTGCTTTCTAAGTGGTAATAAAGGTTTTTTTGTTGTTAGAGAATGGGGATTTGGGGAGTCGGAATTGAGGTGCTAACATCGATTATGAGGTACTTATTTGTTTTATTGTGTGCCATTAATTCTATTTTCCTTGGAAGTTAGATCTGCGTCACACTTTATTTGATTGCATACCGAAAAAAAAAAAACGAAAAGATTGTCTATAAAATAAATAAAAAGGGCTGTTACTTTCGTGTTATTCAGAAATCATTAAACTATTTTTTGATTCGGTCCGTTGAGTTTTTGCACTTCATTACCTTATTTATATTATCCAATCCTGTCATTCCGTGGGGAAGCATAGGTCATGAGCAGGAAAACGGCTCAAAATGTAAGCAGTTTTACATCGATTGCTTTTTAAGTGGTAATAAAGGTTTTTTTTTGTTGCTGGAGAATGTGGATTTGGATAGCCAGAATTGAGGTGATATCATCGATTATGACGTACTTATTTGTTTTATTGTGTGCCATGAATTCTATTTTCCTTGAAAGGTAGACCTCCATCACACTTTATTTGATTGTATACCAAAAAAGCGAAACGATTGCCTATAAAATAAATAAAAAATAATGTCACTTCCCTGTTATTCACAAAATGGTAAAATATTTTTTAAACTGTTGAATCTGTGGTGTGTTTTTGTTGTCCTCGGCTCTTTTATTCTATTGCATTCCATTTGACTGATTGTTTTGTTATGTCTGTATTTTCAGTCTTCAACGTGTGACCCCACCATTTCCTGCATCATTCATATTATATGGTGTTAGACCAATATATCTTCAGAATTTTTCATAGTCATCTATTTACAAAAAAATTAAGATTTTCTGGGATTTCCTTATTTTGTTGTCCATAATGTCCATGTCTCACTTACATGTAGTACTACTGATTTGACGTTACTTTTCCTTCTTAACGTGCCCTATCAAATCCCTTTGACGTTGGCGATTAACATGGCGAAACTGTCTCTGTTTCGAGCTATTCTAAATAGTTGTTCTGCTTTCCTTATCCCTGTCCACTCCCGGATATTCTTCAACCAAGGCCTGCTTTCTACCAATTCTTTTGCGTCCTTCGATTTTACCCATCATAATAAGTTGAAGAATATTATACCGGTCTCCCCTTACTACGTGTCCAAAATAGGCCATCTTTCTATATTTGATGTTATCAAGCAGCCCGCGGGCAGCATTTGCTCTCTTTAGGACAGCCACGTTTGTCAGCATAGCCGTTCATGGTATTTTCAGTGTACGTCTGTGCAGCCACATTTCAAAGGCCTCCAAACGATTAATGGTGGATATTTTTAATGTCCGTGCTTCGACACCATATAAGAGGACTGGCCAAATGTAACATTTAATCATGCGCTTTCGAAGTTGAAGTTGCAAGTTATCATTACAGAAGAATGACCTCATTTTTAAAAATGTCGTGCGGGCTATCTCGACTCTACATTTTATCTCTTTATCTGGATCTAGTTGTTCAGTAATATGGCAATCAAGATATTTAAAACTGGGTACTCTTTGAATTATATGACCATCAACATATCATAACCGTGAATCTTGATGGGCCAAACGGCTAAATATCATGTACTTTGTTTTTGAACAGTTTATGTTTAGGCCAAACTCTCTTTCCACTGTGTCAATGACATTTAAAAGGTGTTGTAATCCATTCATATCATCACTTAAAATAACTGTATCGTCTGCATATCTGATTGTATTTATCAGAATTCCATTAACTTTCACACCCCATTCCAAATTATGCGGGCCTTTCTTAAATACTCTATCTGAATATAATGTGAATAACAGTGGGGACAGCATACCACCCTGTCTGACACCTCTTTGTATTTTGCGTTGGTTTTCCATTTATGCAAGCTGTCGCTGTTTGACGCCAGTATAATTTTTCTATGATTCGTACATCTTGACTATCAACTCCTTTATCCTTTAATATTTTAATTAATTTGTGATGTTGTACTCGATCAAAGGCCTTCTCATAGTCAATAAATACAGAAAAGACGTCTTTACTTTGATCTCGGCATTTCTGCAATAATACATTTAGTGCAAAAAGTGCGTCCCGGGTTCCCAGTCCATTTCTGAAGCCAAACTGTGTTTCTTCTTAATCTTCTTCATATTTATCTCTGACTCTACTGCCGATGATACGTAGAAAGATTTAAAAAGTGTGGCTCATAAGCCTTATCGTTTTATAATCGCTACAGTTTTTCGGACGTTGTTTTTTTGGTAGGGTTATGAATTCGGACTTTAACCAATCTTCAGGGATATCACCAGCCTAATAAACATCATTGAAGAGTTTGACTAGTATTCCAATGTTTTCCTCTTTTATGAGCTTGAACATTTCTGTAGGCATGTTGTCAGGACCAACGGCTTTCTTGTTTTTTGCCAATTTTATAGCATGTAGTATTTCTGATTTTAGTATTTCTGGTCCTTTACCTTCATCTAAAGTCTCCAGTTCTTCGGGTCTATCACCATTAGGGAGCGGATTTTATGCTAAATGCATATTGCATGCATATTTCGCATATTTGAGAACTTTACAAAATTTGGCATATTTTTAAAGAAACCTGCATATTTTGTGCCTATTAAAAAACATTAAGTCCAAAAAAAATTTTAAAATTTTTAATTTGACACAAAATATTTCCCCGCACAGGCTGTCGTATCTATTAATTCGAGAACTACCTGAAGAGGACGGCTCATTAACTGCCTTTCATTTTTTTTTAGAAAATACCCGATCTTTACACAAAGTACTTATAGTGCTTATAGTAACCCGTTATAAAATGATTGTAGGATGTTAAAGTGATGAAGGATGGTACCCGGAAATCCGAATTTTATTTACTTTTTTTATTATATTTAGTAGTTACCTATAATTCTGGTGATTTTTTAAATCCTCTATTGTTGAGAGAATTTACACCTTTAACCATAGTTTTACGATTTTCTAAAGGAAATTAACAAGTTATTTTAAATACGCCCCAATTACTTCTATTGATGTTGAAAGTAGTTTTTCAAGTTATAAAAATATTTTATCTAATCAAAGAATATGTTACCTCGTAAAGAAATTGGAAAAACACATTGTAGTGAATTATAATCGAAGATAATAATTTATTTTTTCTACAACCATGTTAAAAATGCCATATCGAGCGTTAAAAATGCTACTTTAAGGCACTAGTGCTTTAAAAAAATTTTAAGGCGCTGCAGTTCGTATTGACCGTATATGCAATTTTGATGTAATGTCAAAAAAATATAAAATTGGAATGTCAGTCAAGTTCAAGTAAAAGTTTTTGTAGATATTGTCCTGTAATTACGTTTGTAGAAAAAATATTGTATGATATGCGTGTTAAAAAGTACATTTTTAAGGCACTCATGTGCCTTACTTTCACATGCGTTCCTTAAACGTGTACTTTTAACACTTATATCATAAATAATTATATAGTGATATTGTTGTTTTATTTTAAATAGGTAACTATTGGTAGCAGCTTTTGTAAAAACTGTGAATAAATTGCATATATTATAAAAAAATTATTTTATTTGAAAGATAATAAATAAGATTACCGCCCCCCTTTAAAGGAACCCCTTAGAATAGAATAGAACAGGAATTTTGTGGTATCTCTAAATGCGCATTTTTTGAATTTTTGTGCATATCTTGCGCATATTTCGTAATTTTTTACCGCATATATATGCGCATATTTCATCAAAATTGATCGCATATAAATCCGCTTCCAAATCATCATTATACAGTTCATTTATATAATTATACCAGGTAGTTCGAATTTCGTGTTCGTCTATTATAATTTTTTCGACGAATCGGTTATAGTATGTGGAGTTTTCTTATGATGAAGACCAGCTGCTTCTCTCTGACGTTACTATTAAAAAATATTTTTATTTGAGTGTTTTAGCTACCCTGTGTTGATCTCCATATCTTTGAGAGGAATATACAAAGGCCTGTTGTGCTTTTCCTATTTTGTGTTTAACCCGCCATTACACGCGCTATGAGGGAATACCTCACCATATTTGTTTATAACCAATAAAATCGTCTTAACTAATACGATACACTTGAGCACCCAGGAATGCCTTTAGCATCGTTCATGAGAGGGTATGAAAAAGTTATAGAATATTTCAGACGGTCAGTGTGCTCTGTGATACTTGAAAGAAGTGACATCCCTCGTCAAGTGACAGAATTCCTCACTGCGCGTGCAATCACGGTGAAATCACGTTTCTGTTATCTCAAAGAAACTTTTAGGTTTTTGTTTAATATTTGGGTAGGTTTAATTAAAATATTATTGTTAAGGTTAGGTTAGGAACAGTGCTGCACCGAGGGGGTGGGTTTGGGGGGTTAAAATCCCTCCCAGAGCATATAGAAATATATATAAAAGAACGTAGGAAAATGTAACTTGTCTTTCACAAATAATACAAAAAACTTTCGGTACCCAAGCCAACCCCCCCAGAGGGGGCGCCACTGGTTAAGAACCCATTTTTAAATTTACCTATTCTAATTGAGAAATAAGCCACAATTTAACTTTAAAAATTGATTTTATTAACGTTTCGAAATCCACCTCGGAAGTCGTTATTAAAATACAAAATATTAATAGTTAATCACATAAATGCCACAAAGAAATAGCTGCAAACCAGTTGTTAATTTTAAATTGTATTTTTAGTAAAATGAATTCGCGTAAAGAACGTCAATTACTTCAGTGGCTTCCTGAAATTGAAAATAAGGAAAACTTGGTTTTGATCTATATTATTTTTACTTTTGTTTTGTTAAATTAATAAAAAAAATTGGTTTACGAGACCTTCTATAATATGTGAGTACAACCCATTTTACAGTTATACATGTTGACATTCATTCTTCCTCGAAATAAGTCGAATTGATGTAGGTGAGGGCGACGCTCATACGCGTGCAACCACGTCACAATAGAAGACGCGTGTAACGGCGGGTTAATATCTGCCTGGACTCCACCTTTTGCACTAAATATACTGCCTAGGTTGCAGAATTCTTTAATATCTTTTATTTATTATTATTTGATGTGTTTGACATATTCATTTAATAATAATAATAATAATAATGGAGTTTATTTGTAGCAAATGAATTGTACATTATAAAATAAACTCAGTTCCTCACTGAAGTTGTATGTACAACTTGTGCGTGAGGGTTCAATTTTGATTATAAAACAACACTAAATAATTTTAAAACTTACAAAAAGGAATAAAAAATAGTCTTTTTGCTCATCTCTTTTCAAATTTGGGCTGCTCTTCTCACTAATTCAGTTACTCTTAAATTTTGTTTATCGGACCTCGACGAAAATCTCATAAAATTTTAAAAAAAGGATTGCGAATAATTTGTGGTGGGCTCCTCTGGCGGGACTTCGTCTTCTATGAGAATTACCATGACTTTCGATTCTGTTTTATCCATTTTTACAATAAATTTTACGATTTAAACACTTAGAAGTGACGTTTCAAAAAAATATTCCTACTCTCGTCTCTACCGCCTTATTAGTGTTGATTTTAAAGAAAACTTGAGCCAAGTTTTTATCCAGCTTACTTATCATGTTCTTTATGTCACCAATGCATGTCATCATTGTGGTGATGTTATGCAAATATCATCTTCATATTTCATACCTGCTAGTTTCTTATTCTGTAGGTAGTTCCAAGGGATTTTATTTTTTCTTTTTTTGTGATTGTGGTATATGTCAAAGAGCAGTGGTGACAGTAGGCAACCTTGTTTTAAGGGGATGGGTACGTATTTTCGGCTGCAATGCTATTCAAATGGGGATTCGTTTTTTTCGAATCCTGAGAAAAATAATAAGTATTTTTGAAAAATTTAAACGCAGAATTGAAAGATTACTTTATTGCCGAGGGCCGAAGGTCCCTGAAAACTTCTATAATGTTTATTTTAATAAGTTACAGGGGTGAAAAATTAAGAGAAAATATAGTGTGATTTTTAGTTTCAAATATCTCATTCAAAATAAACTTTTTATTTATTCTAAGGGACTTTCGACCCTCGATAATAATTTAGTCTTTCATTCTGCGTTTAAATTTTTTAAAAACATATTTTATTAGTTTCTTCAGGACTCGAAAAAAATGGACACAATGTCCGTGGTGATATTTTCCAAATCGAACATTAGCCATCTCTGTCATACAACGCACTGAGTCAAATAGAATATGATGTCAAGACAGTGACAGTTTTAAATATTTTAAATATTTGACATGGCACCGGGTATTTTAAGTTATTGGTTAAATAATATTGAAAATGTATTTGATAAATAATTGATTAAAGACGTGAACTTAATAAAAAGTTATTTATTGTTTGTTATTTATGAAAGATCCAAGCAGGGAATAACATCAGGATTATATTCTGTGATCCAAGTATTTTGTTGTTAAAGATATTCAAAATAATTGTAAGCGTTCCATAGTAACAATATATTATTAAAAAAAATCACTTTAAGACTTTTCTTCTTTTCTCGATTGAGTATTAGTTTTCGTTGCACATATAAATTATTACAATCCCGAACTCCCGCTTCGCGTCGTTCGGCAAACTGCAGTCGCGTGCGGAAAAGAATGACTTTCTGCACTTGTTAGGAAAATAACTATTGACGACTTTAGACGGCATTCTGTTTAGACAATTATAAGATTTTTCATAAGATTGTGTTTTATACTGTCAAAAGCTTTGACAGTAGGCTTCCGATTTTCAAGGTTGCAATCTTCTCTTCAGTTTCCTCTGATCATTCTTGCTGTCGAAGTTTGGTCGATACAGAATCTTCCCCTTCTAAAAGCTTGTACATTTCTGAGAGTTTTATTGATTACGTTGTTGACTCTTTGATGTATATTATATATTTATATTTTAGTTACAGAACTTAACAGCGTTATTCCTCTCCAGTTTTCTCATAACTGTACACTGTACATCACCTTTTTTGAAGAGCTTTATTATAGTCTCATTATTAAATTCTCTGGGTAGGTGTTTTTCGTCCCAAATATCTATACTACAATCAGAATCAAGCTGCATTAGAAATAAACAAACCGAGACACGTTAACTGTCACAAAAAGCACTCCTGTATCATGATTTACAACGTATAAACTTTGTAAATCATCATTTGGAATATACAATATATATACTGTTGTCGATTTTGCCGCAATAGAAAACAACCTAGCAATATTATTAGAAACAACAGACCTTAGTACCGATCAGAAGCACTTGTACCAAATCAGTCAAGCAGTTGCTCCGGGAAAATGTCCTAATGATTTGAGCCTTAAAAAAGCTGGGAAAATATCACAAGCAAGGTGGCTGACAGTTGATAATCGGTTGCTTAGATTGTATGTTGGAACTGAATGTCCCAGCCCCCAATTAATGATGTTAGTCAGTTTCATCCAAAAAGTGTATGCACCAGTTTGGTTTTATATAAAACTGTATCCTAGCTGTTCTGATGGTTCAAAACATTTATGGCGAATGATCCATTATTCACGATTTCTACCAGTTGACCAAAGAAAAATTGTCGATGTTGTTATCCAAAGGAATGCTTATTTTGCCCATCCCGAAAATGTATTACTCTGTATGATGAAAGATGAACGAAAACATATACGGGAGCTAGGACTACGCAGAGTGCCGAAAGCTAGAGAAAGTCAGAAAGAAAAAAAGTTCCGGAGATTCAAAATACCAACATTAAATTTAAGTGCTGCAGGTTATAGTGACTTAATTTCTGTTTCTGGATTCAAAGTTACGGCTCTTCCTTTGCTAGAACATATTTCCAATGAAGATATAAGGGATATGATTGATTCTGGGAATTACAACAACATAGAGGTCTTAAACTGCCCCTGTCATACAAAATCCGTGGAAGGAACTGTTAAGTTAGTAACTGAAGCATCAGCTGCTGTTTGTGGACCAGAATCAAGGGATGGTTCGTACAAGGTTTCAGTCTAGAAATATGACGTTTTTTATGTCTTAAATCTATATATGACAATCTATAAATATATGACAATCTTAAAATGTATATATTGTATCATAAAACAGGTATTTATTTTCAAAGAACTAATAAAAAAATAAATTTAAATTTTTTTTTTGTTATTCCCAAAAATTTAAATTTAATATGGAACCCGCAGATAGGGTTTAACACAAAAAAGATTTCTTACAGTTTTATTATACATCAAAACACAACGTTTTCGCACTAGCCCCATAAAAAATAAAGACTTCGAATTTTTCGTTCCACCCTATTCAGGAGTGCTGTTTGTAACAGTTAACGTATCTTGGTTTGTTTATTTCTAGTGCATCTTTATTATGAATATAGTATACTAATAGTAATGCTATTAGCTCCACGTTTCCTTCATTGTCAGCTTTCCACAAGTCTGTTGGAATATCGTCAATTTCCTCTGCCTTGTGGTTTCTCAGGTGTCGGATTGCTTCAGTTATTTCTTTCTTTGTAGGTTTCTCCTTATTTATCCTTATATAGTTTTCATTCGGCTCTACATCATTATCATGTTGCGCACATGTCTCCATTATTGTGTTTGCTCTTCGGTTGTTTTAAGCAGCTGTCCGCGTTTGGCTTTTAGTGGTTTATCACCGTTGTAATTCTTGTTTGCAAGACGTTTAGTGGTACTATATAGCTCTGTCAGATTGTTTGTTTTAGCTGCTTCTTCTGCTGACCACGCCATCTTCCCTGTTCATTTTCTTTTGTCTCTTCTGAAGCTCTTTATTACCTGCTTATTTGCATCTTCAAAATCTCGAGCTGTTACATTTTTCCCTTCCATTGTTTAAGCTACATTAAGTTTGGATTTTATGTCCTTCCTTTACCCAATCAGGTTACCTGCTTTCTTTTCTGCATTGTATTGCAGGACTTCCTATGCAGTTTGAAAGACAGCCACTTTGCTCATTTTCCACTTGTTTGCTATATTTATCTGTGCGTTGTTTATAGTTTTCGTGTTCCATTTTATTTATTTTGCTACTCCATTATTTTTGGGTTTCACTGATTTTCAGTCGTTTTAGATTGTATTTTCTTCGTTTGTTGCATTATTTACTACTACTTTTTGTCTAGATTTTTATTTTTATTTCTGATACTAGTAGGTGATGATCGCTACCTACATCTTCTGATATTTTATTTCGTACATCTAGAAGGCTAATTTTGCATCCGTTATTGATCAAAATGTGACATATTGATTTTGCGTTTTTTTACCAGGCGATATCCAGGTTATTTTTGACAGTTTTTGTGCGGCAAAATCATATATCCAATGACCAAATCGTACCTTCAATGAGAAAATGAAAATGTTTAAGAAAAATCGGCTCAAAATTATATCCACTGCTTTCTAAGTAGAAATAAAAGTCTTTTTTTGTTTGAGAATGGGGATTTGGTAAGTCAGAATTGAGGTACTAACATCGATTATGAGGTATTCTTTTTTTTTATTGTGTACCATTAATTATAGTTTTCTTGAAAGTTAAATCTCCGTCACAGTTTATTTGATTGCCTACTGAAAAAAGGGAAAGATTGTCTACAAAGTAAAAAAAGACTGTAACTTTCTGTTATTCAAATAACAGAAAAATTTTTAAATTCGGTCTGCTGAGATTTGTGCTACCTTATCCAATTTATACGAACTACCTAAATCAAAACAGTTTAGTCAAACATACATAATTGTGTCAACAATGCGAGAACTAGGTATTGTTAAATTAATTAGAGTTACAATATTAATTAGAGCTTAAGCTTATGATATTACTCTCGATATTAGCTTATAAATATATAATTGTACCCACGACATAGAACATTAAGGTAACGTTAAGTAGTGATATATTATTTTACCTATGTGTAGAAAATTATAGTTTAAGGTATGACATAGTATAAAATAATAAATGATATAAAATATAAATAATACAAGCAACTGGACTTCGTAAGTCTGCTGGTCACTCAAAGTGACCAGAATTAGAACTGGAAGTTGATATTTAAAGTCTTTGTATAACTTTACGTCGATTGACATAGGATTTCAATAATTTTGGAACCGGAGACTAAATATGCGAGCTCGACTTTCGTCAGCCTAGATTATTATATCTTTCATTCTTCTTCTTCTTCTTTTGGTAAAGACGTGACTGTTTCTGTTTCCTTTTGAATATGCCTCTAGTAGGGTTTTCATCTCTGCTGATTTAAGCAATCTTTTGGTCCTCTCTGTGTCGGGCCGTGTTTCTGCCGCCTATGTCATTATTGGTCTGATGACTCTTTTGTAATTTCTGATTTTCATTTCTTTTCTGATAATTTTATTTCTCCATATTGTGCCATTTAGGCAACCTAGCTCTGTTTGCTCTATTCACTTGATTTTCCACTTCTGTTTCGAGCCTTCCTTAGCTAGATGATGTGATGCCTATTTAAACTCCATCACTTGTTCTATTCCAGCTCTAATTTACATTTTATTGAATTTGCTGTTATAACCATGTATTTTATCTTTTTTGGGGAAATTTACATATTACATTTTCTGGCGGTCATGTTAAATTGGTGCAGTATATGTTGTAAATCATTATCAATTTGAGAGATTAATATTGCATCGTCTGCATAGCAGATTATTTTAAGTTGTTTCTCTCCCATTTGGTATCCTTTTGTAGTTCTTACTTTTTTTATTATTTCGTCCATGATCAGGTTAAAAAATAAAGGACTCTAGGAATCCCCCTGTCTTATCCCATTATTTGGGTCAGTTAGTCCATCTTCAACTTTTACTTTTATTGTGTTGTTCTGGTAGATGTTTTCGATCGTTTTAATTATTCCTAGAGGCATCTATAGCAATATGGCACTTATAACAAATGAATAACGCCCTTTAATTTGACCCTGCCAAATGTTTTCGTAGATTGATATACCACATGTACTATTTCTGCGACTATAATGTGGCACTTTCGATTTCACCTTTTTCAACCGGAAATTTTATAAAAACCGGAGTTATATATTTTATTCTCGTGTTGCTAAGGCGCGTCAGGTAATATATCACTTGTACTATTGCTATGACTTTAACCCTTTAACGGGCAGAACTATTGTTTTTGTAAAACTATACTTTTGAATAGTAAAAGTAGTTCATTATGCATCGTTAATAAGACAAAAAATGTTTAAATTTTTTTTTTCTGTGCCAGAAGGGCTGAAAAGGGTGGTAGATATAGCTACCAGTGTGCATTTTGACAAACAACTAATACTTAGTGGGCAGTGGTATATATAACGACCAGTAAAAACAATTACAAAAATTTATAAAAAAAATACTTTATTTTGAAAATGTAAAAAAACTACATAGAGTAATATTTTAAATTTATTATATAAGAACTTCCTGTCTACTATGATAGGGTGAAAAACAGTCTTTCATAGAGCAACGTTACAAACTTGACAAATCAAATTGCTGCGTGTTTGTTTCTTTTTAGGTGAAGCACAAAGGGCACAGCGCCTATAAGTTCCTTTGGTGGGTAAGTGTGAACCAGCATTCAAAGTGGAGTTTGATGGTGGTCCAGACTATTTTCTGAAAGTAAAAGTGCTAATCAAATTATCAGCTAGTTCACTGCGGAACTGTAATGCAGTCATAGGCTTAGCACTTGAGTTTTTTTTTCAGAGTCTCCTTATATAAAATATAGCTGTTTACTATTGCTGCGTCTAAAATGAAGAAAATTTGTTGCTTGAGGTAATGTTAACAGTTGTTCATCCTCGTCGTCTTCGCAGAAAAAATGTTTTTAGGAAATAACCTACACTCAACGAAAAAGGTACGTAATATCAATAAAAATGTTAATTCAGACAACAAACGCAATTCTTAAAATTTGTCCAATTTTTGGTTTTATTGTAACAACAAAGCGATGTTCATCAATTCATTATTTTCGTTAGTTGAGCCAATGTATTACGTTTATTGAATGGACGAACATTCATTATGTATACCATAATATCCCTTTATTGATATTACGAACTCAGTTCATTGAGTCAACGAACACTATTTATTGAAACAATGAACTTTCATTATGTATACCATAATCTCACTTTATTGATATTACGAACTCTGTTCATTGAGTCAACGAACACTATTTATTGAAACAACAACGTCGTTAATTGACCGACGAAGACCATTCGTTGTGCCAATAACAGTGTTATTTCTCCTAACGTATTTCGTTTATTTCTACAATTATTTCCGTTTATTGTTACAATTAATTCCGTTCATTGGCACAATAAATACGGTTATTCTTACAAGCAATTCTATTCATTCTTACAATCAGTTTCGTTCATTCCTACTATGAACGTATTTTATATTAATAATTACTGAATGCATTAGCCCAATGTATAATATTAATTGATTAATAATAATTTTTTAAATTCCCTTTTTTGTCCTTAACCTTTAGGACTTTACACTGTGTGATTTCTCATAATTATTATATCGCTTATACAGTGCACTGGAATAAGTGTTACACTCCCCCCCTTAATTAGCTTATTTATTTTTAGCACATAAGCAAAACGCTCAGACAGGTCGATTTTTAAAATTATCAAAGTATATAATAACATCAATGTTTCGAACTTTACACGATCCCTCTTCAGGTGACAGGCGTAACTTTGATTTTTTTTTAATGGGAAAGTACATCATGTGACAGCTCATTTAAATTTGTTTAAAATGGTGATTTCAAAAATGTATAACACTTTAATCATTTTTGAGAGCGCAGGGGCAAAATTTCGATCGAATTATTTTTAAACGCATTCATTTTTTTGGAATCTTGAGAAAACTAATAAGTATTTTTGAAAAATTTAACCGCAGAATAAAAGACTACATTATTACTGAGGGCTGAAAGTCCCTTAGAATAAACAAAAAGTTTCTTTTGAATAGTATATTTGAAATAAAAAAATCATACTAAATTTTCTCTTTTTCACCCCTGTGACTTATTAAAATAATCATTATAGAAGTTCTCAGGGACGTCAGACCCTGGATAATACTGTAATATTTTATTCTGCGTTTAAATTTTCAAAAATACTAATTCTTTTTTTCATTCAGGATTCGAAAATTCATTTTCAGTTCATCTTATAAATAACATCACAAGACAATATTAAAAGTAAACACTTACAAACATAAGACACTGACAAGTTTATTTTTAATTAGAATGTTCTCCCGTATTTACCTTATCAGAAAAAACTTACTTTTATTCAAATATAAAAAATAAGTAATATCTTATCCTTATCTTCCTTCTACTACGGACTACACTTGGAAACAAAATGCAATTATTATTCGGCACTTTCAAGGAAAAGCCGTTACATTTCAAATGGTCAAGCAAAACATTTATTGTCTCAACAACCACGATTATTGTCACAATTAACGCATTGATTGTGGGAATTAAAGGCAGTAGTAGATTAATTAATGCATTCGTTGGCACAACAATCAGTGTACATCTATTCAATAATCATATATTACTCTATATTAACAACATTTTTACATTGTTTTAATGAAATCTGTACGTTGTCACGATAAACCAAGGTAATTGCTTGTCATCTACGAAATCAAGAACGTGAGTTGCTGCCACAATTAACAGTATTTATTAAATATACGAAACTAAGTTATTGGCTGAATAAATTGAGTGTTATTGATTAATGTACTCTAGTTATTCTCACAATTATTACTCAATCATTGTGACAATAACCAAGTACATTCGTCAATGTCTAAAAGTTCGTTGAAACAACAAATTAAATTGTTGTGAGAACGAAATACTATTCAATAATCACTGTTAATCAATATTACGAACTAAATTTTTTTGAGTGTAGCCAGCTTGTTGTGCTTGAAACCAAATCAGTCATCTGGATCAAAGTGAGGATCTTGATCCAAATTATCAAAATCTTCGTTTCCGCTAAAATTATTTGTCTTTCTTGTAAGAGTACATTGGCGCACCCGTTTCAAGTGCTGTACTGAAGTACTGGAACATGTCGGATGGCTGTCGATACTAGTAGTCGAGAATTGTGACGGAGTTCTGGAAATTGAGCCTGTCTCAGGTAAATTTTCGTCCGCATCCTCATCGCCATCAAATTCGGAAAGACAATACTCTTCATCACTTAGATGATCTACTATATACTGGAGTTCAGCTTCTGTAAGCGGTCGGTTTCTAGACATCTAAAAAACATAGGAGTAATGTAATGGAAAAATCTAACCAAACCTAAATAATGTACTGGAAAAATTGTAATGACAAATAGGTCTAATAAATAATTTAAAGTCATAAATAAAGCAAATAAATACAAAACTTTGCTTTAATAATTTATCCGTAAAAAAATTTAGTATTGGGCGTAAACTACGATCTCGAGATTTTTTGGTTTAGTATGTGAAAAAATAACCTCTTATTTGGTACAATCCTCAAAATGATTAAAAATATTTTCCTATTGCTAATGTCAAAGAACAAGATTTTTACAGAAATTTGTTGCCACAACATTGTTTAATAACTGGCATAAGTTTCAAAATGAAAAAAATAAAAATTGTTGGCATGCCGGGATAAATAAAAACAAAATGAATTTTGGGGTTACAATTCTCATAAAACATATTTATTATTGCAATAACTATGCCAGTGCTTTTAAAGAATTATCTGCTAATTAAAAATAATGAAAAAGTACACTTGACACTTACCTTCAATTTTTGTGCAAGTAGTTTATTCCAAATGACACTTGTGCAAAAAATAAAAATAAAATTGAACGATTTTTTACATAGACTTTTGCAGCAAGGGGCACTGGTAGCTTATCATACCAGTTTTGTGAAAAGCACGTGGTTGCCACGCCGCATACAGGTTTTCGGTATTCACACCTATCAGCAAGTATTCAGAGTATCGACTTCGCCTATAAAAATTGTTTTTACCGCAACTCTGATGACAAATTAAGCCGTAATAGCTTACAGTACTTCCAGTTGCAACTCTGGAACGGCAAGCAGTCCGAGGTCAAATTCCTTACCTCTCATACCGTCTTTACGGTATCTAAAATATGTTTGTTCTAATAAGGAAGGATTTGTATATCTAGACATATACACTCACGGACAAAAATATTGCATATTTTGAAATTAACGTGTTAAATGAATTTTTTTGTGCTGCCCCCAGCGTCATAGCAATAGGATTTCTTTTCCGAATGCGATGTTTTAATGTATCATATAAATGGTATAATCGGATTTAAATTTAATATGGGCTATATTTATGGTGGCCAAAATAATTTTTAAATTAACTCTCATCAAGGTAAATATTCACTATTTTACCGACATGAACACCGCCGTCATGGTGCATTAACACGAATTTGTTATCGAATATAGGTGACAAATGGCAAAACATGATCTTGTAAAATTTTTTTTTCTTCAAACGTCAAATAATGATGACATTACTTATCTAACTTGATCCTGTCAAAGTTTGATGTCTCCGCCGGCAGCAGTTTTTTTTCCCATTTCTTTACGGCGGAGGGAAAAATGTTGTCATGGCAACAATATGAAACATGTCAAAAAGCAACAATACAAATGTCATGAACAACAATTAAACATCATTTTTATTTATAGTAATATTAAAAGTACAATTAGTTAATGAGGAATTTTCAAAATTGAAACCGTGCAAAAATGTTCCCGACTCTTGATACGCATTGGTAATTGTTGACGATACTGATGGTCGAGCACAACTTTCAGCAATCATTCCCGATGTTGGCGAATCATGAGGGTTTAAAAAATTTTGAGCATTATCGTTCTTATTTCTTATTGAATCCTCTATATATCCTTCGGCAACCGTGCTTGATTTCCAGCCCCCATGTCTTTTGAGGCATTCTAGATTTCCGCCTCCATCAATTAAAAGTGTTGCTAAAGTTCGTCGTAAAGAGTGACCCGTGTATGCGCTTGCATCGTTTAAATTTAAATAACTAGCTACTTTTTGGGCTACTGCGCTGATCGAATGTATTCCCATGACGCTTCGGTAACACTTTCCATTTTGATACTTGTTAAAAAATCGGTTTTCTGTGAAATTTTCAGGCCGCAGTGATGCATACTTTTTATACAGTTTAATGTAGTTTTGACCAATTATCGTAAAAGATCTAATTTGTCGTGTTTTACTGTCTGGGATTTTGATAATTATTACATTTTCTTTATCCTCAATGTCCACAGTCTTCATTTTTACCATTTCGTCGCATCGACAGGCGCCGGTAACCCCAATTAACAAAACAATCTGAAATATTTTTATAATTTAGTAGAATATACTACATGCTTTGCAATATAATTTTTTTTTTACCTTTAATCCTAAATAAAACTTATCTGGCGCTTCAAACAAAAATTTATCAAACTCGTCTTTAGTGAAAACTTTAGACTTCTTTGCAGTATATCCTTCGCTTGTCTTTTTCAGAAATGCACGTAACTTTAAAAATTTGCTTATATCCACATTTTTTCTAATAACTAACTCGGATTTTATCATAGAGTATCGTGACCACATTGTAGAAGATTTCCATTTATTTTCATTTTCCATTATATTAAAATATGCCAGTAAAACGTCTTCGGTAACTTGCCGTACTCCTCTTGTATCGCACCACTCTTGGAAGTGCTTGTACGCTAACCGATACTTTATTCCGGACTTGAAGGGCCCCAAACGTGCTACTGCATCATTAGCCGCGGACTCAATTTCGTTTAGGTTTTCCATTTTCGCACTAAATTTGCGCTTGCGGTTGCAACAACAATAAGCTGTCTTTAATAATTGCAAACAACTGTCAAACAACTGTAACCAGGGAGACGCAATTCCCACCGACGACTTAATTATTTTAATTTCTAACATCTAGACGACTTTGATAGTTGTCACAGTTAATTTCGAGTAAAAATAGCGTATGAATTGTACTATTTATGGTTGAAAATTGCTACGTTTGAAGAAAAAATAGTATACTTTATTCGGCAAAGAAGCGACTTTTCTTGACTTGCCCTCTATTACGCGCCTCACTTCGTTCGGCGCGTAATATCGGGCGCGTCAAGAAAAGTCATGCTTCTCCGCCTCATAAAGTAATATACTATTATTGTACATATCAGCTGTCATTCACCCAATCACCTCTACAAGTTCGGTATCCCCTTTCCAAGAAATACCACTCCATAGCACTATGCCTCCGCCGCCGCCACCAAAATTAACACTGTGTATGAGTGATGAGTAAAGACCGGATTATATCGCCGCAGCCTACGAAAAGTATAACTCCGAAAAATGCCGTTAAGAATAGAACTTTCAATGAACGCCGCGAAAAATATTATTTTCGATTTTATTATTGTGAAAATTATAATCCCTATTAAAGTGTTAGCGAAAAAAATTATTTTTTGAGGAGTATCTGCAAAAAACAACATTTCTGTTTGTGAGTCCACGAAAATTATAATTAGTAAAAAGTTCTAAGAAATAATTGTTTTCGTCGGCAAACACAGAAACAGAAAGAAAAATAATTGTTTTCGTCGGCATCTATTATGAACTAAAATATTTTCATTATAAATATTTTGGGAGTTCTAATAGTAAATATGTTAAAAATATGTGGAATATGTGAAAAGCATTTTAGTTAGCAATATAAACATTAAATATTATCAATATAAATTCAGCAAACAAAACTTACCCCCTTATTCATTGACAATAAAAATAATATGTGCTCCATAAACTATAGCAATTTAAATAGCTTTTTTAATCGTAATTGTAACATTCTCATTATCAACTTATGATTTAAGCACATGCTTTGCAGAACACTGTTTCTTCGTTCCAAACTAATTATGGAACGGTTTTGATTCAAGAGGCCACCAAATAGTTTTTCACTTTAGGCATTTCTAAGAATCATTCGAGCATACAACTAGCACCTCACTTTGTTGTATGTTTCTGAATAATGACAATTTTTGAATGGGAAATATTTCTTGAAGCTTGAATAACTGGCTTGAGGTGCCGGCATAACATAAATTATGATGAATCAAAAATCATAGTCGTAAAATAAATGGAACTATAATATGCATCGCCTGGAACCCAGAAGCAGTCCTACAGAAAGAAAAAATTTACGTGCTATTCAATTTGGATGGTGGGTTTTTCCCTAGGATGAATCTTGTGACATAAACAAAAACTTCGCTAAAATTGGTTAAAAATATGCGAAAATATGTCAAACGGTCGAAAATATGTTCAAACTATCCAAATATGTTAAAAAAAACGAAAATGTTCTAAATATGTAAAATTAAATCAGTGCTAAACGCCGTTAATTATCATAATTCGTCCACATCCTGAAGCGTTTGATTATATCTTTGATGGTTATCGATATGCAAAAAACATAAAATCCGGTCTTTACTGATGAGACTTACCGTTCACCATATTAAGCAAGATTTACAAAACTTTGTCTACAGAAGAGTTGGCAAACAGTTGTCAGTTGTTGTAACCTCATGGTCTGTACAGTCTGTACAGTCTGTACAGAGCATTTGTTTAGGTCGTGGCGGCATAGTGCTATGGAGCCGTATTGCTTTGAAAGGACATACCGAACACGTGAAGGTGATTAGACGAATTCAAATTTTAATGTACATTGAAGAGGTTTTAAAAGATCAGGTTTTGTCATTTGAATGCCGTATTGGATATGACGTATTGGTGCTAATGCACTTCTTCATGTCGCTAGCATACTGAATGCTTACCTTGAAGAGATTCAGTTTAAAAATTATACTGATTATAGCATTTATGTGATACGAAACATCGTATTCGGAAAGGAATCCTATGCCTATGATATAGTGATACAGTGATACAATATTTTTGTCCGTGGGTATATATTTATTTTATAATTTTTATCAAATTTGTACAAATGGTATATTGCTGGCCATATTCTCGGGGCTAAAAGAACAACTGAACGCATTATTATTAGTCCAGGAGGTTAGTCCATTCTTTGACGGTTTTTGCGGTAAATTTTAAAGAATCGCTTCGATTGACTTAAAATTTGGCATTCATATAGATAATATGTCAAAGAAAAAAAGTTATATTGTGACGATATGTGCTTTTGCTCTGGGGGTGGGTACCACCCCTTCTCGGTTGTCGAAATATTTACCCTCAAAATAACCTCAGAAACCGATAGAAATTTCAATTCGGAGTAAAACATGTTATATACGACTTTTTCGGTAAATTGATATTTAGCAAGTTATTCACGATCGAAATTGATGATTTCCTACATGAAAAATGCATGTTTTTGAGTGGATTTTCAAAAATAACTCTAAAATTATGCGTTTTTACGAAAAAGTCATAATTAATGAATTGAGTGGTTTTCTTTTAATTATTATAGCAATAACACTACCTAAGTTACAGCCTACTTAAAATCGGGTTTTTTCGAATTAACTTTGAATCAAACATTTTATCATTAAATATCGCAAGAAATAGAGATTTTGGGAAAAAAATTATAGAGCATCTTTTAAAGACTTTACTGGTACCTTTAAAAGATGCTAAGACAATAGTAAATTGGATAAAAAATGGTCGAGTTATTAAACAAACAAAACGATTATGTCGTTGAAAAAAACAAAAAAATAATTACTTAAATCGGTGAATTTTCCAAAAAAATAAAAATTAACATTATTCCATAATATGTACATTTAGCTTTATTTATAAACTGACTACGTGTTCTAATATTTTAACCGGTTTAAAATGCTTAGATTTGTAAAAAAAATCAATTTAGTATTAAGTAAGTTATTTTTGGATATTTTATAAATTGTTTCCAATTTTTCAAAATTACTTCAAAACTAAAAGAAATTTGAAAAATATATATCAATACTAAAATGTAGTATTTTCCATACTGAAAATTTTCCAGCTAGTTCAATGTCTCTACGATAAAAAGTGAGTGAGATATTTACACGTAAGTGTGAGAAGCTTTTTTATAATCTCTTTGAGTCGCATGCTTTAAAAATCAAAAACCTCCACAAAGTCCAACTTTTGAGAACTTTTAGCACTTGCAATTCCCGACAAAATAAGCTTTGAAACAATAAAATATCTTGAAAATTTCAGAAGTTATCGTTAAAAAACCGTTAAGCTATTAAATTTTCAGCTTGCTATTAATCAACTTTTTAGGTGTAGTCGGTTCACTAAACTCAGACATAATTGGCTAGTGATTTTAGTAAGTAATTTTGCCAATTTGATAAATTTGGCAAAAAAAATATTACTAAATAGCTTATAATTGCTAAATAGTTAGTAATATTGCCAATTTTGTTAAAATTAGCCAAAAACAAAAGAATTACGTACTAAAATCACTAGCCGGTTGTGTCTGAGTTTAGCGAACCGACTATACGCGGGATCCAGTTCTATAAGTAAAGTAACTTGTGAAGCGATTTGAGCGTAATTTGCTTACATTTAATGCTAAAAATTAAAAAAATTAAAAAAAATAAAAATAAAACTTTCTTAAAAACAACGTGATAAATTTTCCGTAAAGAGTGCTCCATTTTTTGGATATTTCACGTCGAAATATTTGATTTGCAATTTCACGAATAACAACCTACTTTTCATTGGCTACAACTCTCGTTTTACAAGCTCTCCAAACTTCATACATACACAGATTTTTTCAGTTTTTCATAATCTATATTTCTGCTCGGAATTCGATAACTACTTACTTTTTCAGTTACTTGCGAAGAACCGTCTAACAACGTGGTTCATTTGTTGAAAAATGAACATATTCACTCGCAAATAACTCGAAAAGTATTGACTTGACGAAAAGTATTATTTTTTTATACAAATTCTTATTTAGAGGGTAGTTTTTAAGGGTTTAAAACTATAAAATATATTTCAATATGAGAAACAATTAAACTCCTATATTAAGCATACTATTTAACATACCTACACATAATTTAGATTTAAAACGCTTATATATACTGTTCTATTTTTTGATAAAAATGGGTAGTCTTCACCCCTTAAAAATAAAAATCACACATCGTTGTCATATTACTTTTGAAGAGGAGGGCAAGATGAGCTTATTTGCAAAATTTCATCTACATCGGAGCGGTTCTTTAGAATTTAGAGGTTTTGTAATATTTTACCGTTAAAGAACGTACTAGGTAGCATCAAGTTTGACCGGTGCATTGTAGAAATGTTGCTTTTTTATTTAGTCAGTTGTTCCTAAGCTTATTAACAAATGATGTGTCAGCTCGCCCAAAACCGGGGCTTTTAGTCAAGAAAAGATAAAATATGAAAGTAGATGGAAAAACGCCACAGCTTATATGTCAAATATTTATCTCCGTGCCTTACATCCATAATGGCCTAGTGGTTAGGATGGTACCCGTCAAAATAGCCCCGTCGAAAAAGCTCCGACAAAATGGCCCCGACATAATATTCTTCACACAAAATAGCTCCGACAAAATAGCCTGCAGACAAAATAGCCGCAGAATAATAGCTCGCCCACAAAATAGCCCCAACAAAATAGTCCCGACAAAAAAAGCTCCCTTCAGAATTCATCATGAAATAATCCCTTAAAAATACATTTTTTCAAAAATGGTAATTATCCTTTATTCAGGTGTTTATCAACCACATTTTAATAAAAAAATGTTCTTTTTAGAAAACTCGAACCCTGTTTTCTGTTCCGATTAAATGTGTTCTAATGTTTATTTGTGATACATTTATTACATTCTTTTTTCTGTATTTACATACATTCTTCTTTATTTTGCCAAATAATTTAAGTTAAAAAAAGTTTTTGGACACCTTGTATAAATAATTATGTAAATGTTTATATTTCTGAATAGATAATTAAATAATTTTCAACTGAGCTAGCACACGACCGCTATTCTTATTTAAAAAAATCATCGATTACGTCATTACGCCCAGATGGATGACGTCACTAGTATAACATATATACCGGAATATCGTAATTTAAAAATAATAATCGACCTATTTCAGGATTTTTCCCTTACGTCGTGGGTTTACGAAATAACGAATTTATTTCTTTCATTTGCACCATACTGTATGTCTGAATTGCCGATATGAATGAGTCATATTAAATTAAATTCTTAGAAGAATTTTTTTACTTAAGCAACAACATTTTTTTTAATCTATTAATATTTTGTATTTTGAAAACGACGTCCGAAGTGGAAGTCGAAACGTTAATAAAATAATTTTTTTAAGTTAAATTGTGGTTTATTTTCCAATTAGAATAGTGATTTAAAATAAATTGTACTCCGTTAAAAGGAAAAACTTTTTATTGGGGGTATTTTCACTCGGGCTGTTTTAGCCGGGGCTGTTTTAGCCCAGGCTATTTTAGTCGGAGCTGTTTTGACCGGAGCTATTTTGTGTGCGATCTCTTTTGTCGGGGCTATTTTGTTTACGGGCTACTTTGTCGAGGCTATTTTGTATCCGGGCTATTTTGAGGGGGCTGTTTTTACCGGGACAATTTGACGGATCACGGGTTAGAATACCTGGCTCCTGGCTTTTACCCAGGCGAGTCAGAATCGATTCCGGTCGTCGGAAATCATTTTGTTTTTAAAATGTACGTTTTAATTTGAAAAATAATTGTTTTTACAATACTTTTTTATATTGTGTTATATAAATAAAAAAAAGTGGTATCAAAACAAATATTTTTCAAATCGAAATGGAATTTCTAAAAACAAAAAGGATTTCCGATGACAGAAATCGAACCCGACTCGCAGGGGTGAAATCGAGAAGCCAGGTATTCTAACCACTATTCTAAATTTACAATCCAGATGCAGTAGAAGTAAACAAAATAATACACGTTAAATGCTACTAGGAGCACTCCCGAATCATAATTTGCAATGCATATACGTACATTAAAAATCCCAAATCATGATTTCCAAAGCTTATACATTGTAAATTATGATTCGGGAGTGCTCCTACTAGCATTTAACGTGTCTTAGTTTGTTTATTTCTACTGCATCTTGGTTGTAAATTTAGTATAGGCCATCATGGATGTAAGTCACGGAGATAAATTTTTGGTATATAGGTTGTAGGGATTTTCCATCTACTTTCCTATTTTATATTTTCTTGCTTATAAACCACGGAGTTGCTCCAGCTGACAGATATTTTCATCATCAAACTACTATCTACCAAAATAAATTCATAGAAGCTGTGCTAAAATCACCTCAAAAATTTGACACTGTCTCCCAGATTATCTGGTTTGAAAAACTTGTATAATCCAATATTTTTATTTTAGACACAGCAAAGAAATCCATTTTCATTAAAATTTTAGTAACGTATTTAGTTGATAAAAAAACAGTCTAATTGGATTTAAACGAGCTAAAAGGCACACTTCAACCTCTTTGTTAATTAAGAAGGGCCGTAAAATAAATTTAATTCGTGATAATTTGATAAGTACCTATTAAAAATAATTTCTCAGCGACCGAGAAACTTTCGAGAGTCATTGGTATTTTTGGGCAGAAAACTTGAGCTTATCACGTTTCAAGTTGATGATCTATACATACAGTTTAAACTTAAAAATTAAATCTCTTGAGGTTTTTAATAATTATAAAAGATATCATGTTGACATTAGAACCAAGACGATTAAAAAATAATTTAATCTCACTAAAAAAGCGGGTGATACAAAAATTATTTATTACCAGAATTTACCATTTTTTCTAATTGATAGTAAAAATATGAACATCAAGTGGTTCATTTTATAAATTTTTTAATAAGTTTTAATAAGTAAAATAATTATTTAATTAAAATAATTCATAACATTTAAGTAACTGTAAGTAGTCAATTAAAAATGCATTAAACCTATAACGAGAGATATTATGTTGACTTAAAATTGAGTTTGAAACTATTTAATGACCATTAACAGATATTGGCCTTACTTTCACCATAAATAAAAAACAGAAAAAAAACCTTTATCTGAACAAGTGACGACCGAAAAGTTTTTAAGTTTCAGCCTGTCAACATAACGTGTCAGTGTATAATATCGAAGAATAAAAAAAAACGTAGAGTATTTAAAATAAATTTAATGAAGAAATCCTTTATAAAAGGTAATAATATACTACACATATACAGGGTGTCTGCGTAACTTTGCACCATATGGGAAACTTTTTTAATATCAATTTTACGAAAAAAAGGCATTCTTTATAAAGTGCTCTGCATAGTCTAAAGCCTAAGGTGCAATCATCAGATATCAAATTTTGTCAACAGTATACGAGGTATGTCAAAACATATTAATTTCGCTCAAGAGCAAAACTACCTTTATATTTCAAAATATCAAAAAAATTTATTATGAAAAGTTATTTGTAATTAAAAACCATATTCAAATATGCAATAACAGCCATCTACGAGAAAAAAAATTTCTGAGATTTTCCTAATTACTGATTCCGAACATCATTTTTATTTATCAGACCTGTAATAACTCTTTTATTAATAATTTTAGGAAAAAAAGGTATTCTTCATAAAAATCTGTGCATGGTCTAAACCTCAAGATGCAACCATCAGTTATCCATGTTTGTTAATTTTATACGAGGTGTATCAAATAATATGAATTTAGAAAGAATTATTTCTATATTGTTTCTAAATTCATATTATTTGACATACCTCGTATAAAATTAACAAACTTGGAAAACTGATGGTTTTATCTTGAGGTTTAGACCATGCACATATTTTTATGAAGAATAAGTTTTTTTTCTAAAATTATTAATAAAATAGTTATTACATGTCTAATAAATAAAAATGATGTTCGGAATCGGTAATTTAGGAAAATCTCAGAAATTTTTTTTCACGTAGAAGGCTGTTATTGCATATTTGAATATGGTTTTGAATTACAAATAAATTTTCTTAATAAAATTTTTTGATATTTTGAAGTATAAAGGTAGTTTGCTCTTGAGCGAAATTAATATTTTTTGACATACCTCGTATACTGTTGACAAAATTTGATATCTGATGATTGCATCTTAGGTTTTAGACTATGCAGAGCACTTTTTGACTTTATTTGGTAAAATTGATATTAAAAAAGTTTCCCATATGATGCAAAGTTACGCAGACACCCTATATAAAGATTTAAATTTAGATATGACGCTATCTCAGTTTTTGTTCCTTTTACAAAAATGGCGGGCATTCAAAATGGCGACTATACATATGTAACTCAAAGCACGATAACTTTTGAACGAGACGTCAGATTTCAACCAAATTTGGTATATAGGATCTTTTTTTAATGAGTAAGATCGAGATCTTGAACCAGAAGAATCAGTTTACCGGAAGTTTTTGCCTTTTTCCATTCTTTCACCTTGTATATAAAATTTTTTCAAAAAGGTAATACCGCCACTGAAAAGTAAAAAATATTTTTTAGGAAATATTTTCAACTTTTTAATTATGTTAATTACCATGTAATAAGTGCATAACGTATGTTCACATGTACCTATGGGCGGCAGATTAATTTTGAATTCCCGCCATTTTTGTAAAAGACAAAATCTTAGATGGCCTCATATCTAAATTTGAATCTTTGTATGTGTAGTATTAGGTGTGGTCCAAATTATTATAGGCTTCTACCATAAATGCACAATAATTCTTATATTATTATTATTTGCACGAATCTGCCGCACATAAGCATCTAAATGTGAAGAAAAATTTACATTTATTAAATGGTAATTAATATAACTAAAGATTTGAAAATATTTCCTAAAAAATATTTCTACGCTCTATTCAACGCTGGTATTACCCTTTTGAAAAATATATACAGGCTGAAAATGAAAGGTGAAAATTAGACTTTTCGTTCAAAAGTTATCGTGCTATTAGTCACATATATATAGTCGCCATTTTGAATACCTTGAATCTTGAATTTTGAATCTGAGAAGGCCATATATCTAAATTTAAACCTTTGTATGTGCAGTATATGTGGTCAAAATTATATGCCTACCGTTAAATGCACAATAACTCTTATAATATATGCACGAATCTGCCGCACATAGGCAGGGCTTGCAATACCGGGATTCCGATTTTTGTCGGTAATAAAAACTGGTATTTATCTAAAAATACCGGTATTTTGGTATTACATTAGTTGATAAAAATTGAATTTATGCACAATATAAATCTAATTTTAAATAATATTAATTAATTACATTATTTTTTTTGAAAATAAACAAACTGTACCGAGCCAAGTATGGCGCCATCGAGAAGCGGCGGTGTCGGCAATATAAAGCGATTATTTATGTTTTACGTCTACTACCCAATGCCACATTTTCTTTCGAAATGCCACATTTTGCAAGAAAAATTAACCCGATGGAATTTTGGAAAAAATATAAATCCATTTTTCCTGAGCTTTATTATTTGGCTATAAAATATTATTTTTCAATACCTGCCACATTAGTACTTTCCGAAAGAGTATTTTCAAAGTGTGAGCAGTTAACAAACCTATTAGTATTTTTTAGATACAAATACAAAAATACAATGTTGTTCTGAAGCTATTTTCTTGTGGCATTTTTACAATTTTAACTATTTAGAATGGGAAATAAGCCACAATATTATTAAAAAATGATTTTTATTAACGTTTCGACGCCCAAATCGGGTGCCGTTGTCAAAATACAAAATACTATTAATATAAACAAAAATGTTGTTGCTTAGTAAAAAAATTCTTCTAATAATTTATTTAATTTGACTCATTTATATCGGCAATTCAGATACATATGATACATTTTAAAGTAGAAGACTTTAAAATGATATTGCCAATATTTATGAGTTGCGTTCCTGGGACGACTTTACTGAAAGATAGTTCATTCGATTACATGAAATCAACCCCAACTCAAGAATATCCGTCACAAAAAAAAAAAAAAAAAAAAAATCATAGCATGTGATCTGTCTTTAAAAAGATAACCACATGCAACGGTGACATTAAAATTCTCGCGTTAGAGATCTCATAGTAAATCACGAGGGAAAACCAGGAAAAACCTCGTGATACTATCCCGACATCGTAAGTATTTGGTCTTACATTTAATTTACTCTCAAAATTAATATCAAATTCTGACTTTACTATAATTTTGTTTAAATTATAAATAATATCAATAATACATGGGTATATAAGTAATACTAAAATATAAAATATGTACTAACTCGACTATTGACTTACTAATTGTGGTATTTTCTTTCTATTGACTTCCTCTTTCAGTATGGGTATCCACATCCTACTGCATTCCACCGAGGAATTTGCGACACAATTGGTTTCGTTTAGCATAATTAGAGCCGCTTCTTTGATTTTTCTCTTTTTACTATCTGTTTCTTTCAGGACTATACTTGAATCTCTCCACTGAACTCTATGTTCATTATCCCATGCGTGTTGACATATTTGAGATCTATCAAATTCTCTATTTTTAATATAAGATTGATGTTCACTTATTCTAACGTTTAATGGTCTTGATGTTTCACCTATATAAAACTGTTCGTATTCACAAGGTATTTTATAAATACAATTCTTTGTCCTTTCTTGTTCATTGTTAGGTTTAGTTTTAGATAGAATAGATCTCAATGTGTTGGTTGTTTTGAATGTTGTTGAAATGTTGAATTTATTTCCTATTATTTTAAGTTTCTCGGATAGTCCTTTTATGTATGGTATTGATATTTTCCTCGTATTATTTCTTGTGAATGTTGTAGGATCCCGTTCTATGTTGTTCTGTTCCATTCGATCCAATCTTGACAATTCCTTATTTATAAACGATAAAGGATAATCATTTTTTAATAAAACAGATGTTAAGAATTGTTTTTCTTCTAAAAAGGAATTTTCGTTAGAACAAGTAATTTTGGCTCTATCATATAAGGATTTTATGATTCCCTTTTTAACGTTGATGTTGTGATTTGATTTGTAATTGAGATATCTGTTGGTATGTGTTGGTTTTCTATACACTTGAGTCTCATATCCAGTATCCTTCTTTAAGACTAAAACATCGAGGAAAGGCAGGGTGTTATTATATTCCTTTTCCATTGTAAATTTTATTGTCTCTTCTTGATCGTTTATAATATTCAGGAATGTATCCAACAATTCTGATCTATGAGGCCATATTGAAAACACATCATCTACATATCTCCACCATACAGTGGGTTTTAAATTTTTTTTATCATGAGGTTTTTCTGGTTTTCCCTCGTGATTTACTATGAGATCTCTAACGCGAGAATTTTAATGTCACCGTTGCATGTGGTTATCTTTTTAAAGACAGATCACATGCTATGATTTTTTTTTTTTTTTTTGTGACGGATATTCTTGAGTTGGGGTTGATTTCATGTAATCGAATGAACTATCTTTCAGTAAAGTCGTCCCAGGAACGCAACTCATAAATATTGGCAATATCATTTTAAAGTCTTCTACTTTAAAATGTATCATATGTATCTGAATTGCCGATATAAATGAGTCAAATTAAATAAATTATTAGAAGAATTTTTTTACTAAGCAACAACATTTTTTGTTTATATTAATAGTATTTTGTATTTTGACAACGGCACCCGATTTGGGCATCGAAACGTTAATAAAAATCATTTTTTAATAATATTGTGGCTTATTTCCCATTCTAAATAGTTAAAATTACAAAAATACAAAGTATCTAGAGTAGATATTAGAATACTGGTTTTAATACCGATATTCCGATATTTCAAATTTCAAATATCAAATACCGGTATTCAGATTTTAGTTAGGTATTGTAAGCCCTACACATAGGTACATGTGAAGATAAGTTATGCATTTATTACATGGTAACTAACATAACTAAAAAGTTCAAAATACTTCCTATAAAATATTGTTAGGCTCTTTTCAATGCCGACGTTACCTTCTTAAAAAATTAATATATACAGGGTGAAAGACTTGAAAAAAAAACAACATATTTAAAAAAAAAAATTCTGGAAAAACACAACTTCTGGTAAACCGATTCTTCCGGTTCAGAAGCTCGATCTTATCCATCAAAAAAAGAACCCACAAACTAAAGGGTACCCCCCTTAAGATAGGCAAAATGCCCTCACTCCCCGAATTCAATTTTATTAATTTTTTTACGTTCTATGCAAATAAAAAATGAGATAACGCGGATTTTTGCTCGCCACCCTCCTTACCCCTCCCCCCACAGCCAAAAACGTAGATTTTTAGATTTAATTTTTTTTAGTTGGGTTCCAGTTATTGATCTAAGAATTTCAAAAAATTCACAAGTATAGCTGAGGCTTTTACAAAACACGTCTATTTTTTATGGACCCATAGGTCGAGTGTACAAAAATATTAATTTCGCTCAAGAGCAAACTACCTTTATATTTCAAAATATCAAAAAAATTTATTATGAAAAGGTATTTGTAATTAAAAACCATATTCCAATATGCAATAACAGCCATCTACGAGAAAAAAAATTTCTGAGATTTTCCTAATTACTGATTCCGAACATCATTTTTATTTATTAGACCTGTAATAACTCTTTTATTAATAATTTTGGGAAAAAAAGGTATTCTTCATAAAAATCTGTGCATGGTCTAAACCTTAAGATGCAACCATCAGTTATCCAAGCTTGTTAATTTTATACGAGGTGTATCAAATAATATGAATTTAGAAAGAATTCTTTCTATATTCTTTCTAAATTCATATTATTTGACATACCTCGTATAAAATTAACAAACTTGGAAAACTGATGGTTTTATCTTGAGGTTTAGACCATGCACAGATTTTTATGAAGAATAAGTTCTTTTTCTAAAATTATTAATAAAATAGTTATTACATGTCTAATAAATAAAAATGATGTTCGGAATCGGTTATTTAGGAATATCCCAGAAATTTTTTTTCACGTAGAAGGCTGTTATTGCATATTTGAATATGGTTTTTAATTACAAATAACTTTTCATAATAAAATTTTTTGATATTTTGAAGTATAAAGGTAGTTTGCTCTTGAGCGAAATTAATATTTTTTGACATACCTCGTATACTGTTGACAAAATTTGATATCTGATGATTGCATTTTAGGTTTTAGACTATGCAGAGCACTTTATAAAGAATGACTTTTTTTCGTAAAATTGATATTAAAAAAGTTTCCCATATGGTGCAAAGTTACGCAGACACCCTATATAAAGATTTAAATTTAGATATGACGCCATTTCAGTTTTTGTTCCTTTTACAAAAATGGCGGGCATTCAAAATGGCGACTATACATATGTAACTCAAAGCATGATAACTTTTGAACGAGACGTCAGATTTCAACCAAATTTGGTATATAGGATCTTTTTTTAATGAGTAAGATCGAGATCTTGAACCAGAAGAATCAGTTTACCGGAAGTTTTTACCTTTTTCCATTCTTTTACCTTGTATATAAAATTTTTTCAAAAAGGTAATACCGCCACTTAAAAGTAAAAAATATTTTTTAGGAAATATTTTCAACTTTTTAATTATGTTAATTACCATGTAATAAGTGCATAACGTATGTTCACATGTACCTACGGGCGGCAGATTAATTTTGAATTCCCGCCATTTTTGTAGAAGACAAAATCTTAGATGGCCTCATATCTAAATTTGAATCTTTGTATGTGTAGTATTAGGTGTGGTCCAAATGATTATAGGCTTCTACCATAAATGCACAATAATTCTTATATTATTATTATTTGCACGAATCTGCCGGCCGCACATAGGCACCTAAATGTGAAGATAATTTTACATTTATTAAATGGTAATTAATATAACTAAAGAGTTGAAAATATTTCCTAAAAAATATTTCTACGCTCTATTCAACGCTGGTATTACCCTTTTGAAATTATTAATATATACAGGCTGAAAGTGAAAGGTGAAAATTAGACTTTTCGTTCAAAAGTTATCGTGCTATTAGTTACATATATATAGTCGCCATTTTGAATACCTTCAATCTTGAATTTTGAATCTGAGATGGCCTTATATCTAAATTTAAACCTTTGTATGTGCAGTATATGTGGTCAAAATTATATGCCTACAGTTAAATGCACAATAAATCTTATAATATATGCACGAATCTGCCGCACATAGGCAGGGCTTACAATACCGGGATTCCGATTTTTGTCGGTAATAAAAACTGGTATTTATCTAAAAATACCGGTATTTTGGTATTACATTAGTTGATAAAAATTGAATTTTGCACAATATAAATCTAATTTAAAATAATATTAATTAATTACATTATTTTTTTTTTTTGAAAATAAACAAACTGTACCGAGCCAAGTATGGCGCCATCGAGAAGCGGCGGTGTCGACAATATAAAGCGATTATTTATGTTTTACGTCTACTACCCAATGCCACATTTTCTTTCGAAATGCCACATTTTGCAAGAAAAATTAAACCGATGGAATTTTGGAAAAAATAGAACTATTTTTCCTGAGCTTTATTATTTGGCTATAAAATATTATTTTTAATACCTGCCACATTAGTACCTTCCGAAAGAGTATTTTCAAAGTCTAAGCAGTTAACAAACCTATTAGTATTTTTTAGGTACAAATACAAAAATACAAAGTATCTAGACTAGATATTAGAATACCACTTTTAATACCGATATTCCGATATTTCAAATTTCAAATATCAAATACCGGTATTCAAATTTTAGTTAGGTATTGTAAGCCCTACACATAGGTACATGTGAAGATAAGTTATGCATTTATTACATGGTAACTAACATAACTAAAAAGTTCAAAATACTTCCTATAAAATATTGTTAGGCTCTTTTCAATGCCGACATTACCTTCTTAAAAAATTAATATATACAGGGTGAAAGACTTGAAAAAAAAACAACATATTTTAAAAATAAATTCTGGAAAAACACAACTTCTGGTAAACCGATTCTTCCGGTTCAGAAGCTCGATATTATCCATCAAAAAAAGAACCCACAAACCAAAGGGTACCCCCCCGTTAAGATAGGCAAAATGCCCTCACTCCCCGAATTCAATTTTATTAATTTTTTTACGTTGTATGCAACTAAAAAATGAGATAACGCGGATTTTTAGCTCGCCACCCCCCTTACCCCTCCCCCCACAGCCAAAAACGTAGATTTTTAGATTTAATTTTTTTTAGTTGGGTTCCAGTTAATCTAAGAATTTCAAAAAATTTACAAGTATAGCTGAGGCTTTTACAAAACACGTCTATTTTTTATGGACTCATAGGTCGAGTGTACATAACCTCAAATTTTTTTTTAACTTTTTTAAAACCTATAACTTTCTTTTGGAGGGGGATACAGGTCCAATTTTTCTTGAATTTTGTGTATTTTATCAAAAGCTGTCTCACTTATTTTTTTCAGATTTTTCCGTCAGGTGCGCCATCTTGAAAAATCAAGAAAACGGTTTTTTAGGGGGTTTTGGGGGATTTTTTCCATTTTATAGACTGCAACATAGATCAACTCAAGGTTTTGTTAATAGATTATGTATTACTTAAAATAAATGAGTATATTAGGATATTCAAAAATTGGGCGAAACACTTTTAAACCCCCCAAAAACCATGTTTTTTTAAAGTTTTGTAAGGATTTTTGCGGGTCTAATTATATTTTTTGAGATCGATAGAGCCTGAATATTTTTTTTTCATTTTTTTACGTTATATGTGATTAAAAAATAAGACTAATCGCATTTTTAGCCCACCACCCCCTCCCCCTGCCCCTACAAAACGTCAATTTTTCTATTTTTTCTGTTTAGTTAAGTTGCAATTAATTTAAAAATTTTATGAGGATTCTACAAAACATATCTATTTTTTATAGACCCGCAGGTCGAGTGTACAATACATATAACCTCAAAATCCCTTTTTTATTTTTTTAAAACGCATTTTTGACTTCCAATCGATATTTTTTTTAAAACGTCTAATGAATTTACGTCTCTCTCGCGGACGGCCGGTTCAATACGTGCTTAGCGCTCATTTTTAATTATTAAAAATAATAGTAATAAAATAATGACAAAATTTCTTCATGCTCCTGCAGAGGGGGGGGGGGACTTTAAACTTTGAGTAGGTCACTTTATAACTTTCATAATAATAATTTTTAATCGAGTTATTAAGCCCTGAAAATGGCCATTTTCGCGTTTTTCAAATTTTAAATTGCATGTAACTCGACGACAGTCAATTTTATAGAAAAATCAAAAGAGACCTTTTTTGCTCAGGTTGATCCAGAGAATCTAAAACAAGTTTGTCATAAGTGAAAAAATTGATTTTTTGAATTCGTACTGCTTGGCACAATGTGGATTTGTTATAAGGACCTGTTTTTGAATAAGTTTGTGCAAAAAAATGAATCGAAATAATTTACCTAATGGGGACAAGCATACAACATGGACTATTTGCATTATGAGCCAAACGAAGATGGTTCGGAAAACATTAAACAATAGATACTGTTGTAGATACGAGTTGCGCAAACGGCAATATAACCATAGGCTGTTGTTTGCATGTAGCTGCCATAATATAATATTTATCGCATGGAAGATATTTTACAAAAATCATCAAGCCAGCAGAATATCTTACAAAACTCTTTGACAATACATATTATGTTATACCTGTAATAGACGAAGACAGCGATGAAGACTTTAAAACTGAAGTGTAATACCAACGAATATACTCTCCGAATACTCTACGAGTATATACGGAGCTATATATTCTTTGGTAATACTTTCCTTATTCTTTTTATGGTGTTTTACGTGGCAGTGAACGTGAATCAAAGTGACATTATAATAGGCAGAGCAGAGATATAGGTTATGTAGATGGTACAAGCACATGTTTGAATAATTAAAATATGTATAATGGAAGGTAATATTAGGGTAAATACTAAATACAAACTAACAAAGAACAAAATGGTTTGGTTCACAAAACGACAAGAAGTAGGATATATTAAATTAATGTATTTTTCTTAAATTGATTATTCTGTCTTATTTTTGTTTTTTGTACCCTACCCAAAAGATATCACAATGACATCTTTACTTTATATAAAAATCTTCACTTTATACATATAAAAATATTGCAAAAATTTGAAATTATTTTGTTAAATGTAGTTTACTTGAGGACAAACTGAGCAAAAGATATACTGAAAAAAAAAATTAAAACGAAAAAATTATGATTTATTGGGCAGGTTGAGAGGGAAGAGGGCTAAAATTGGGCTAACGCTTTTTTTTTAAACACATCAAACGTAAAAAAATGAAAAAGTATTCAGGTTGTGTTGATCTCAAAAAGTATTAGGCCTGGATCACGCGTACCAAAAAAAGTTGATTAATATCAAGCTGAAAATATCTGAATAGTTTAACGGTATCTAGTCGGAAAAACTTTGATGTAGGTATCGAAAAAGGGGAAGTTTTAATTGTGAAACGTAATTTTAATTGTGGAACGTGCCATCCTGACAAGTTTATGATTGTGAAAACTAGCAGTTTGTTTTTTCAATAGCAAATTATATAAAATATCCCTAAAAACTCAGTTATTTCAAATTATACCTACATTACCTATAAAATATACATTACATAAAAAACCTTGAATTAATCTATTTTGAAGTCTATAACATGGAGAATATCCCTAAAAACCACCGAACAAACCAGTTTTGCGGATTTTTGAAGATGGCGCACCTTACGGAAAAATCTGAAAAAAGTCAGAAATATAGTTTTTGATAAAATACAAAAAACACAAAAAAAATAGACATAAATCCATCACCAAAAAAATATACGTATTAGAAAACAAAAAAAAAAGAGTTTATAATAATGTACTTACACTCAACCTTGGGGTCCATAAAAATAGATGTTCTGTAAAAGCCTCAACTGTGCGTGTGAATTATTTGTATATTATAATTTAATAATTATTAACTATTCTAAATGGGAAATAAGCCACAATTTAACTAAAAAATGACCATTTAGAATAGTTAATTACAAAAATGCCACAAAGAAATAGCTTCCGAATAACATTCATTAATTTCAAACCAGCTTAAAAAAAATCGAAAAATTGATATTTTGGCTATGGGGGAGGGGGAATAGAGGAATAGTGGGCTAAAATTGCGGTGAGTCCTAATTTTTTTAAATCATATAGAACGTAAAAAAAATAAAAAAAACGCTGGACGGAAGGGTCGCCCGAGAACTTTATCGTACCGATCTATTATCGTTATGGTACTAGATACTGGCATTCTATAAAAATAACAAAGTTACTCGTTATTTTGATATTTTAGAATTTCAAATTAGTTCATTTTTCTGAGAAATTATTAGCTTACACTATTTACATTTCATTCTATTTCGATTATGCCAGTCAAGATATTATCTCCGAATTCTATCCTACTGCATGGATTTTAAGGAAATTTTGGGAGTAGCCCAATCTCCTAATTCAAAGTCAATCCTATATACTATGGCGCTTTTATCATGGGGGCGGTTCCCACCACTTCTCAGGGGTGAAATATTTTTATTTTCGAATTACATGGAGAAAAGGAAGATTTTTAAGAAAATTTAAAAATTCATTCTATAATTTGATCACATTTTCTACAAAAACCATTCATTTTAAACTCGTTCAACTTTTTGAAAGTAGAAGTAACACTATATTAAAAGGTATTGCATAATAAAAACAATACATTTACATTATGTTGGATGGGGAGTTAAATGTATATACTTTTCATTTTTCCTTAAAGTACATTAGTCATATATTTTTTTACACCATATCTCGCTTAATTTGTATGTAACCGAAATTTAACGGTGCTCGTTTTAAAGGCCTTTTCAAACACTACAAAAGGTGTTGGTAGCATTATACACCTAAAACCTACCGTTCCTCTGTTATTTTAAGTTGAATACACCAATTTGAGTATGCACCAAAAAACAAACTATTTTCACCTACCATATCTATTTTTTTATTATAAATACAACATTTACAAATGAACGAATCTCTTTATTATTTATAATCTAAATAATGTTTTATATAGTGTTTTTAGTTCGATGCATAGTTTTTAAGGTACTCACAAAAAATCCGTCCGAAAAGGTGTCATTTTTCAATGAAAATGGCCAATTTTCAACTACGCATAACTCAAAAAGTATTGAGTTCTCAAAAAAAGTATAGACCAGTTTTTGCTTAGACATAGGTTCTTTAGCCACTTCCGTGCTTATTTTGACCAACAAATTTTCCACCCCCTTGAAGAAGTGGGAACCGCCCCAAGATAAAAGCACCATAGTATATAGGGTAGATTTTGTTTCTTGAGCTATTCCCTACTTACTGTGAAAATATCAAGTACATCAATGTAGTAGGATAGAATTCGGAGCCAAATACCCTCATTGAGTGCCCTACAATAATGCTCTGCTATGATCGCGTGAGAGGGGACATACTTAAGATTACAGCAAAATTTCTATTTACCGTAACTTTTCGAGTTTTTGAGGTACAGCAACGAATTTTATGTCATTGGAAAGGTAATTTTGCATTCTTTCAAAATATGTAAAACTATACAGGGCGCATCTAAAAATATTAAGATTTTTTATTCATTCCCGGTTCAACCGGAAGCCATATTTTTGGTAAAATTTATTGTGATAATAGATAATAAAGTACCATATATGTCTGCAAAATTTAAAATTTAAGTTTCTGTTATGAAGGAAGTTACGGGCCCTCAAACATTTTTTTATAAAAAATACATAACTCGCCTCCTATAGGGAGTTAAGAAATCTGACTAATGTCATTCAATTTACCGACAGGATATCAAAAACATATCAAAAAATAAAAAAAATCCTTGGAGCCATTTTTGAGAAAATCTAGTTCAAATTTATGTCAAATTTTGACCCCTTAAATATAGGCAACCCGTAACTTTCTCTGAAAAACAATAACATTCTTCTTATAGCCCCATCTTTAGGCTATATAACGACGTTTTCAAATTAAACTTATCTTAAACAAGTTTTTAGATAGGTAGCGAAATGTGTCGGGTGGGCGGTCGGCCATGTTGGCCGCCATTTTGAATTTGGAAATGTCAAATTCCCTATTTTTATTTACCTATCGATGAGCTTACTTTGAGTTGAATTTCATTCATTTCGGTAAAAATTTGCAAAAATGGGCCCTAAATAACCCCCCTATTTCGGCCCCCCTTTGAGAGGTTTTTTTTAAAAGCTTAGTTTCTCGACAAAATTCTCTTAAACTTACTCATACCGAATTTCATCAAAATCGGTCCGGTAGTTTTTGCTGGGCGGTGGCGACATACGTACGTACGTACATACGTACGTACGTACGTACGTACGTACATACTTCCGACATGTTTTTTTTATTTGCTTTTTAGACTCAGCGGGACTCAAAACGTCGAAAAAAAGTGAAATATGAAAAAATTTTTTTTGCACGATCCTATAACTTTATCTATTATACTTACTACGTATATAGTACAATAAAGTAAAAATATTCAGGCTCTATCGACCACAATAAATATAATTAGATCCGCAAAAATCCTTACAGAACTTTAAAAAAACATGGTTTTTGGGTGGTTTAAAAGTGTTTCGTCAATTTTTGAATATCCTTATATACTCAGTTATTTTAAATTATACATTATCTATTAACAAAACCTTGAGTTGATCTATGTTGCAGTTTATAAAATGGAGAAAATCTTCAAAAACCCCCTAAAAAAACAGTTTTCTTAATTTTTCAAAATGGCGCACCTGACGGAAAAATCTGAAACAATTAGAGAGATAGTTTTTGATAAAATACACAAAACGCAAAAAAATTGGACCTGCAGCCCCCTCCAAAAAAAAAGTTATAGGTTTTAAAAAAGTTAAAAAAAAATTGAGGTTATGTACACTCGACCTATGGGTCCATAAAAAATGGACATGTTTTGTAAAAGCCTTAGCTATACTTGTGAATTTTTTGAAATTTTTAAATCGATTAGAACTCAACTAAAAAAAATTAAATCTAAAAATCTACGTTTTCGGCTGTGGGGGGAGGGGTAAGGGGGTGGCGAGCTAAAAATCCGCGTTATCTCATTTTTTAGTTGCATAGAACGTAAAAAAATTAATAAAATTGAATTCTAGGAGTGAGGGCATTTTGCTTATCTTAACGGGGGGTACCCGGTTGAAGTCGCACTTTTTGTTTAAAAGCTATCGTGCTATTAGTCACATATGTATCGTCGCCATTTTGAATGCCCGCCATTTTTGTAGAAGGTAAAATTTGAGATGGCCTTATATCTAGTTTTGAACCTTTATATGTGTATTTTATATGTGGTCCAAATTGTATGCTTCTACCATTAAATACACAATTCTTATAATATTTGCACGAATCTGCCGCACTTTAAGTAACAGAACAGAAACCTTTATCTGAACAAGTGACGAGCGAAAAGTTTTTGAGTGTCAGCCTGTCAACATAAAGTGTCAGTGTATAGTATCGAAGAATCAAAAAAACGTAAAGGATTTTAAAGAAAGTTAATAAAAAATTCCTTTATAACCCCCTTAAAGGGCTACATTTATCACAAAACGTTTTCGCTCTAAATAGAGCGTCATCAGTTAGTATTTTTACCTAAAATAAGTATATCCATATAAGTGAAGAAAAATATGTTAAAAATTGAAATGTTTGGCACGGCAAAGGAGCAAAGTTTGGTTATACTTACAGGCATGACAAGCAAAGCCACAAAAAATGCATAGGTAAAAAGCCTTTAATTATTGGATACATGACCTACCTTGACATAATAAATAAAAAACGCTGGACGGAAGGGCCGCCCGAGAACTTTATCGTAACGATCTATTATCGTTATGGTACTAGATACTGGCATTCTATAAAAATAACAAAGTTACTCGTTATTTTGATATTTTAGAAACACCTACTGTACTTAAAAGTATTTTATGGTTCTACGCATCATTAATTCCTGCATTTGAGAAAATGTTCGACGCCATATTTCGGGGACACACTATAGATGTGTAGATTATTGCATAAATCAAGAGAATATTATAATCATACTTTTATGATATTAAGAACAAGATATTATCTCCAAATTACATCCTACTGCATGGATTTTAATGAAATTTTGGGAGTAGCCCAATCTCCTAAATCAAAGTCTATCCTATATACTATGGCGCCTTTATCATGGGGGAAGTTCCCACCACTTCTCAGGGGTGAAATATTTTTAATTTTCGAATTGCATGGAGAAAAAGGAAGATTTTTAAGAAAATTTAAAAATTCATTCTATAATTTGATCACATTTTTTACAAAAACCATTCATTTTAAACCTGTTCAACTTTTTGAAAGTGGAAATAACACTATATATATTAAAAGGTATTGTAGAAGGAAAACAATGCATTTAAATTATGGTGGATGGGGAGTTAAATGTATATACTTTTCATTTTTCCTTAAAGTACATTAGTAATATATTTTTTTGCACCATATCTCGCTTAGTTTGTAAGTAACCGACATTTAACGGTGCTCGTTTTAAAGGCCTTTTCAAACACAACAAAAGGTGTTGGTAGCATTATACACCTAAAACTTACCGTTCCTCTGTTATTTCAAGTTGAATACACCAATTTGAGCATGCACCAAAAAACAAACTATTTTCACCTACCATATCTCTTTTTGTATTAAAAATAGAATATTTACAAAGGAACGAATCTCTTTATTATCTTTTTGCCAGACCAGTTTTGGCATAGAAATAGATTCTTTAGCCACTTCTATGCTTATTTTGACCAACAAATTTTCCACCCCCTTGAAGAAGTGGGAACCGCCCCAAGATAAAAAGCGCCATAGTGTATAGGGTATATTTTGTTTCTTGAGCTATTCCCTACTTTCTGTGAAAATATCAAGTAAATAATGTAGTAGGATGGAATTCGGAGCCAAATACCCTCATTGACTGCCCTACAATAATGCTCTGCTCTGAACGCGTGAGAGAGGACACAATAAATAAGATTATAGCAAAATTTCTATTTACCGCGACTTTTCTAGTTTTTGAGGTACAGCAATGAATTTTATGTTACTGGAAAGGCAATTTTCCATTCTTTCAAAATGTGTTAAAATATACAGGGCGTATCTAAAAAAATTAAGATTTTTATTCATTTCCGGTTCAACCGGAAGCCGTATTTTTGGTAAAAGTTATTGCGATAATAGATAATAAAGTACCATATATGTCTGCAAACTTTCAAATTTTAGTTTCTATTAAGAAGGAAGTTACGGGCACTGGAATATTTTTTATATAAAAAATTCATAACTCCCCTCCTATGGGGAGTTAAGATATATGACTAATGTCATTCAATTTACTGATAGGGTATCAAAAATATATCAAATAATAAAAAAATTTTTTGGAGCCATTTTTGAGAAAATCCAGTTCAAATTTATGTCAAAAGTTGACCCCTTAAATATAGGCAACCCGTAACTTTTTCTGAAAAACGATAACATCCTTCTTATAGCCCCATCTTTACGCTATATAACGACTTTTTCAAATTAAACTTATCTTAAACAAGTTTTTAGATAGATAGGGAAATGTGTCGGGTGAGCGGTCGGCCATGTTGGCCGCCATTTTGAATTTGGAAAAATCAAATTCCGTATTTTTATTTACCTATCAATGAGCTTACTTTGAGTTGAATTTCATTCATTTTGGTCAAAATTTGCAAAAATGGGCCCTAAATAACCCCCCTATTTCGACCCCCCTTTGAGAGGTTTTTTTTAAAGGCTTAGTTTCTCGACAAAATTCTGTTAAACTTACTCATACCGAATTTCATAAAAATCGGTCCAGTAGTTTTTGCTGGGCGGTGGCGACATACGTACGTACGTACATACGTACGTACGTACGTACGTACGTACATACTTCCGACATGTTTTTTTTATTTGCTTTTTAGACTCAGGGGGACTCAAAACGTCGAAAAAAAGTGAAATCTGAAAAAAATTTTTTTGCACGATCCTATAACTTTATCTATTATACTATATACTACGTATATAGTACGATAAAGTAAAATCTAATTAATGGATGCAATCCCTAAGGATGTGGCCTTTGGCAATATTATATGACCAGCTCAAGGCATTTGGGCAACTAAAGTGAATGTATTTTCCGATTGATCTCAGAACGAGACTGTCAAGTTACACTATCCAACAATTTAAAAGTTATTTGTGGTAAAATACAATAATAACAACAAATATCAATGCGTTGTAATTATAAATACTGAGCTTTGCAAAACTATGTCATCATCATTCTCTTTGCCTTACCAAATTAGGGTCGGCTTCCCTAATTGCATTCCTCCACACAATTATATCTTGGGTCAAATCAATATTAATCCCCTTTACCAGCATGTCCTGACTAATCGTCTCCCCCCACGTCTTCTTTGGTCTTCCGCTCCTACTTCTTCCAGGAATCTGCACTTCAGCAATTCCTCGTATTGGGTGATTAACGTCTCGACGTAGAACATGACCAAACCATCGCAATGCTCTCTCATTTTGGCATCAATTAGTGCCACACCTAGACTTCCCCTTATATACTCATTTCTAATTTTATCCTTTTATGTCACTCCACTCATCCATTTAAGCATTCTGATTTCCGCCACATGCATTCGTTGTTCCTCTTTATTTTTCACTGCCCAACATTCAGTTCCGTACATCATAGCCGGCCTTGTAGCTGTTTTATAGAATTTTCCCTTCAACTTCATTGGAATTTTCGTGTCACACAGCACACCACTCGCTTCCTTCCACTTTATCCATCCAGCCCTAATTCTACTGCATGCATCTCTATCTACTTCCCTATTACTCTGTAATACCGATCTCAGGTACTTAAAACAACTATTGATTTTTTACAATCAGTTTACCATCCAAAGAGACCATTTTATTTGTAGTAACTCCATCTTTAAATGAGCATTCCAAATACCCTGTCTTTGCAAAACTATGTAAGGTGTAAAAATAAGAGATGTTTAAAAATGTTTAACGGTTGGGTCCAAATGAATGGTTGAAAAATATTGGATATGCAAACAATAATATATGCTTCGAAGTCAAAAATTTGTAAGGCGAAGGATATTTTATTATAATAGTTGTAGAAAAATAACATATCCGTAGAAGATGTAGAAAATAATATGATGCTAAAAAGCATCACGGACAGGAAAAATAGTTAGTTTACTTAATAGGTTTCTAGCTAGAAAAGGTATACTCCAAATATATAAAACAGTAACATATGCCTGCGATGCATGGGCATTATATAAGAAGGAAGATGGTTTTCTAAAAAGGAAAATATTGAAATGCGTATGGGGAGGACCAACGACAGAAGACGGGGAGGAGAGAAGAACCAACAATCAACAAGCAATTAATAACTTTGTTCAAAGAACGTACATACCATCACCTGGTTCGTCAAGTCCCAAAGGATCAGATGCTTTGGATATGTAGAAAGAATGGCAGTCAACAGAATGCCTAAATTAGTAACGACCAGAACATTAATCGGTTCTAAAAGAAGAGCAAGAACGGGGTTAACTAATAATCTGGAGCAATACCTTAAACACCTAAAGTTGAGGAACTGGAAAAGAAAAGCACAAAACAGCGAATGGAGAAATATTGTTCATCAGGTTCTATAAAGTAGGTAACAGTTCTGGGATAGGTTGTTTATTAGTGCATCCAATGGCTTGACATGTAACACCGTTGCCATATCTTCAATTTTTTCATACTATCATATTACATAAAGGTACAAAATAGTTTTGAAGCACCAATAAAGTAAAGTGTTTTATGTTGTTTTTAATACAAGAAGCTCAAAAGAGGCACTTTAATTATAAAAAAAGTAGATAAATAGATAAATCTAACAGATGAATGATTATAATAGATTAAAAAATAGGTTTGAACCACCAATAAAGTAAAGTGGTTTAATACAAAAAGATCAAAAGAGGCATTTTAAATCAAAGTTGATTAAAATTGTTATAAAAAAGTAGATCAACTGATAAATAACAATGATAAATGAAGATAAACTGTATAAATGTTTTTATATTAAAGATAATTTAAATTGTTATCAAAAAGTAGATAAATAGATAAATCAAACATATGAATGATTATAATAAATTAAAAATGGTTTAAAACACCAATAAAGTAGTTTTTTATTCTCGTAGGTATATTTTTAACATTGATTGAAATTATACAAGAAATAAACAAAAAAAAGTATGGCAACACTGTGACGCACAAACATAATATTCAGATGCCACATCTTAGGTAGGGTCATAGCCATCTTTACTTAACAAGCCATGAAGTTGAAATTTGGCAACATCTATTGGTAGACCGATTAATTCTGACAGTTCTCATTGGTTTTTAAATAATTTTCACTGTATTTACAGAGAAACTGAAATATTTTACAATATTTCGTGCTCCAAATTATAAAGAACATTTAAAGGTATGTCATTAAGATGATTTTAGTTCGATATAATATATTTTTATATAAACTTGCGTGCATATAGAAATCCGTCCACTTAAAAATTTTGTCATTTTTAATGTCTTCTATTTCCTAAATCTGTTGGCAGATTTAAGTGATTTTTTAGTATGTTATAGCCTAATTCTTTTACAATACCGATGTAATAATATTGTTGCTAACCAGTTAAATTTTTATGGTGTACCGGGCATTTATAAAATACTGAAATTAAAACCCAACTATAGACTCCGGTTTTCTTAACATTCTGTTTTTTTTTATTAATTCGCTTATGTTTACCAACTAGATTTGTTCTTTACCAATTCAAGGTGTTTCTAAATAAGTGCGACAAACTTTAAGTGGAAAGGAAAAAATGTAAAATTTTGACGCCTGTATTTTAAATGTAATTATTTTTTTCGAATCCTGAGAAAACTAATAAGTATTTTTGAAAAATTTAAACGCAGAATGGAAGATTACTTTATTACCGGGGGCAAAAAGTCCCTTAGAATAAATAAAATGTTTTTTTAATGACATATTTGAAACTAAAAATCACATTAAATTTTCTTAATTTTTCACCCCTGTAACTTATTAAAATAAACATAGAAGTTTTCAGGGACTTTCTACCCTAGATCCTAACGTAATCTTTCATTTTGCGTTTAAATTTTTCAAAAATACTTATTAGTTTTCTTAGGATTCGAAAAAAATTAATCCCGTTTGTATTCTTGTTATTGTTTTTTTTTTTTTTGTATAATAAACGTTACTTACAAGGAATTACTTTTAATATTATTTTGTACAAACTTCTAATTAATAATATTTTCTTATTCGACTCAAAAAATACTATAAATTTTACCAGAATTTGTACTTTAAAATCGTAGTTTCGAAAGCGGTAGTCCGAAAGTCGGACTACGGACGTCATCAGTTGCGACGTAGCCTTTTTCTCTTCATGGCTTGTAAAGTAAAGGTGGCTATGGTAGGGTGCACTAATATAAAAACCTGTCCCAATTTTGTATACAGTGATGAGCGCGCTAATAACCGGCGAAATAGCTCTAAAGATGGAAAACATAATACATTGCGTAACAAAAAGAGACGAAACTAGTGGAGGTAGAAATTATCGATATAAACGTCTAAAATAACATTACATTACATAGTTTCCCACCTTTAGACGTATCAGGGGAGTATGACAACTGTCACTGTGATAGTAGAATTTTATAAAATACTCCTGTCACAGACGTCTAAAGGCGGGAAACTATGTAATCTACTGTTAATTTAACACGTTTATAACTATAATTTCCACCTCCACAAGTTTCATCTCTTTTTGTTTCGCAATGTATTATGTTTTCCATCTTTTCATCTATTTTGCCGGTTATTAGCGTGCTCATCACTGTATAGCTTAGTTCGGGTTTTGTTAAAAATACTTAATTGTAATTAAGTAATCTTAAGATTAAGTTTTTAAAAATGCCCTAGGTCTTAAGAGCTTGTGCGTATAAATAAAATAATGGTCGGCGACTAAGCAGACGAACTGCCAGGAATAAGAAAATACATAATTTAGTTTTCTCATGGAAATTAATCATGTTTTTAAAAATTCCTACCTTAAGTGGGTTAGCATTAAATTAAATGTAAATACTAGGATTTTTCTTGTTTTGGAGTGTACAAACTAAAATTAGTTGAACTGAAAGCTAGAGGAACGTCTCATTGTCTTTTGTAATCATAAAAGGACTCATTAACAAATACCGGCTCTTCCAAGAAAATTCCATCATCATAAACTTTTCAGGAATAACTCGCAGTAAATTAATTTCTAGACAAGCGTTCTCGGAAACGAGCTCAGGAATAAGTAAAACAATTAAAACTAAGAAAATGATACCGAGTCCGTCCAATTGCCGAGCATCAAATTTTCTGGAATAATATTTCAATTAGCCAAATTGGCCTCTAACAAAGACGTCTTATCAACGGAAGTAGAACTCCTTCATCTTCGTCGTTCTGTTTTGATAAAATAGTTTAAAAGTAGCAAAGTTCTTAAAGGGTTACGGAGAATGGCCGACTAAATTCCTTCAACCTCATTTCAAGGAAAAACTTTTTACATCATTGTTACTTATTAAAGAAAAATTTGGAAGCTTTTCGAGTAAGGTAAATGGGTGCCACTTCGGTATGCGGTCTACCGTCTAATATGTGGTCTACGGCAATTTAGCTGATTCGGCATGCGGTCTACGTACAAAAACAAATTAGAGAAACTATTACAAACATTACTATTTTATTATTACTAACAGCTTCACTGTTCAATTGGTAATTATACAAAGAGTCTACATTCTACCACATCCAATACTATTTTAATATTAAATATCATGCAACCGCAGTAAATATCGGTTTTTGCCTGAAAGGAGGAAGACCTAACCCTTCGGTCCAAACCCAACTTACGGGTATTAGAGTGAGAGAACCGCAGGGCAGGAGGTATTTGACCGCTACGCGCAATCACAACCCACCCTTTTTATTATCACTAAACGGTCTTTTCAGCGTTTTAAATTAACACTCAAGGCCCATTTCGTTGATTCAAGTTTATATAGGCAACCCAAATTACACGCCGCTAAGCCTCGGTTCGGGATTTAGACAGAATAACACGTGAAGTGTGAAGTAAAGCACAAGTATGACAAGTAAAGTAAAGTATAAATATAAATAATAAATAAAAATTTTGTAATAGTTTCTCTAATTTGTTTTTGTACGTAGACCGCATGCCGAATCAGCTAAACTGCCGTAGATCGCATATCAGACGGTAGACCGCATACCAAACTAGAAACTCTGCCGTAGACCGCATACCGAAGTAGCACCGGTAAATGTATATACTTCAGACACCCTAAGGGCACAGACAGAGCCCTGTGATCAGGCTAAGAAATATTTTTAATTCAAGGTTTTGTGTTTAGGTCTATTGAAATAGTTTTCGGCTTACATAAAACCCATAAGTAGGTATGTATGAAAAATTATGAAAAAAATATATTTTGTGATTTTATCCAAAATTTCTTAGACGTTGTTAGGTAGGGAACCTGCACATTTTTTTTATTATAGTCGGTTCGTTAAACTCCGACACAACTGGCTAGTTATTTTAGTAGGTATTTTTTTTGTTTTTGGCCAATTTTGCAAAAATTGGCTAAATTACTAACTATTTAGTAACTATTAACTATTTAGTAATAATTTTTTTGCCAATTTTACCAAATTCGCAAAATTACTGACTAAAATCACTAGCCAGTTGTGTCTGAGTTTAGCGAACTGACTATACATAATAATGTTCAGATTTGTTTAAAAAAAATGAGATTTCCAAAATTTCACGATTCAAAAACTCATAATAACTTAAAAATATAAATTTAAAATCTTCTGTGATAGTTAAATAGCTCAAACGACCCGTGACGTCACATTGTCATAGTTTAACTCTATAGTTATATTTATGGTTATATTTAGGTATATTCTTCTTCTCCTTCTTTAGTTTAGTGGCCTCCACCTGCTTGGGTATTTGGCCAGCTAATCGTCGCGGAATAGGGGAAAAATATTTATATTCTAATGACATTTATCTTATGTCATTTTAATAATATATACCAGTTTGTTGAGATTGGAGTTTGATACAGTTTTTGAAGGAAAGAAAAGAAGGTTTACTATGGAAAATAAAACCATTTTGTAAACGTACAAGTTTTTTATGAATAGATCAAACGATCAAAAACACTTGTGATGCCACATAACTGTATTTTCTACTGACGTTTATAATGTCTAATTTAAAATGTTATACAATTTTCTTTACTTTGTTGGCGCAGAATGTAAACATTAACCATATGACGTCACGACGGGTTTTGGGCTAGTTGCTTTAATTTGAATTTAGAATCGTCTTTAGGGGCCACACGGAACACAAAAACAACTTTTTTATCTTTGATACATGTTTTAAATTATTTTCTGTTGTGATTTATAACTTTTTTTTCGAATTTAAAATTGTATGCAAGTTTCCTAATCTGGTGAACACTTCATCATAATCATACCAAATTTGATCAGGTTCTTGTGGCCATTTCCAGTGATCAAGTCCACTCCTCTACATAATCGTCAACTGCCAAATTATTTTAATTCTCCTCTTTATCACTTAACAGTTCATTGTCAGTCTCTTCCACTTTTTCCCTATTCATGTTCCCTTTACCCCCAACCATTTTAACTTTAGTTTTAGAATTTTTGCTGTTTATTTCTGGTTTGTCTAATATCGATTCTTCCCTTTTTTATTTTACGTTTTTTTCTGCTTCAATTCTCTCCTTTTCTTTTTTTGCTCGAGTAATATTCCCTCCACGAAGCAGATAATGTCACTGTTTCTAATTTTTTCGTTCTTCTTTATTTGAGGTTCATTTTCATTTGAGTTTGATCACAACAATTCTTTTTTATGGAGTTCATTTATTATGGGGTTTTTCTTTTAATGGGGTTCTTTCAAGTTCCTCAATACCTGCTTATAGTTTCTATTATTATTATTTTAGATGGTGATGTTTCGCTTTTATTTGTATCTATAATAATTGTTTTTTTAATTTCATCACCAATTTCTTTTTTTTTCCATTATTGTTTTCAATGTCTAATACCTGTGTTTAATGTCTTCTCTCTCATCTTGCTTTGGCATTGCATGTTTTTCTTTGTCCTGGTTCCTCGTGTTTTGTTTTTGCTTTCAAATTCCACCCGTTTGTTTTTTTTTTCATCCAGTACATCATATCTACCTTGCACAGCTTTATCCTCAGATTTTTGGATCTCTTGGTTAATAGCGTCAGGTGTATTATCATCAAAACCCACTATCAATTTCTCCCAGCTCCTTCCCCAATATCAATTATAATGTTATTTTTTGTTTTAGTCACCGGAAAGGTCAAGCCTGACTAAATAAATAGATTACCATAGCAGACTTTATATAAATTTTGGTTATGATCATTTCGTTTCCAATAATCTTCTTCCAGTTCATAAAATCTTGCCAAAAAGCTCTGTGGAATATTTTTTTAAATATTAAACGATCTACTACAGTTTGCTTCTCATCAATATCTTCTGATGAAAGGATTTTTTTAAAAACAACATTATTTGTAGCCAATGAAAATGGTCCACAAATTCTGAAAGCATTTTCAATTGATATCCTTAACTCATATTGATATTCTTAATTGCTTCAAGTGAAAGTTTTAGAACCGGTGCAAAGTTTTCCTTCTTAAAAGATGGTTTACCCAATTCAGTTTTTCATTTTTTTACATTATTTTTTTAGGACGATTTGAAAGATTTGAATAATTGAGCGTCTAGTGGTTGCAAAAATTTTGCATATCTGATATGGGTAGATTTTGCTAGGAGGCTTATCAAACCAATTCCTTTTTCACGGCAAATATCACTTTCAATTGCCGAGCATAAAATTTTCTGGAATAACATTTCGATTAGTCAAATTGGCCTCTGACAAAAATGTCTTACAACGGCAGTAGAAGTCCTTCATCTTCGTCTGTTTTGATCAAATAGTTCAAAAGTAGCAAAGCCCTTAAAGGGTTACGTAGAATGGCCGACTAAATCCCCTCAAAATCATTTCAAGAAAAAACTTTTTTCCACCTACCTTTACCGAAAGTATACTTTTCCTGACCTGATTATAGAGAGCAAAGTCGTACTTTTCCTGGTGGAGTATAGTGGAGTAAAAGTAAAAGTGACGTCATGGTATGTCATTGATAAAATAACTTATTGACGCCCTAAACAACATTCTTTTATCTATTGCCTAAGATGAAGGCAAAATATTACAGTTCGCTGATGATATCTGTATATATGTCGATCAAAAAGATGTGGACAAGGGTTGTAAAAAAATAAATGACATATATAATCGTTTATGTGAGGATTTGTACCAAATAGGGCTATCTATATCGGTAAAGAAAACACAAGTATGTATATTTTCTAGGAAACAAAAACTTCCAACGCTCACAAAAATACAAAACGAACAGTTCCCAATCCAATCTAAAATTAAATATTTAGGTGTAATACTTGATAGAAAAATGAATTAGAAAGAGCACATTGAGTATCTAATTACACGAGCTGAAAAAGGATATAACGCATTACGTGCAGTAAGTTATACAACCTGGGGAGCAGATGCAAATATATCACTACTCATGTACATATCTTACATTAGAGCAATCTTGGACTATGGATGCATATTCTACAACCAAACAGCCTAAACACACCTGAAAAAAATAGACGTGCTAGCAAATAAATGTCTTCGATTATGTATAGGAGCACTGAGAAGTACACCAACATCCAATTTAAGTGTAGAGTGCAATAAACCGCCTCTAAATATAAGACGAAAAACTCTTACTGAAAAGTTTATAATTAAAATGGTTGCCAAAGAGAGTTCAATAGGGGATAAATGCCACACACTATTCTTATATGATCTCACCTGTGAATATTGGAAAAAGAAGCAAACGTTACTATTTGTCGATAGTTATAACAACTTAAGACAAATTAAAAATAAATTATATATATATCACGAATGTCACCAAATTTTGAACTATACCTAAAAAATATTCCTAATATTCAACCACATTATCTCAGAAATTATTCAATATATCCAGTAAACCTCAGAAATATTATGTTTAATGGGGATATAGAAATACTCTTCCCGCAGTATCATCAAATTTATACAGATGCCTCAAAATTTGAAGGTAAAGTAGCTGCCGCTATATGGGATCCTAGAACGAAGTATAAAGAAGGAATAAGACTTGACGAAAATACTACAATATTTACAGCAGAATTAATTGCAATATGGAGGGCAATGCAATATATTGCTAGAATTGCAGACAACAAAGACAATAAATTTGTAATAATTACAGATAGTAAAAGTGTTCTCCTTAAATTGGGAAATTGGCAAGATGGTATGAACTATATTTTTATAGACATTATAAAAATTTTTATTGACCTCAAATCCAAAGATACGCAAATCGCATTTTGTTGGGTAAAGGCACACTGTAATATTCAAAATAATGAAATTGTAGATGGATTAGCCAAGAGTGCCACCGAAAAAGAACCTAATTGCTATTATAAACTAATATTAAATGATTCATTCGCGCATATTAAAAATACCACAGTCAAGAATTGGAAAGAATGGAACAGCAAATCTAATAAAGGGCAATTTTATAAAAATATTCAACCAGATATTCCAACTATATGCTGGTTTAATAATTATCAAGGAAAAAAGATACTTATTTCTTATATGTGTAGACTTAGATTTGGACATTCCTTAGTTCCTGAACATAAAAATAAAATAGGATTAGCGGAAACAAATTCTTGCGAATGTGGAGAATTAGGATCAGCAGAACATATGATATAAAATTGTATTATTAAAAAACAGGAAATTAATAATTTTATTGATCAAATTGTTAACTGTAGTAACATACAAAAATCTTTCAATTTAAAATCACTTATTGTCAGTCAAAATTACCTCTTACATATAAGATCCTAATTAAACACATTCTTAATATTAAACTATAATTGTGAAAACCTATATTTAAGATTCCTTTGTTTAACCCAATTGTGTAACTATTTTCCGTGGTCTGGTCATGTTCGTGTCTTTTGTTCTGAAAGACCCCTGAGCAACTGTGTTCCTCGTTAATTCCTTTAATCGTTAAAAAAATAATATAATAATAAATACCAAATTTTGAACTATACCTAAAAAATATTCCTAATATTCAACCACATTATCTCAGAAATTATTCAATATATCCAGTAAACCTCAGAAATATTATGTTTAATGGGGATATAGAAATACTCTTCCCGCAGTATCATCAAATTTATACAGATGCCTCAAAACTTGAAGGTAAAGTAGCTGCCGCTATATGGGATCCTAGAACGAAGTATAAAGAAGGAATAAGACTTGACGAAAATACTACAGCATTTACAGCAGAATTAATTGCAATATGGAGGGCAATGCAATATATTGCTAGAATTGCAGAAAACAAAGACAATAAATTTGTAATAATTACAGATAGTAAAAGTGTTCTCCTTAAATTGGGAAATTGGCAAGATGGTATGAACTATATTTTTATAGACATTCTAAAAATTTTTATTGACCTCAAATCCAAAGATACGCAAATCGCATTTTGTTGGGTAAAGGCACACTGTAATATTCAAAATAATGAAATTGTAGATGGATTAGCCAAGAGTACCACCGAAAAAGAACCTAATTGCTATTATAAATTAATATTAAATGATTCATTCGCGCATATTAAAAATACCACAGTCAAGAATTGGAAAGAATGGTACAGCAAATCTAATAAAGGGCAATTTTATAAAAATATTCAACCAGATATTCCAACTATATGCTGGTTTAATAATTATCAAGGAAAAAAGATACTTATTTCTTATATGTGTAGACTTAGATTTGGACATTCCTTAGTTCCTGAACATAAAAATAAAATAGGATTAGCGGAAACAAATTCTTGCGAATGTGGAGAATTAGGATCAGCAGAACATATGATATAAAATTGTATTATTAAAAAACAGGAAATTAATAATTTTATTGATCAAATTGTTAACTGTAGTAACATACAAAAATCTTTCGATTTAAAATCACTTATTGTCAGTCAAAATTACCTCTTACATATAAGATCCTAATTAAACACATTCTTAATATTAAACTATAATTGTGAAAACCTATATTTAAGATTCCTTTGTTTAACCCAATTGTGTACCTATTTTCCGTGGTCTGGTCATGTTCGTGTCTTTTGCTCTGAAAGACCCCTGAGCAACTGTGTTCCTCGTTAATTCCTTTAATCGTTAAAAAAATAATATAATAATAAATAAATAAATAAATAAATAAAGAATACAAAAAAATAAAGAAATAAATAAATAATTAAAAAATTATAATAAAATAAAATAATGAAAAAAATGAAAAAAAAAATAAAAAAAATAAAAAAAAATAAATAAACAACAAAAAATAATAATTATATACATGATTATATACATAGTAATTAAAAATAACTACAAATGTAAATAAACATTGAAGTGTAAATCATTGTTATCACGGTAGATAGTATGATATAAAACATAGTAAATATTTGTAAACATATGTCTCTATAGCAAAATAAGTTCGGCTAATGGATTAAGTCCACAGTCAAGAAAACCAAGGACACACACACACACACACACACACACACACACAGACACACACACACACACACACACACACACACACACACACACACACACACACACACACACACACACACACACACACACACACACACACACACACACACACACACACACACACATACACACACACACACACACACACACACACACACACACACACACACACACACACACAAGTATCTATACATTTTAACGTTTATATATAGAACACCCTGTATTTTACAGAATGGTAAAAAACAGTAAATTGTTATTTTAGTTTAACAATGTTTACATTAATATTTACTTACTTAATCCAGAACTCGTCTACCTTTCGGTGTGAGTTACTACTGAGTGAGATTCTCCGTCGTTTCCTTCCTCATTTCCTTCCATTTCCTTTTATTCCTCTTTTGTCGGCCGCTTCCCTCACTTTTTCTGTCTACGTCTTTCTTGGTCTTCCTCTCTTCTTTCATCCCATATCTCTCTCGCTTCATATATTTGTCTTACTATTTTTTCTTCTCCTCTTCTCAGTACATATCCGAGCCATCTAAGTTGTCCTTGTTCGATTGTTGTTGTAACTGGGTGTATTTTCAGATTTTTTCTCAAGGTTTGATTTATAATTTTATCTTTCCTTGTTTCCCCTATATTTTTCTCAAAAATCTCATTTCTGTGCTTATTAGTCTATTCTTTTGCATTTTTGTTAATGCCCAAGATTAACAGGCATAGATTAGAGTAAGTTTCACAATATTTTTTACTATTTCCGTTTTTTCTATTCTTAGGTATTTCTTTATATTTTAAAAAGTTGCTCTTAATAATATTGTACAGTCCCTGCTCAATTTATTAGACTTATCCTAGAAATATGAGTTTTTTTAATTTCAAGCACATTAAAAGTATATTCAAAATAATACGGCCCTGCTAAATGGGTTAAATAACAATTACTTAACCTTTAACTACCCGCGCATCAAGTTATGACATAACTACACGCGTGGCGTACTTTATACGCCACAAGAAAATACACAATAACAGCGGATTTGTTTATTTTTTTTTGTGAAAAAATACACTTAATTGTTTGTTATAAACCTTATTCGGCATCGTGAATACTAGGAGTTCCTTCTCAGTAAGCCAATTGGGATTTATAACTGGAATCATGGAATAACTGGATTCCATGATAAATAAAACTGCTAATAAAAATTTTTTTGAAATGAGATTTTTTACGGGAGAAAATGTATTGTTTATAAGGAAAAATATATTTTGTGTCATAATGACTAAAAAACAACTGAAATATGTACTTATATTACTACTTATATTAATATAATCGTGGCGCATATTGTCCCCCACCCGAAACAACAAATAATAAACTGTAAATTACGATCTTCCCAGAACGCCGATTATAACGAAACTAAAACCAAATTGTAAAGCACATTCCAGTGATAGGTTAGAGACATAAACAAGGTCAAAAATTAAATTTTTAAATATATTTGCAGTAGAATTCTTATATCTGGCGTACAAAATACGCCAGCGCGTGTAGTTAAAGGTTTAATCGTGCTACATAATTAAGTAAAAAATGGTGAAATTTTTATATTGAATTTTGAAAACTTGACAGATGGTAATAGAATGTGCTAAAAGTGGGCAATTAGTCGATTTTTTTCAACTTTAGTTTTTTAATGAAATTAGTGATTGGCGTTCAATTTTCGTAAAATTTGCAGTGGTAAATGTTAATATTGTTCCATGTTAAGGTTAGTTTTAATTTGTTTAATTGATTTTAAGATATTAATTTAAATATGTTAATTTCTAAAACATCAACACAATATCTTCCGTTGAAATTTTTTCATATGGGTGATTGTAAAAATCTTCCTGTGGAGCAAATCTCTTCTGTTCTATTAGAAAAACCACATGGCGTCAAAGAGAAATAGCCAAAAAATGTGGTGTATCTTAATCGTCAGTTGGAAGGTTGAGTCAGGAACTTAAAGAGAAACATCCTGATACATCGGTTTAGAGGGGTCGGTATGGCAGAAAGATTTCAGTCACCCCCGGTGGGCAACGAATTTTAAAGAATTTGGCTGTGAAACACAGAAAAGTCATCCGTAGCGATATGAGGAATAAATTGGAAGAATGAGAGTGTTCAGTATCTGAGTCCACTGCACGCCGAAATTTGTACAGTATGGGATTCAAATGTTATAGGCCAGTTAAGGAACCAACCAAACAACCGACTATCACCACAAATGCTCAAAGAACGGTTAGTTTGGGCCAATTTGCATAAAGACTCTGTAGTTATATAATATTTATGCAAATTGGCCGAAATTAAGCGTCTCCTGAGGATTTGTGGTAATAGTTTTGGCCTAGGATTAAGACTTTAACTGGTCTAGGACATTTGAATCCCATACTGTACAAATTTCGGCGTGCAGTGGACTCTGATACTGAACACTCTCATTCTTACAATTTATTCCTTACATCGCTATAGACGACTCTTCTGCGTCTCACAGCCAAATTCTTTCAAATTCCTTGCCCACCGGGGGTGACTGAAATCTTTCTGCGATACCGACCCCTCTAAACCGATGTATCAGGATGTTTCTCTTTAAGTTCTTGACTCAACCTTCCAACTGACGATTAAGATACACCACATGTTTTGGCTATTTCTCTTTTATTACATGTGGTTTTTTTTAATAGAACAGAAGAGATTTGCTCAACAGAAAGATTTTTACAACCACCCATATGAAAAAATTTCAATCAAAGATATTCATCTTTTAGAAATGAACATATTTAAATTAATATCTTAAAATCAATTAAACAAATTAAAAACTAACCTTAACATGGAACAATACTAACACTTACCACTGCAAATTTTACGAAAATTGAACGCCAATCACTAATTTCATTAAAAAACTAAAGTTGAAAAAAATCGAATCATTGCCTACTTTATAGCGCATTCTATTACCATCTGTCAAGTTTTCAAAATTCAATAAAAAATTGCACCATTTTTAACTTAATTATGTAGCACGATTATTAAATAGTTGTTATTTAACCCATTTAGCAGCCCCGTATCACTTTGAAGGTACTTTTAAGGTGCTTGAAATTAAAAAAACTCATATTTCTAGGGTGAGTCTAATAAATTAAGCAGGGACTGTACAGCTTACCAGTCTTTGCAATTCTTTCATTTATCTCATCTTCTAATTTTCCATCCCGGCTTATGATTACCCCCAAATACTTATATCTCTCTATCTGTTTAAGTTACTTGCCATCTACTTATAATATAAGTAGACATGACATATTATGTCATGTTTTCTTTTTTGTCTTCCAATTATCATTGTTCTTGATTTTTCTTTGTTTATTTTCATGTTTCTGATTTTTATCTCTTCATACAATATGTTTATATTTTCTTGTAATTGTTTTTCTGACTCTCCAATGATCACCAGGTCGTCTGCGTAGCATAGTTTGTTTACTTTAATAATTTTACTTATATTTGACACTTGACACTTATAATGTACCTACTTGTTAGTTTTCGTTCTCTGATAAATTTTGTTAGTTAGTTACATAAATACATTTGGTCCAAGAGCTGTGAGACATTTTTGAGTAGGTATTTTAGGCAACCTGAAATTATTTCAGGTGACTCTTCCATGATAGCCTAATACAAAAATGCCGGTCTGGCTGGAGGGCAGCGGTTATTTTCCCCCAAAATCCCCCCCCCTCCCAAAGTTAAACAAAAGGGTAAAAATTGTTACTACAAAAAATATCATTGACGTGACTTTAAAGCAAATTTAAATATTCAGATATAAAGAAAATAAACAGGCCAGGCGATTTGAGGGCGATTTTAACTCTGCAAGATACTTGCATGGGCGCCCCAGGATTATTTTCAGCGGATGCATCTGAACTTCAGAAGTATTCATCTGAATCTGTACATACTATTAACGACTATAAAATACACAACTATACATGCATAACTATGTACATTCCTTCCGGACAAGGAGGTACAATTGTTATTTTGACAGGGTATTTTTTAATATTAAAAATAAACATTCTAAAAAAGACATTTTTTTTGGTGAGATTTTCCAACTGCCAGGTGATCAAACAAATTACGCGTGCATATAAATGAAAAGCGTTATAGGTAAGCAGCATTGTGAGAATGTGAGAAAGAGCGTATACCGATAGCAGTTTTCGTCCTCTGTTGTAGCTCAGCGAGTCCGTTCGCTCGAGAAAAATCACGTTACTTGGCGATATCCATGTTGTTGTTCCTCGAAACGTTAGAGTGTTTATTATAATATATTATAGTTTTTTAAGTAACTTTTTCTCAATTAAAAAAAATAATACGTACTATACAATGGATTTTGCAAATATGATAGAAAAAGACAAATTTATTATTATAAATACTATACAGGTAGAAAAGTATAAAACTACAAACTAAATTAAGTTTGTGTCCGAATCTTGTACTTCTTCTTCAAACTCCTCAGTTGAGCTTAAATATTCATTCTCTTCTTCTTCGTCAGACTCCCCTCGAGACTCAGATTCCTCTTCTACATGATGTGTAAATAGTTATAATATGTATTTATAATTAATTAAAAATTAATTAGTGATTAACTAGTTGAGTTGCTACGTATTCTACGTCCTTTTATACTGAGTCGAAGCCTGGACAATCACGGGCACATCTGAAGAAAAACTTGCCGTTGTTGAGATGTGGAGTTATCGAATAATGTTAAATATATCATGGACGGAAACATTAATAAAGATGAAAAAAGCAAAAGAAATACTCAACATTATGAAGGAAAGAAACATGAGCTACTTTGATCATACCTACATTAAGAAATAAAAAACGTGATGTGATTGGTTATATAAGGAAAAGTATTAAGCATTGGTAATTTTTCATTAATTCTAAATACATATTACAACTATTTACAGATCAGGTAGAAGAATCTGAGTCTCGAGGGGAGTCTGACGAAGAAGAAGAGAACGGATATTTATTTTAGCACATTTTTCTTTCCTTCATAGTGTTGAGTATTTCTTTTGCCTTTTTCGTCTTTCTTAATGTGTCCGTGTTTGTTAAGTATTGTGTCCATGATATTATTTACATTATTCGATAACACCACATCTCAAAAATGGTAAGTCTTTCTTCAGATGCGCCCGTGATTGTCCAGACTTTGACTCCGTATAAAAAGACAGAGAATACGTAGCAACTCAATTAATTAATCACTGATTAATTTTTAAATAATTCTAAATACACATTACAACTATGTACAGATCATGTAGAAGAGGAATCTGAGTCTCGAGGGGAGTCTGACGAAGAAGAACAGAATGAACATTTAAGCTCAGATGAGGAGTTTGAAGAAGAAGTACAAGATTCGGACACCGAATTAATTTAGTTTATAGTTTTATATTTTCCACCTATATATTTATTATAATAAATTTGTCTTTTTCTATCATATTTGCAAAATCTATTGTATAGAACGTATTATTTTCCTTTAATTAAGAAAAATTACTTAAAAAACTATAATATATATATATATATATATATATATATATATATATATATAATAATTACTCTAACATTTCGAGGCACAACAACATGGATATCGCCAGGTCACGTGATTTTCTCGACCGAACGGACTCACCCAAATACAACAGAGGACGCAAATAGCTATCGGTGTACGCTCTTTCTCACACTGCTGCTTACTTATAGCGGTTTTGATCTATGTGAACGCGTAATTTGTTTGATCACATGGCAATTGGAAAATTTCACCAAAAAAAACTTGTCTTTTGCAGAATATTTATTTTTAAAATTAAAAAATACCCTGTCAAAATAACAATTGCACCTCCCTGTCAGGAAGGAACGTACATAGCTATGCATATATAGTTGTATATTTTATACTCGTTAATAGTATGTACAGATTCACATGAAATTTCTGAAGTTCAGATGCACTCCCTGAAAATAATCCTGGGGCGCCCATGCAAGTATCTTGCAGAGTTAAAATCGCCCTTAAATCGCCTGGCCTGTTTAATTTCTTTATATTTGAATATTTAACCTTTGTCGGGCGGTATAGGTACAATTGTAACTTTTGAGTTTTCAAAATGTGATAACTTTCTTTTTCAAAGAGGTAGAGACTTGAAACTTTGTGATATCTCTACATATATGCAGTAGATTATGTGAGCCAAATGAAACTTTGTGACATCTCTACATATATGCAGTAGATTATGTGAGCCAAATATAACAAAAAAATATTTATTTAGTTCCGAGCAGGAGGCCTAAATAGTTTCGACCCCCGATAAAAGACGGCATAGGTACATTTTTGTACCTTGTTAATTTTTTTAAATAAAGGTTATAAAAAACAATATATTTTGTTATTGAATGATAGTTTATTTAAATAAAAATACAAAACTGAATGTAATTGTGGATTTTCACAACACATACATGTCGTTTTAGACAAAGAGTGTTCGTCACACACAGGTAGAGGACACACTACACAACTTTTCCTCGTTTTACGCTGTTTTTCCGTTCGTTCCGACACACATGGCAACTTCCGCTTATTGTCGTAGATCCACGAGTGCTGTGCGATACTTGAGGTGGAGCAACTACAGAAAATATTATGATTCGACCAAGGACCATTTCTACAGCACTACGGAGAAAATTACTCCTCATCATCATCCAGTTTGTACTTCGAGATTGAACTGAAGGTAAACAAAGATTTTTAGCAAGACCCTTCAAAAATTTCCTGCGTTGGTCCTTTGTTTTTAGTGATGGATTGTGCTCTCGATATATAATTTAGGATGTTAAGCCAGTGACGTCAATAATATTATAAAAAAGGCCAAGGGCCAACGTAATGTTAGACGCTTGACCGTATACTCACTCAGCATTTTATCCATGGTATCAACCCCCCCTTTGGTTTCATTATAGTACTTAATTATTTCCGGCTTCGCTACTTCAGTGTGTTCTACTTTGCCTGTAGTATGTATGGACGAAAGTAAAACTACTGCTTTATTTTTCTTTGGCACATAAGAACATACAGAAACATAAGGATTGTATGCGAAATTAGTAGAAAAAACAGCTCTTTCCTTATTTACTTGAATATTGGTGGGTAGAAATCTTTTGATCTTTCTAACTGTGCCCACTAAAGTCATTTGGCATGAGTTCAAGACTTTAGCTATTCAAAACTGGTAAAAAAGTTATCTGTTGTAACATTCCGACCAGAATCTTTATAAGATGTGACCAGATCCAAAACTGTTCGTTCGCCAACGTTAACTTGTCTTGAACCATCTACTGCTTTTCCAATATAAAGCTGATCTTGTAAGGGATGCGTAATTGATGCATCACAAGCCTAAAAAACCTTGATACCATATTTAGCGGATTTGGAAGGTATGTATTGCGTAAAACTTGTACGGCCTCTATACGGAAACAATTATTGTTCGTCGATGGTTATGTCTTCGAATGGTTTGTAGTCTTGTTGCAAATTTTTATTTAGCATTGTCCAGATGTCTCTTATGGGTGCAGCCTTATCGGTTTTTTTGCGTTCTTCCCGGGTACTTTTATTGTCAAATCTGATAAATCGTAACATGGTCTTGAAACGATCACGAGACATTGCTGCACGTATTAATGGCAGAGAATCCATACTCCACACCTCACACAAGTTTTCTTTGTTACTTCTATGTACACCAGCAATAATTAGAATACCAAAAAATGCGTTGAGCTCACATTCAGTAAATGGTTCAAATTTATTTTGTGGAGGCCGTCTTGAAGAAATTTGGGAATCTTTGCGCCAATTCTTTGTTAAAAGCCTCACAGACTCTTTTGCCTCTTCGCATTACGATCGCAATCCCAAATGAATAAATAAGAAGAAGAACAGGAATAATGTACAATACCGTAGAATGTAGTACAATACAATAGAACCCAAACAGCTTTTATGGTACGGGCATGTACTGCAAATGAATGATGAAAGGTGGCCAAAACAGGCTTTAAACTATGTTCCATGGAATAGAAGTTGAGGAAGATGGAAAATCCACTGGAATGGAGAGAAGAAATCAGAGAAATAATGAGAGATAGAGCCATAAATGAGGAAGAATGGACCGACCGATGCATAGTTTTCGAGATAAACGCGATTGAACATTCAAAAAATCTAAAAATTGCAATTTTTGAACCCGAATAACTTTTGATTAAAAAATAAAATAGCAATTCTACTTACATGTTCAAGACAAATTATACCGGTTTTAATTACTTCCATTGCTAAAAATTAATTTTTTTATTGTCAAACAAAGCTATAAACAAATAGTGTTTCCCGTGCCCAATGCATGCATTTTAAGACATGCTACGTAGAAATTGTTTGTTTGTAGGCGCGCCTACTCATTCGATTTTAAATGATAAATGCATTGAAAACATCACTCAAGCACTATGTCTTTATAGTTTTGTTTAATAATAAAAAAAAATAATTTTTAGCAATGCAAATAATAAAAAGCGGTATAATTTGACTTGAACTTTCAAACGCGGTAAGCAGAATTGCTATTTTATTTTTTATTCAAAAGTTATTCGGGTTACACAATTGCAATTTTTCGATTTTTTGAAAGGAAATGAAACATAAGCTGTTTTTAAATTTTTAATTTAATTTAATTTCAATCAAAGAATATACTTATAAAATAAACCTCTTTAAAGGAGGAATTTGATTTATTACTTAAGAAAACACGAGGAGTACTGTATCGCAAAATTTAAAAGCAATATTACATGTAACCATGACCACCTAATGTCGCAATTAAATGTTCATTTATTTTCCAAGTTAAATTTGTCTAAGGATTGTTGGTTTTAATTGCACATTTTAGGAGCAGGAAGGACAATGTAAACCATACTGCCAGTGAACCTCTATTAACTCCGGAGTTTCGCATCGCAAAATTATACTCAAAGTAGACAGCCGTATACCTTAAAATATAGTTGTACTAACATACGGTTACGATGGTCGAGTTCTTACACCAACTGGAAATTACAACCAGATGGAAATATACGGATTTACACTGAAACTACGGGAGTGAATCTGAATATTCTATTAGTATCCGGGTAATAATTTACTGAGGGTGTTTTTTAAAAATGAGTTGTTATTTTTCAGGATTCATTCTTTAGTCAGAGGTATGGTACGAAATGAATATATCTATCACCATTACTCTACAACAATGTATACTGAAAATAACGGGTGTCCAGAAACTTCTCCCGATCAATGAAGACCGAAGAGTTCTCAGATAATATTAAGACAATTTAACCCAATTCACCTAGTCCGAAAATGCATCCTAAGGGAGCTAGAGCCCTTTGAATGTGGGTGACGCCTTGTAATTATTTTTTTTAATGTCTCCAGAACGCTTTTATTTAGAAAAACGAAAACTGGTACATCTATTTATATTCTACAGATGAATCGATAACTTCTGCTTCTTCTTCTTATGCAATCCACTAATGGATGTTCGCGATCACGTTTGACCATTTTTCTCCATCCCTTGCAGTATGTATTAGGTCTCCTATGTTTTTTAGTCCTGTCCATTGTTTGACATTACGGAGCCATGGCATTTTCTTCCTGCCCACTCCCCTTCTTACTTCGATCTTTCCTTCCATTAAGGTTTGCAGAAACTGGTATCTTTCATTTCTAATTAGGTGCCCCAGGTATGCCGTTTTTCTCTGTTTAATTGTGCACATCAGTTGTCGTTCTGTACCAATTCTTCTCAGGATTTCTCCATTTATTATTCTTGCGGTCCAGGGAACTTTAAGGATTCGTCGATAGATCCACATCTCAAATGCCTCTAGCTTATTCATTGTGTTTATTTTTAAAGTCCATCCTTCCATGCCATATAGGAGCACCGACCATATATAGCATTTTGTGAATCTTAGTCTTAGGTTTAGGTCAAAGTCAGAGTTCGTAAAGACGTTTCTGAATTTCATGAATGCACTTCTGGCTCTTTCTATCCGACATTTAATCTCCATCATCGATAACGTTAGTTACGAATTTCTAGTACCGGTCATATTCATCCCTGTTGAGTAGGGCAACGGTTATTTTATAGCATAACTTTTTTGTTTTTAACTTTTAAACATTTATGACACAGTATTATTATTATTACACGATTATTATATTGCTCAGTAGACTAGTACTAAAAGGTACTCTTGATTTAAGTCGGTAGGATGCCGCTTTTTTTTAAATCGATTTGAAAATTTGTTGTTTTTTAAATTAAAAAAAAATCCAAAATAAAACGGTGCTTTCTACCGACCTAAGGCAAAAGTAACTGTTAACACTAGAATAACTTATAATTTAATAATCTAGTGTCAAAAATGCTTAAAAATTCAAAACAAAGAGGTCATGCGATAAAATATCCGTTGACCTACCCAAAACGGGCGCCTAGGAGAGGTACTAGAACTTCTTAATTAATAAAATCGATTCATCTCCGGAAGATAAACAAACGTACTAATTTTCGTTTTTATAAATAGTTTTCTTCCTATTTATTTTTTTTTTAATTCAAAATATGAAAATTGTCAAATCGATTTTTATAAAAAACGGTGTATCTACCGACTTCAAAAAAGAGCATCTTTTATTACTTTTATTACTAAAATACCTCACGATTTAATAATCCAGTGTAAAAAAATGCTTAAACGCTTAACTTTCGGCCGGGCGCGCCTTAAAAAATTACACCGTTGGGCGCGTCGCAGCAATTTGCTGCCTTGTAGTTCGTTATTATTTAACTAAATTTAATAAATTATACTTTCTTTCTTTCTCCCCTTCCTTATACCCTTTCAGGTGTCGGATTTGGGTTTAATTTAGCTACATATTCACCCATCTCTTCCATTCTTTTCGGTCCTGTGCTATTAGTTTCATTTCTTCTAGCGTTTTCTGTTTGATTTTTCCTGCTTCTACTATTTGCTGTATCCATTTTTTCTTCGGCCTGCCTTTTTTCTTTTTTGTAATATTCCTTGTTTCGTGAATTTTCCTTGCTAGTCTACTAGGTTTCATTCTCATCAGATGTCCATACCAGTTTAATTGCCTCTTTATTATTTTATTCATTATTGGTTCCTGTTTAGTTATCCCTCTTATTGTCTCATTTCTTATTCTATCCCATTTGGTCTTTCCGGCTATAGCACGTAAATGTCTCATCTCAATTGCATTTATCCTACTATTATGCTTTTTCTGTAAAGTCCAATTTTCGCTTGTATACAGTATCGTCGGTATCACAATCGTATTATATATTTTAATTTTTGTTTCGTGGGACAATTCTTTTTTCCTCAGAATTGGCGCTAGTGCGTAGTACAGTTTATTTGATTTTTTAGTTCTGTTTGTTATTTCGAGGTCTATTTTCCCATCATTGGTAATAATACTTCCAAGATAATCATATGCTGTAACTATTTCCAGTTGAGTATTTTTGCATTTTATAATTACCTCATTTTCTTCCTTTTCGCCGATGACCATTATTTTACTTTTCTCGATGTTTATTTCCATTTTTAATTTCTCTATTTCTTCTGTCCATATATTTATGAGTTTTTGCATTTTTGTCACGGAATCTGCTATAAGGACTATGTCATCCGCATACAATAGGGCTTCTATTTTTATTGGCTGTAATCTTTGGTATCCTATTGTTGTCTGTATTTGGTTCGTTCTTTCTCCAGTATTTCTAGTCAATTCATTCATGACTATTATGAATAGTAGCGGACTAAGACTGTCTCCTTGCTTGATACCTCTTTCCCAATTGAATTCTTCAGATCTTTCTCCTGCTATCTGTATACGTCCTTTTACTACTCCGTATATATTTTCAATTATTTTTATCAGTGTACTTGGTACTTTCATGTTCTGCAAGCATTTCCATATAATTTGTCTTTCTATAGAGTCGAATGCTGCCCTTAGATCTATGAATGCTAGAATGAGCTTTCCCCCCGAGTCAATACTTCTTTCTATTATATTTCTAATAATGTAAATGTTATCGTTTGTCTGTCTTTCTGGTCTAAACGCTGCTTGTTCTTCTCCCAGTTCTTTTTCTACCTCTTGTCTTAGCCTCTTCTCTACTATTTTCGTGTATATTTTAAAACATACCGATGATAAACATATTGCTCTATAATTTTCGCAGTTGACGTGTTCTCCCTTTTTGTATATTGGCACTATAAGGTTACTTTGCCAGTCTTTTGGGATTTGCTGCTTTTCCCATGCCTCTTTGTATATTTTCAACAACCAGTTTATCCCTTCTTCTCCCATGTACTTGACCATTTCCGGGTCTATGTCATCATCCCCTCCAGCTTTACCTATTTTTACGTTTGATACTTCCAATATTACTTCTTCTCTATTTATTTGCTCTATTTCTTTGTTCTCGTTATCTTGATATGTTTCATTTCTATCATCTATTATTGCATTTCTAAATTTGTTTTCATAGTATTCTTTCCATACTTTAGCTATTTGTTCTGGAGTTGTTTGGGTTTGGTTTATTGTATCCCTTACGGCTGTTATTTCTTTATGTTTTCCTTTCTTCATATGTCTGATTGTTGTCCAGAAGCTTCTATTATTTGTTACATAGTTTTGTTGTAATTCTTCTCCAAACTCTTCCCACGTTTTTGTTTTTACTTGTTTTATGGTGTTTTTCGCTAATCGTCTCAGCCTTTTGTATTCTTCTTTATCTTCTTCCAGTTCGGTCTCAATGTATTTTTTCCATGCTATTTTCTTTTTCTTCACTGCTGTTTTAACTTCATTGTTCCACCATCTCGTTCTTTTAAGGAGTTTGTTATGTTTTCTGATTCCACATATTTCTGTTGCTGTAGACTTTATGACTACTTTGAAGGCGTTCCATCTTTCTTCCAGTGTCCATGCCTCTTTTTGGTTTTCTAGTTGTCTTAATCTTCTATTTGTTTCTTTTTTGTAATGTTCTCGCACCTGTTCTAATTTGAGCTTATTTACTTTTACTCTTTGGTAATCTTTTCTTTCCACCTCCTTTATTTTTTCATCCTCGAGTTTTGCAGTAACCATCCTGTGCTCTGTAGCTAGTTCCGGTTCCTTTTCAGTTAAGACGTTATGTATTTTATCTTCTAGGTTTATCGTATAAACTATGTAATCTATCAAACTTTTCGCTCTTCTCTCTTCCGCCACGAACGTATATTTGTCTTCGATGTTTTGGTTTGTAAATGTGTTTCCTATTAGTAGGTCATTTGCTTGGCAGAAATCTAGCATTTTGACACCATTCCTGTTCAAACATTCCTCTCCGTATTTTCCAATGCATCCTAATCCTTTGTTGACATCCTTGCCCACTCTTGAATTCCAATCTCCTAAAATTATGATTTTCTCTCTCGATTCTCTTAATTTGTCTAGTGCTCTTTGGAGTTCATTGTAGAATTCTGTCATCGTTTCTTCATCTCTGCCTTCAGTTGGTCCATATAATTGTATGAATCCTATTTTGTCTTTTAGGTCCATTTGGATTGTTATAATTCTAGATGATAATGTTTCATAGTGTGTTATTCTTGGTTCTAGTCTCTTATTTACTATTATACCAACTCCTTCCTTTGCTCTTTGTCCCTGCGGTACTCCTGAATAATAAAGACTATATTCCTCATTTAGATTTATGTGCCCTCCTCCTACCTTTTTTGTTTCACTTATTCCCATGATTTGGATACCCATTTTTTCCATTTCTTCAGTTATTTCTATTTCTTTTCCATTTAGAGAGGTCACGTTCCATGTTGCTATTCCTATTTGTTCTGATTCTTCATTTACAAAACTAGTATTTGATTTTCCATTATTGTTATTACTACTACTACTACTATTTATACTACCTATACTACCAATATTTCCACCACCCATCCTATTTCTATTATTATGTTTAACATTTGAACTCCTAAACCTAATCTTATCACTAATCGAGTCTATACTTTTATTTTCATTGTCCAGTGTATTCGTAATTTCCTTGTTTTCTGATCCTTGTCTGGCATCTACTTCGTCTCTTCTCTGTCGCTCTGCTAGTTTTTTGGACTCGCTACCTCCACTACCTTTTCCTCATTGTAGTTCCATCTCCATTCCTTACCATCCACTGTAATTTTGTTGTACCCAATTTTCACTGTTTTTCCTTTATCTCTCATTTCCCTTGCTTTGTCTCTTAGAGATTTCATTTTTTCTCTCTCTTTTTTTGTAAGGTCCTCTGTTATCCATATTTTCTTGGGTTCAACATTCTTTAGTTTGTTCCTATTTCGTAGAATGGCTGTTTTTTCTGTTTCGTTTCCTAGTTCTATTAAGCATGTTCTTATTCCAATCTTGCATGCTTTTTTAATATTAATATTTACACCTAAATGTTTTCCAATCATATTTGTTGCTCTTTCTTTCAGTGTTGCTGAATCGTCAGTATCAATTTCTAACCCACTAATAATTAAATTATTTTTCCTTTTGTCTTTGTCCATTATTTCTATTGTTCGTTGGAGTTCTTTTATATCTTCTGTTATCTTTTTATTTTCTTTTTTTAAACAATTCATTTTCTTCTATCAAATCTTGTCTTTCCTTAGTCCATTCATTTTTCATTTTTTGGATTTCTAGTTTTATAATATTTATTTCTTCATTATTTTGTTTTATTTCTTCTTTTAGTTCTTTTATATCACTTCTGGTCTTCTCATTTTCTTCCTTCATTTCTGTTTTTAAGTTATTTATTTCTGTTTTAATCTCCTGCTTCAGTTCTGCTAATATGTTCTTTATTTCATCCATTTCTTGCTTTTCCTTATCGTCTTTTTGGGGTGGTGTTCTTATTGTTGACTTACTTTTCTTAAATGCTTCCTCTTTGTTAAACGAATTATCATGCTCCGGTTTGCTCCTTTTATTGTTCATTCGAGTGGGATTATACCCGTAACCTTATTTTGTTTAAAGTTGGCGTCAGGCAGTGTCTTCCACCCTATCCGTTCAGAGAAAAACACTACCTACCTACTTTAATTTAATTTATCTTCCACCTGATTAAATTTTCCAAAGCCGTCCCTGACTTTTATATTTAATTTTGCTAAACGGCTGGTCTTAATCTATTCTCGACAAGTTTTTTGTTCCTGGTTTATTTTATTTAGTTTTTGATTATAATATGCTTAAATAATAGGTACTGGATTTTTGATTTTATGAATAATAATCTAGGCATGCATTAACTTACAGTTTTTCTGAAGGCTTTTGCGTTGTGTCGTACACTGCACTTTCCTTTAACTATTAATCTTACTTTTAATATTTTATTATTTGTTTATACCACTTAATTTTTGATTTTTATGAGAGCTAAATTTTTCACGTTGTTCACTTTCGATTTTCAGGACCGGACCCCAATAAATTATACAAAAACCTATAATTTATTTGATCATTACAATTTGTACATACAATATTAGATTTACAATGTCGTTTACATGTTAATGCACTACATTTTGTTTATTTCTTAAACGTATAGGAGTTAATTTGTTCACTGTAACAAATGAAGCATCTTCCACGTTTATCAGAATTTTTGTCTTTCTGGTGAGGAACTGGTTGATTCGGAAACATCCTGAACAGGAACTCGGTTATATCACGTGGAATTATGCACTATTCACAACAAACTGCGATAACTAACTAAATTGTACTTGAATTTTACAAGACGATGATTGATACCCACTGATAGTCTAAGAGCTAGTGAACCCTCCGAGTAACGGTCTTCCTGTAAGGCTTAAAATTTGTATAGTGATCATTCATAGCAATGGTCATAAAATAAACAACCCACGTTTGGCAGATGACACAGCGCTTCTTGCAAATAGTTAAGCAGAGCTGATTAATCTTATACGACTGGTTGAAAACGAAAGTCAAATATTTGGTCTGCAATTAAACATATCCAAAACAAAGATCATGATAGTGGATAGACTACATAACAATCATCCACACATAACCAAAATTGATCGGTTTGAGGTTGTGAGCTCATACTTATATCCGGGATCATTAATCACAAACACAGGATCACTACAGGAAGAAATAAAACGTAGATGTGATCTAGCAAAAGTCGCCACAGCAAAAATGACCACAATATGGAAGCACTGTCAAATTTCAAGAGCGTTAAAGATGAGGTTGATCAAGTGCTTAATATTCCCAATACTGACGTACGGAGAATACGTGGGGTGAATCTTGGACCCTGAGAAATTTGGAAAGAAGAAAAATAGACTCCAATGAAATGTTCTGTTGGAGACGAATGCTACGAATTCCTTGGACCGATCACAGAACAAATAATTTAATTTTAAGACAGCTAAAATTTAGCCAACGACTCTCCAGTAAAGTCCATCTCCAACAATTAAAATACTTTGGACATATTATGAGTGCAAACACAGAAAACATGGAAACGCTCATTATGCAAGGAAAGGTGGAAGGCCGAAGATCACGAGGAAGATCCCCAACAAGATGAATTGATCAAATTACAGGAATATGCAAAAGATCTATGCATGACTTAAAAGAAATGACCAGAGACAGAGATCTTTGGAGAGGGACAATACACGACATCACATCGAACACTACACTCCCTCCGGGGGGTCAGGATTGAAGGAAGAGAGAATTCATAACACCAACGCTAAAAACCGTGACATGGCAGGCATTAGCCCTGCAGGTGTATCTACCAGGTGAATCGAAAAGTGCATAGTTAACACTAGAAGCACCAACATTTTTACATACCTAGAAGCACCGGAGCGGTCAAGATGACGGGTATTAGAATTTTATATCGCCACTCGTTTTCGTATTATTTTTTAATTGAAAAAAAAAACTTATATTGAGTTAATACCTACTAATAAAAGACATTTAGTTAATTTAAATAAATTATTTAATTATTTAAGCACAACTTATGTAGTAACAAAATTCTTTAATTTTGCTTGTACAAGACCTACACACAAATTTTTTACATAGGTATATGACTTTCACATGTTTTATTTTAGTTTTAGTTCCCAGTTTTCCACTTCTCCTTCAGGTGCTATCTCTGCTACGGAGGTTGGCAATCATCATAGCTATTCTAATTTTTGAGTCAGTAGCTCTGAATAGGTGTCTTGAGCTTCATCCCACACTCAGCCATGAAATTCGTCTTCTTCCGATGCTTCTTCTGCTATCTACCCATCCTTGTATTATGAGTCATAGGATGCCATACTTCTCGCTCCGCCTCACATGTCCGAGATATTGTTGCTTTTGTCACTGCCTACGTTTATTATTTGATTGAGGTGTTGTATCTCTGATTTGTTTCCGTTGATATTGTTCTGCCCTTAGTCAGATGATCTTGTCGCAATTCTTCTGCTAACTGAAGTAGGAAAGTTTGCCCAGATATTTGACAACCAGTAAATTCCTTATACAGAGTCTACTACTCCGTATTTTGTATGGTTGTAGTAGGTCATGGTTTTAGGTTTCTCCTTTTTGTCTATGCCTATTTCAATATTGTTTGAGTATAGAGAATTCAGCGCTGGAACATTTTTGATCATTTTTCTCTGGTATACCTAGTTTCCCTGCTTAGCTAAAGTCTTCGTGTATGAAAATTTTTGATTTGTATAATTCCATCTTTTCGTTTTTTATTGACGGAGGAATATCCTTTCTTGCTCGTTTTATTGTTCCAGTACTGCGGGTAGCCTTCTTTCGTAATACTTTTTATGTATCGTGACATTTCTTCCCTTATTCATAAATGAGCCTATTAGACGACTAATTACATCGGTAATCGGCTAATTACATTGATAGAAGTTTATTGTCTGGTCGTTGTTCATCTTTCCCTAGGTAAGGAAATCCGTGCAATATATATTTGGACTAGACATTAGCTGTGAGCCAGAATTTGATTCCAAACTTATCGGGTTTATACGCCATGTACTGGTTGAAGTGACACCTTGACTTTGTGGGAAAAAGCTGTTCGTCGATAGATATATTTTTCCCAGTTGTAGGTGTAGCAAAATATACAACTCTCTATAAATAAGTTCTATACTATATACTTCTCCTCCGTAATAAGAACCGCATTTTTTCTAGGTAGACATCAACATATTAAACAAGTAATTAAACTAAGTACCTACCTGCAAAAGAGAATTTGCAATCCTTAAATAGATGTAGCAAAGTCCTAAATTTTTAAATTTCTAGGATAACTACGGATAAGTAATAATAAAGAGGGTCAAAAATATAAAGCAGTCAAAATGACCGCCCTGGTGCTTCTAGGTATATATTAACACATCTCAAAAAGTAATTACACTAAGTACCTGTAAAGGAGAAATTATAATCCTCAAGTAGATCTAGGAAAAGACCTAAATTATCAACTTTCTAAAACAACTAGGAATAAGTAAAACATATGGTCAAACATAGAAAGCAGTAAAAATGACCGCTCTGGTGCTTCTAGTGTTAAGGGAAGCAAAAACTTTCTCCTGTAAAGTTTAAATTTAAGTATGTGTTGGAGTATAGTAAGTCATTTAGGAGAAATGTATACAGTGACAGGTGCTTCTGAACAGCATAAGACCTTGCGAGGCGAGGGGAAAGATTAGGGTTTTTTCCTAAAATAATTTTTTTTTTGCATCGGGAAAAGTTTTTTTTGGGTTTTCTGAATAATTATTCCAAACAGAAACGGTCTTTAGTGATTTTTCCCTTAGGTTAATAATTGTTTTTGACATATTATAAGCGATTAAAAATTTAAAAATTGCTAAATCGGCCATTTTTAACACTGAATCAGACATTTAACTGAAAATTTAAATGTTGCCAAGGTGGTAGATATTTTTTAAACATCGATGAAATCCCGAAGGATCGATGAAATCCCGAAGAGTTTTTTGCAATACTATATCGAAAAAACCTTGGTTTTTTAATTGCTTATCAAGCGGGCGCGACACTGTAGTATAAGTGAGGACGTTTGAGTTTGCATAAATTCATTATCGCGAGAATGGGCAAATTTGAGGAGAAATCCTCAGACAGGTCGATTTTTATTTTTAAATTAGGACTTTTTGGCATATATTATATAATACTAGTGACGTCATCCATCTAGGCATGATGACGTAATCGATAAATTTTTTAAATGAGAGTAGGGGTCGTGTGATAGCTAATTTGAAAGGTTATTTAATTATTTATTCAGGAATATAAACGCTAACATAATTATTTATACAGGTTGTGCAAAAAAATTTTTCTTCTTTTTGTGTAAATTAATTTAATAATTTTTGTTTTTGTACACGCTCTATAAATAATGATGTTAATGTTTATATTACTGAATAGAGAATTAAATAAACTTTTAAATTATCTATCACACAATCCCTACTCTCATTAAAAAAAAATCATTGATTACGTTATCACGCCCAAATGGACGACGTAACTAGTATCATATGGATGCCAGAAAGTCCTAATTTAAAAATAAAAATCGACCTGTTTTAGGATTTCTCTTCCAATTTGCCCGTTCTAGAGATAATGGGTTTATGCAAACTCAAACGTCCTCACTGTATACTGAACTGTATACTTATATCCCCGTGGAAAAAGTTATGGGGCAAAAAACAAAATTGCTTTATTTCGTGTTTTTTTTTGCTTTTTTTAATATATTTTTGCAGAAAAAATGTTTTTGACTTTAAATGGTGATATTTCGATAGTAAATTTAACCTGGAATAATTTTTCGGTAGACGTGTTTGTACCAAAAAAGTGCATAGAATTCACCCTAATTCTCCCTGTGCCTAGGGACTAATTAACTGCTTTCTAAAAAACGCACTCCTTTAAATGGTAGTACTCCGCGATTTTTTCAAATTTAGAAGTTCATGGACCATATGAAACAATAAAACCCTGTTAATGTTGTAGTTCCTTTTAGCTCTCTTATTTTGGACATAATCAATAGCCTATTGACAGAAGTACGTATTAATTACCAGAGAACAGCAATTCTCGCCAGTGGCGCTTACCTACACCCCATACACGCGACATTATATTAGTGATATATTATTATATTAGTAACATATTATATTAGTGACACTATATTAGTATATATACAATTTAAAAGTGAAATTTTTGTGATACACTATGTATGAAATTATTATTTGTATATTTTAGGTATTTTATGTGTATTTTGGGTATATTCTAATTTTATGTATAGATAGGTTTCTACTTGTTTATTTTAAATCTTTGAAGTCTGACTTGCTACAAACCTTGTAAATGTGTAATGTAGTCAAATAAATTCATTCATTCATTCATTCATTCATTCATTCATTCATATATAAACACGACATTTTCAATTTTCTAAATCTGACTGAATTGAAAATTGGGCAAACTCCCATCTTAAAGTTCAGGAAAAGACTCACCCATTCATATATCAACCATCCATTCTGGTCCAAGGGTGTGGATTTTACGACCCTTCTTATTTAGGGTCTGTTTTTCGTTCTCGTCCCCAAAACAAACTCCCAAAAATTTCGAAAATTTTACTCCGACCTTTGCGGCTTCTAATAAAAGCGATCATTACCTTTCCAACGCATGTCTAATTTTGAACATCGGTTATACAGTTCAAAAGTTACCGTGCTCAGAAATATGAGTCAATTTTTATTTAAAAAAGGGAAAATTCTTGTGGATATGTATGTATGTATGTATGTATGTGTGTGGAAAAGTTAAACAGATCTGAATTTTTTTTTTGTAAAAATAAAATAAAAATTTTATTTTTAATTCATTTGCAATGCGAAGGCAAAACAATCCTACTTTTCAATTAGAATACGGAGCGCAGTCCAGTCCCTTGAATCGCGATTTTCGGCTCCTCTTGGAGCCTCATCGGAAAGAACGTAGGCTTGTTCTCCATATCCTAATTGATCCGCACTGAGAGGTTTTCCCACCCATTGCAACTGAAGTGAAAATATTAGGTGACTAGCGTCATCTGGCAATTAAAAGATGAAGTTTTCGATCCTAATAGCATTATTAATAATATTTAGAAAATATTAAAATATTACTAAAAGATTTTTAAATCGAAAACTTATTGGTCCATTTCCTTGGTAACACTCCCAAGGCTTCTAAAATTTGCAAGCCAAATGGATGCTGAAGCGAAGAAAACAAGAGGGAATTCAAGAAACTTACAATTCACGTCCCCGTCTGTTCAGCTGGTAAATTCCAACAGAAAATGGACCTAGTTACTCGAAGGAGTAAAGACCAATATAAAAATAAAATAAAAATTTTATTTTTAATTCAGTTGCAATGCAAAGGCAAAACAATCCTACTTTTCAATTAGAATACGGAGTATTCTCAGTGCGGATCAATTAGGATATGGAGAACAAGCCTACGTTCTTTCCGATGAGGCTCCAATAAGAGCCGAAAATCGCGATTCAAGGGACTGGACTGCGCTCCGTATTCTAATTGAAAAGTAGGATTGTTTTGCCTTCGCATTGCAACTGAATTAAAAATAAAATTTTTATTTTATTTTTATATTGGTCTTTGCTCCTTCGAGTAACTAGGTCCATTTTCTGTTGGAATTTACCAGCTGAACAGACGGGGTCGTGAATTGTAAGTTTCTTGAATTCCCTCTTATCTTCTTCGCTTCAGCATCCATTTGGCTTGCAAATTTTAGAAGCCTTGGAGGTGTTACCAAGGAAATGGACCAAGAAGTTTTCGATTTATTTCATCTTTTAATTGCCAGATGACGCTAGTCACCTAATATTTTCACTTCAGTTGCAATGGGTGGGAAAACCTCTCAGCGCGGATCAATTAGGATATGGAGAACAAGCCTACGTTCTTTCCGATGAGGCTCCAATAAGAGCCGAAAATCGCGATACAAGGGACTGGACTGCGCTCCGTATTCTAATTGAAAAGTAGGATTGTTTTGCCTTCGCATTGCAACTGAATTAAAAATAAAATTTTTATTTTATTTTTATATTGGTCTTTGCTCCTTCGAGTAACTAGGTCCATTTTCTGTTGGAATTTACCAGCTGAACAGACGGGGTCGTGAATTGTAAGTTTCTTGAACTCCCTCTTGTCTTTTTCGCTTCAGCATCCATTTGGCTTGCAAACTTTAGAAGCCTTGGATGTGTTACCAAGGAAATGGACCAATAAATTTTCGATTTAAAAATCTTTTAGTAATATTTTAATATTTTCTAAATATTATTAATAATGCTAATAAGATCGAAAACTTCATCTTTTTTTCTGTGTTTGAAGAGTGGGTGAGGGCCTATTCAGAACCGGTGTAGTTTGTGAGTTTTGACTAACCATAAGCCAGCTATAGGGCTTGGTAAGTACAAAACGGCATATATTTTTTGGCGGTATTTATCTTCGGTTCAAGAAGAGATAGGAAAACAATAAATACACCAAATCAATAGCGTTGAGTTAAATTTTCAAACGGTGTCTAAGTTGTCAGGATAAGACGTACACACGGCTCAGTATAGCCGAAAAACTGCAAAACTAAACTTTGTAAATTTTGGTTTTTCGACAATTATTCAAAATTTCAACCTACGAATTACGCCAATAACGAAGCGTTTGTAGAAGGACTCCAGACGAATCTATCGGTATATACCTTACATCCGGGAAAATTCGAATTTTTAAATTATAGGCTTCATAAATATAATCAAATCTATTTCTTATGGGAAAAACGATTTTTCAAGCTCAATAATTCCTGTAATAGCTTCAGTTATCATACTTAACCTTAGATGCATAAGATACTACTTGTCAATACGTTTCAAACTCATGTTTGGTGAACAAGATCTGTTAAGCCGTTTAGAAGTTATTAAGCTACAAAAGTATAATCCAATTATTGATTATTCCCTAAATTGTTTATGTAGTTGTAGTGGGTACGACGCTAATTTGATCTGGCAACGGGTAATCGAGTTCATTTACCGGCCATCCCAATATTTTTTTCAATCTAATTCGAATAGAAAAAAATCTAGTATACATTCGATGAACACTAGACCATTTGGGAGATAATGCGACAAAGGCGACCATTTATAAAGCTTAACGTGTTATCGAGAAACATTGCATTCAACTTTATACATTTGATTTATAAATAACTTTGAAAGCTCCTGATGCAAGGATAAAAAATCGCTAAACGCCGTAAAAATGAGTGGCGCATACAATATTCCAGCTACAAAAGATCTGATACGAATATTACGTGGCGCGAAAATGTATTTTCATTTTGATGCAAAACAAAATTTTAGTTTTATTTTAAAATATTTTTTCATAATATTTGCTAAATTTGAAATAAACGCGCCACAAAAGAGTATCAAAATTCAAACTGTATCAAAGTTACTCTTTTGTGGCGCGGTGTACTTCAAATTGGGCAAAAATTATGAAAAAATCTTTTAAAATAAAACTAGAATTTTGTTTTGCATCAAAATGCAAATTTATTTTCGCGCCACGTAATATTCATATCAGATCTTTTGTAGCTGGAATATTGTATGCGCCTTTCATTTTTACGCCGTTTAGCGGTTTTTAATTCTTTTTATATTACACATTATACACATCGACGTGCGTTTCACTTATGTTTTGATTTAACGTGTTCGCAAATGAATCGTGATGTTTGTGCAGAGATATAATGGAACTACTTTACTTAAAAATTCCGTACACGAATTTCATATTTTGAAAAAAAAAAATAGAAGGAAGTAGTACACTATTTAACGTACTACAGTTGTTCAGTAATAATTTTAGGGTTTGAGATAATTTATAAATAGTTTAAAGTGACAACTGTATGACTTTAAATAAAGTTCTGTAATCATGAAGCCCGTTTAGCAGCTACCGTTTATGAGAACTTAATCAATTTTACGCCTAATAATTTCCTTAAATCGATTGCCACTACCTTTAACTTATTAGAAATTTAATGAGTAATCAACGAAAATAATTATGTAATCTTGTGAAGCCGATTACAAAACTTAATTAATTGACGAGTTCACGCAGAGTAATTGCTTTTTTAAAGACTGTATTAACTTGAATTAATTTTATACATACCTATAGGAATAAGTGTTAATTTAATGTTTCAGTTCTATTCCATTTTATTAATAACATTTAACTTAAAAATATTCAGCTAATTATTTGTTTAGCCAATAAACCAATTCCTTTAATTCCTGTTGGTATATAATAGTGAGGGGTAAAATTCTGGAAAAAAATAATTTTCTCTACATGGACGATTTTGAAGACAAAATCCGAAAAAGGTCGATTTATATTTTTAATTTACGATATTTTGGCATATTATAATATATCATACTAGTGACGTCATCCATGTAGGCGTGATGCCGTAATCGACATTTTTTTTTAAATGGGAATAGAGAATGGTTGTTCAATTCTATATCCAGTAATATAAACATTCACATCATTATTTATACGGGGTTAGATAAATATCTTTGAATTAAATTAATTGACGCAGAAAAAAGATTTATGTAAAATATTTAATTCAAAATCAATTTTGATGCTGTCAGAAAAGAGAAAAAATGTTGGTTTCACAAATAAACATTGCTTTTAACTTAAATTAAAAAATGTCAAACAGCTTCCCACTTGCCTCTTAGCAGTTTGAATATTTTTTTTTATTTAGTTTAATGCCTCGAGAACTTATGGCTATGGGCATGGTACATGCAATCATTGCAATACATTCATGCAATCGGTTACCTAGTATCGTGTGTAGTGTGTATTGAGTAAATGTCTTGTTACTTAACAGAGTAGACGTCATAGTCTATGCAAAGAGACGCTAATTGTATTCGAACGTCTGCAGTCCCTCCGGTGAGTACCGATCCCACAAGGATAGAAACTATTTTCATTTATTAATTTTTAATAAATGACAAATTCTCCACCCAGGTGAGATTCGAACTCACGATCTTTAGGTCCAAATGTTGGCGCTCTTACCACTGAGCCACAGAGTGAGTAGTTTGAACATTTAATTTAAGCGAAAAGCAATGCTTATTTACCGAAAAAATAGTTTTTTCTATTTGCTGACATCAGTAAAATGTACTTTGATTTAATCATTTTTGCGTTAATTAATGTAATCAAAAATAATTATTTTGGTCATCCTGTGTAAATAAGGATGTTATTATTTATATTACTAAATAGAGAATTGAATCACCTATTACATGAGATACCCCTATTACACGACCCCTATGCCCGTTCAAAAAATCATCTATTAAGTCCTCACATCCAAATATATGACGTCACTACTATTAAATATATGCCAAAAATTTATAATTTAAAAATAAAAATCGATAGATTTCTGGATGTATCTTCAAAATTATCCACTTTAGAAAAAATTAATTTCCTCCAAAATTTTGCCCCTCTCTGTGTATGGTACATATTATATGGAATGGTTGATATGGTAGTGTAGTATATAAATATGGTAGCCTATGGTGGCTATGGTATAAAACAATCATAGCCCTGGATCCCGCGTACCAAAAAAGTTGATTAATAGCAAGCTGAAAATTTGTAAATTGCTTAACGGTGTCTAGTCGGACAAACTTTGATGTATGGGAACACTGGAACAGAGGAAGTTTTAATTGTGAAACATGATTTTAATTGTGGAACGTGTCATCCTGACAAGTTTATGGTTGTGAAAACTAGCAGGTTGTTTTTAATTTTATTCAATAGCAAACTTTATATAATATATGAAAAAAATTTTGTCCGACAAATACATTGGGCGTTTAATAAGTCCGACACGTATAACGTTTCAAATGACAGGAAATATGTCTGTACTACATGAGGTTTATCAAGCACTGAACAATAATCTTCACACTGCCACCATTTTTTGTGACTACGCCAAAACTTTTGATTGTGTAAATCACAACATTAAAAAGAAACTACATTTCTACGGAATTCGAGGTATTTCTTTAGATTGGTTCCAATCCTACTTGGATGATAGGAAACAACTGGTTAGAGCAAATGGTGCAGACTCGAGTCTCAAAAACATTGTATGTATGTGGGTTACCTCAAGGTTCAGTATTGGGTCCTCTACTTTTCCTTATCTTTATTAATGTTATTAATATTACTTACAATAAAAATCTAGTCTGACTCTAATTTACTCTCGTTTAACGTAGATAAAACAGTAGCATTGTCTTTTAAAGGAGCTCTTCAACCCTTACCTCTTAATAACAGCCAGATCAGTACTGTTGATTCTGTAAAATTTCTTGGTATTTTTTTAGACAGCAACCTTAAGTGGTCCCACCATATCGATTCCTCAGCTTGCTATGCTATAAAATCTGTTTCTAATGAACTCAATTTAGCATCTTCCAAAATAACATATTTTTCTTTGTTCGAGTCACATCTTTGTTATGGTCTTCCATTTTGGGGTTCTGGTAGAGCTGCCCAATTTGATGTTATTTTCAAATTACAAAAAAGAGCAATAAGATATCCGTTTGGCCTCAGAAGAACAACACATTGCACAAGTTACTTTAAATATCACGGAATTTTAACCCTTCCATCTTTGTATATCTTAGAAACTGTTTGCTTAATTCGTAAACATCTACATGTCTTTTCACCAAGACTTAATCATGACTACTTCACGAGAAATTCTACGTTTGACGTCTATTTGCCTACCCCGTCCTCTGAGTTAGTAAAGAAATCTATATCATATGCCGCAAAAAAACTTTACAACTATCGAACTTTTAAACTTAGTCTACCTAGTAGTTAATTACTAGGTAGACTATGCATTTCCAATTTATTTAAATTTTGCAATTGATTATTTCTGTTTAACTTGATAATTATTATTATTGTAAAAATATTGACGATTTATGTAATTTTAGTAAATTGGATTGTTACTGTTTTCTTTTCTTGACTTTTTATAATAAGCTTTGTCGATAAAATTGTTCAACTTTTCATGACAATAAAGCATATTTCTATTCTCTATTCTACAAATAGCAGTCTGATTTTTGCACTAACGTTTAATGAAAGGGTAACAAATCATTGGAACTTCTTTCCGACAAAACACATGGGACGTTTGCGTAGTCTGACGTTGGAAAAATGTAACTTGTTCCACAATTAAAATTTCTCCTGTTCCAGTGTACCCCTTCATCAAAGTTTGTCCGAGTAAACACCGTTAAACTATTAACAAAATTTCAGCTTGTTATTAATTAACTTTTTTTTAATACGTGGGATTCAGGCTTATCATGACAACTCTTCAAGTTGTGATACCGCTCGTGTAGGAAAATTGTTCTGACTCGATTTATTTGCCGATTCGTGTTTAAAAATGTTCCATTTCAATGTTTGAATACATCTGGATGGTACCAGGCGAATTTTTTAAACAGAAGTTATTTAAACCACTACTACTACAAGTCGGTTTATAACGTTCTCCGTCATTTTCCGACTTCCAATCGCCACTTCGTCCTGTTGTTCCACTGGTTCTCTTCTATGGCTTTTTCCCTCAGCTCTTTGTCTATTCCTTCGCTCCAACTGTTTTTGGGTCTACCTCGTTTTCTCTTTCCTGCTGGTTGCCATTTTAGTATTTTCTTTGGTATTCGTTGTTCATCCATTCTTTGTATATGTCCGAAGCAGATAAGTTGTTTTGTTGATAAGTCGTCCGTGATTGTCCGTTTGATTCACATTATTTTTCTAATGCGTTCGTTGGTAATTGTTTCTCTTCTAGATCTTCCTTCTGCTATTCTCCATAAATCCATCTCCGTTGCTTTCAGCGTTGCCAGTGTTCTTTCTTTCAGTGACCATTATACCATTATATTGTTAGTCCGCTATAAATTTTCCCGTGCGTCACTATTCATTTTCAAACAAATTAAGTCAAAACATAAAGTGAAACGTACGCCGATGTGTGTAGTATGTAGTATACAGTATACAAAATTTATATACATACCGACGTTCGTTTCACTTTGTGTTTTGACTTAATTTGTTTGAAAATGAATCGTGACGCATGGGAAAAATTATAGCGGACGAACAATATCAGTGGCCAGTCTCGTATATCCTATTTTTATTTCCTTTGCTGATGGATTGGGCGCATAAAATTCTGTTTTTGACAATACTGTAATGGCTTTTATACCTAACATACACACAACCAAACTTATATGGAATCACCATGTATTTCAAAGCAATATTTTTTTAAAAATAAAAATGTATACCATTTTTATTCATTCAGTTGCGGTGCCAAACCAAAACTGTCTTAATCTTTACTCAGATCAGAGAGTGCAGCCAGCACTCTTATCGACGATTTCACCTCTTGTTAGAGGTTCATCAGAGACTGCATAGGCTGCATTTCTCTGGCCCAGGTAAAAATCTTCGACATATCCATCTCCCACCGCAACTGACGAGATGGTAGTAGGTGCCTAGCGGCATCTGCTAAATAAAAGACTAAGTTTTTCAAACTAATAAAAATATTTGTAAATTAAATATTTTTAAAAGATTTTTAATTGAAAAACTTTATTGGCCCATTTCCTGGTGACAACCTCCAAGGCTTGTACAATATGCAAGCCAAATGGATGCTGCAGTGAAGACTAAAGGGAAGGAATTCTACACTATGCAATTCACAACCCCCGTCTGCAGCGTGGTAAAGTTCCAACGGAAAATTTCAGACGGGGGTTGTGAATTGCATAGTGTAGAATTCCTTCCCTTTAGTCTTCACTGCAGCATCCATTTGGCTTGCATATTGTAGAAGCCTTGAAGGTTGTCACCAGGAAATGGGCCAATAAAATTTTTCAATTAAAAATCTTTTAAAAATATTTAATTTAAAAATATTTTTATTAGGTTGAAAAACTTACACTGTTACTAATAAAATACTCGTATTCTAAGGTTATTCCGTATTTATATCTGGAATAGTTATCCTAAGTATAAAGTAGTTATAATACGAAAATAATTTGTTACTAATAAACTCGGTATAAGTTAGATATAAGTATTCCCACTTTATTCCGAAATAATAGTTTGGCAACGTCACAATCTTCTGTACAAATACATAGAACAACGATATTTATATTGTGTCAAATATGTCAATTTTGATTTTTCTCTGTAACTGGCAAACCAAATTAACCTATGCAAAATTTTTTTTCTTGAAAATTCGTGTAAAAATACCAGCTTTTTAAGTCCCAAAGTATATTTACTCTACAGTCAATATTAACAGAGTTATTCAAATTGTTTATAAGCCAAAATTTACTATATTTTGGTATAATGTTTTTGAAATGATAAAAATGAGTTTTTATTGATTTTTTTAAATAAGTTTAAAATACCATTATTTTTCTGTCATATGGTTTTCACAGAATTACTGTATCGTTATTATTTTCTGAACAATAACATTGCAAAAAAAGCTCTTTGAGATACACAAATTGAATACAATTTAAACTAATTGATGAATCATCTTGAAATTTTTTGTGCATTATATGGACTGTTTGACTCAACTTTTCATGCAATATCAAATTCAAATAAGTAAATCACCTATTAATTTTTTTAAAAACCTTACACCATCTTTAGAAAACCGATATTAAATTCTGAATTCCTTATGGGTGTATTGTGAAAAGGGATTTATTCTATCTTTGAAAAGTTTTCTCTTTTGTGTGTTTTTTATCATGTTAATATAATTATCAACGTCTTTGACAGCCGCAAGAGCTCTTAAACACATTTTTTTATTATATAATTACTCACAAAACAAATCAAAAGATAATATATTTTTGCCTCTAATGACATTGACAGTCATAAAATAGGTTATACCAGACTTAAACAAGGGTCCGAGTCGGTATAAACTTGGACTAAATTCTTATACCAAGTATAACCTATATCTAAGTTATTCCATGTTTATTGGTAGTGATTTTGCCTATAACTGAATTATTCTCAGTATAACTTTTATACTTGGTTTATTAGTAACAGTGTAAGTCTTTCAATATTTTTTTCTTTAAAAAAAACTTTTTATTGTTGCGAAGGTTTTTATTGAAAATAAACAAATCTAGAAGACAATCAAATGGTACAGCTCGGTACGGTATAGGTTATTTGCTTGGGTTGCAAATTGAACGAAAATAAATAAACTAAATATTGTGCCCAAAAACAAGAATATGCCTCATGTGGGGTTATAGAACTTACAACAGGGAAAGATTATTGGTCTTTTGGTCTTGTGGAGCAAATCATGTTCTCAGAGGGACATAGCTGCAGAGGTTTGCGTAACACAGGGCGTTCTGTCCAAAACCTAAGTTAGGTAACAGGAACTAGGAAAGTTCAAAAATAAAGCAAGGGAAAGTTGCCAAAAACTAATAACGGCTGGCCACGATCGTTTAGTTTTCCAATCAGCTGGAAGACACCTAACCATTTCTCACCTGCAGCTCTTGTAAGCTACAGGTGTAACTGTTTCAGTTGAAACGATAAGAAGAAAAGAAGAGTTCGTGAAGAGTTGCCCAGAAGTATACAGCAGGAGACAGTACTGGGTTCCCGAGTTATCCAGGCAGCACAAGATTGATCGCGTGAATTGGTGTCTTCACCAGCAAAACTGGAACATTGTAAATTGACAAAATGTGCTATTTTCAGAAAAAATCAGGATTTGTGTAAAATCAGATGACTCACGGAATCGTATACTTAGAGGTCAAGGAAGACAAGAAAGAACGAAAACTCTCAGATATGTTTACATATATAAAAGGGGAAGTGTAATGTTCTGGAGAGGAATTTTGATCCTAAAAAAACTTCTTTAATTTTCATCCAATCGACTTTAACTGTTCACAGTTATGTTGATAACCTGTAGTTAGGCTCTGGAGAGGTGAAACTGGAGGAAATTTAATTTTCATGCATGATAATGGACATCCACATACCATTAGAGTGACTAGAGACATCATTGAAGCAGAAGGTATCGCTTGTTTGGACTGGCCTGATTGCTCACCCGAGCTTAACCCTACAGAGTATTTGTACAAAACACTGCACGGCTAGGTCAAACTACTCTTGAAGAATAAATTTGATTAGCAGCACGCCCACGCAAACTGAAGCTTGCATAAAGACTAGGGGTGATAACATTGACTACCAAAAAAAAAAAAATAAAAACAATTCAAACATTATTCGTTTTACATTGAAACTTTTTATGCTATTGACTTTAAAACAACTACACTAGGTTCGCTTTCAAGATTCAGTAGAAATAAACAAACCAAGACACGTTAAATGCCACTAGGAGTACAACCGAATCATAATTTACAATGTATATACATTGTAAATCCCAAATCATGATTTTAAAAGTTTATACATTGTAAATTATGATTCGGGAGTCAGTGGCGTAGCTAGCCCCACAGGGGCCCCATATCAAAGTTTGTCGCGGGGCCCTTTTTCACCACTGACATAGCGTAGTGCTAAGAAAATGTTCAACAAAAGAAGCAAAAACGCCTGTATAGAATAGAATAGAAATATGCTTTATTGTCACTATAAGTTTTACAATTTTATGGACAAAGCTTACAAAGATTATAAAAAAAAAAACAATAACAAATACAAAATATTTTAACTGTAGATTACTAGGCTCGGTGGCAACGTGGCATTAGATAGAAAACAAAGTGTTTTAATTTTCGCCTGCATTTTACCCGATTTTCGCGTGGTGCAGCGAACATTGAATGCTGAGTGAGTGAAAAAGGTAAGGTATAAACTGTGCCCTACCTAATGCAAGAATAATATAAGTAAAAACGGTAAAAAATAGTATAAAATACTAAACGGACAAATAAAAGTGAGGTTAACAGCTAACAGATAAGCTTATAAACACTGGCGAACGCTGGTCAAATTTCAAGCGGTGTTGCCGGATTTAAAAAAAATAGAAACACCTGCCGAAAAACAAAAGCAATTTTGGTGCGTGGATAATTGGGCATACCTCCTCGTGGTTGAAACGGGTGTGCCCAGTTAACGCTACGTACAAAATGGCTGAGAACGAGTATAGTGTGGACGAAAAGACAAGAAAAAGAGGAGATGAATCGGAAGATGAGGCAGACGATAGCAGAAGTAAAAAAGTACATCGGTCGCCTGGGAATGATAGGCAACTAGAAAAAATATTGGAGAGCCTAAATATTATCACAATGGAAATAAGGGAACTAAGAGAAGAGCAAAAAGAGTACAGAGAGGAAATGAAGGAACTCAGACAAGAAAATGAAAAGCTGAAACAGGAAAACAGAGAAACCCAACAAAAAGTGGAAGAATTGGAAAATAAAATAGACAGAATGGAAAAGGACAAAAGACGAAATAATATAATACTGCAGGGAGTAGATATGGATACCTACGATCAAAACATAACAAAAGATAACGTCCAAGATTTCTTATGCAATGCACTAAAAGTTGAGACAAAAATAAAAAGCGCAAGAAAAATTGGAAGTAAATCCTGCTTGATTGAGCTCGAAAATGCAACGGACAAAGAAGAAATTATGAAAAATAAAGGCAAATTGAGAGACATAAAGGGAAAATAAATATATATTAATGACGACATGGACAAAAATGAACGGATGATACAGGGTAAAATCAGAACGAAGGCAAAAGAGGCTAAATTGGAAGGAAAAAACGTCAAGGTAGGATTTCAAAAAATAAAAATAAATGAGGAGGTATGGACATGGAATAAACATCAGCAACAACTCTTAAAAATAGAAAACCAAAACAGAAACCAAAAAAACTAAACGACGTAAATGAAACGGTAGCAACAACGGCAATGGACAAGGAGACGATTGGGATTAAAAACAAGAAAATGAAAACTAATTTGGGAACATGGAACGTAAGAGGCACTTATGAAACGGGAAAACTTAAAGAATTAATTAGAGAAACAAAAAGATATGAAATAGATATATTAGCTTTACAAGAAACAAAACAATTAGACACAGAAATAGTAGAAATAGATGATATAGTATTTTTTAAAAGTGGGGGGAATAACAGATTGCTAGGAACAGGCTTTATCATACAGAAAAGATGGAAAACCAGAGTGATGAATTTCAAGCCGATATCAGATAGAATGTGCACAATCAGGTTAAAAGGGAATCAACGAAACATAAGCATAATAAATGTACATGCACCAATAGAAGGCGCCACCGAAGAAGACAAAGATGCATACTATGAGCAACTAGAGAGAGAATATGACAGATTACCAGCATTTGATATCAAAATAGTAATGGGAGACTGCAATGCTAAAGTGGGAAAAGAGGATATATATGAAAATATAACAGGAAAATACAGTAAACACGATGTATCAAATGATAATGGTCAACGAATTATAGGTTTTGCCACAGAAAGACAAATGGTAATAAAAAGCACATACCAAGGCAGAAAAGATATACATAAAGGAACGTGGATTTCCCCTGACAAAAGGACAATAAATCAAATAGACCACATATTAATAGAGAAGAAGCACGCCCATAATATAATAAATATAAAAAGTATGAGAGGAGCGGAATGTGACTCAGATCACTTTTTGGTAAGAGCAGCCTATAGAATAAATGCTAATATAAAGAAAGACAATCAAAGGGACAAAGAAATCAAAAAACAATTCAACACAGCAATACTAAAAGATAATATGACACAGAAGAAGTACGAACAACAAATAACCAGCAGACTAAACGAAGAACCAGAAACACTAGACCCGGAAGAAAAGTGGGAAAGCATAAAAGAAGCAGTTTTAATCACCAGTAAAGAAATATTAATTAAAGGTAATAGAAAACAAAAAGCAAAAGAATGGTATGATGAGGAATGTCAAAAAATAGCAGAAGAAATTAGAAAAATAAGAATAAAAAACTTAAGAAATAATAGTGACATTAGCACACAAGAATATAGAGAATTGAAGAGAATTATGAAGAGAACATGCAGAAATAAAAAAAGAAAATACAACGAAGAAAAACTCAAAGTGATAGAGGAAAAATTCCAAAAAAAGGAAATAAGATCCTTTTACCAGGAAACAAGAAAAATGGAAAGGGGATATCAGAAACATAACCCATATATGAAAAATGAGGAAGGAATATTAATAAATGAACCCGGGGAAATAATGAGAAATTGGCAAACTTATTTTACACAACTTTTAAACAAAAACGAAGAAGAAAGGGGAACAATCCAGGAAATTGAAGATGACCATATAGTAATAGAAACACCTACGAGGGAAGAAATAGAAAATGAAATAAGAGGGCTAAAAAACAATAAAAGCCCAGGAATAACGGAAATATCGGCGGAAATGATAAAGGCAGGAGGAAAAAGACTACACAAGGAGATACATAGCCTGATAAAAAGTATATGGGAAACAGAAAGAATGCCAGGAGAATGGACCAGGGCAAGGATATGCCCCATACATAAAAAAGGTGATAAAATGAGATGTGAAAATTATAGAGGTATCGCGTTGCTAGAAGTCGTGTACAAAATATTGACAAACATCTTAAGAAAAAAGCTGAATCAATACACGGAAAAGATATTGGGCGAACATCAGGCAGGATTCAGAAGTAATAGGTCGACGACAGACCAAATATTTGCGTTAAAAGAAATCCAAACTACGTGCTACGAACATAAAATAGCAGTATACGTCCTGTTCGTCGACTTTAAACAGGCCTATGATACGGTAAAGCGGCAACAGATGTACGCACTAATGAAAGAAATGGGCATACCAAGTAAAATCGTCAGGATGGTAAAGATGACTATGGATAACTCCACAAACGAAATAGCATGGAAGGGACATAAATCAAATAATTTTGAAACAAAGGAAGGATTAAGACAAGGAGACCCACTATCAACGACTCTTTTTAATGTAATACTGGAAGGAATAATCAGGAAAAGTAAAATAAGCACACAGGAAACGATTTTTAAAAATGGCCACCAATGTATTGCATTCGCAGATGATCTAACATTATTATCGACAAGTAAGAAAGAGCTAACAAAATTAATGAGCAATATAATAAAACAAGCCAAACCTTTTGGTCTTCTCATAAATAAGGAAAAGACAAAATACATGATAATGGGAGAAACAGATAAAGAAAATGAAGACAATTTCACATTGGAGATAGAAGGAGAAAATGTATGCGCATTTAAAAGAGTTTCAGAATTTACATACCTGGGTGTAAAAGTAGATGAAAAGGGACATGGGGAAGGGGAAATAAAAGCAAGAATAGCAAAAGCAAACAAAAAGTATGGAGCATTGCCTCCATTAATAAAATCCAAAGATGTGTCAAGAAAAACAAAAATAAGAATCTACAAAACAGTTATCAGACCTACAGCTACATATGCATGTGAAACATGGGTGCTTAAAAAATCAGAAATAGACCTTTTAGAAAGATGGGAGAGGAAAATACAACGAGCAATATATGGAGGCGTGAAAATAGACGGTCAATGGAGAAGAAGAAATAATAAGGAACTTGAAGAACTATATAATGAACCAAAAATAACGACGGCAATCAAAGCACAGAGAATCCGATACTTAGGACACATAGAAAGAATGGGAAAGGCGAGAATGCCAAAAATGGTTCTATTACGTAAGCCAATAAAAAAAAGAAGAATAGGAAGACCAAGAAGGAGATGGAAGGACAGCGTATATGAAGACTTAAAACAAAGTAATATTGTAAACTGGAAAGAAAAAGCTTTGGACAGAAAACAATGGAAGGAAGTGGTGAAGAAATGTATGGAAAGACTATAATGTTAAGTGTAGTATTAAGTGTTTTATACAAACAAATGTAATATTGTATATATTATAGTAGTATAGGATATAGCATTATATATAAATATGTAATAGTAATTGTAAGGAAAAATTAAATCTTTCAGCCCTAGGCCTTCATGGCCTGTTGAGCTTAATAAATAAATAAAATATTACTAGGCTCAAAATATTAAGGGTTAACCCAAATCACCTACTCCAAAAATGCTTTCTAAGGGAGCTCGAGTTCTTTGAAGATGGTGTCGTTTAATTAGTTTTTTTTAAATACCTCTAGAACACTTCTATTTAGAAAAACCAAAAACTAGTACATCTATTTATCTTCTGGTCCCTTAGTCCAGAGATAAATCGATTTCATAAATTGCGAATTTCTAGTCCCGATCATATTATGTAAGATATGTAGGGGTAAGGATATGATATATATTTGGGTAAGGAAACGATTACTTTATTACATAACTTTTTTGTCTTTGATTTTAAGCATTTTTGACACTGGATTATTAAATCATGAGGTAGTCTAGTGCTAAAAGTTACTCTTATTTTAAGTCGGTAAGATACAACGATTTCTAGAAATATCGATTTGAAAATGTTTCGTTTTTGAATTTGAACAAAATTTGAAAAAATTTTCAAAAAAAATAATGGTGTATTTTACAGACCTAAAGCAAGAGTAACATTTAGTACTATAATACCTCATAATAATCTAGTGTCAAAAATGCTTCAATATTAAAGACACAAAAAATAATGCGATAAAATATCCGTTGACTTACCCAAAATGGACGCATATGACCGGTACTAGAAATTTGCAATTGATGAAATCGATTCATCCCTGGAATAAACGTACCAGTTTTCGTTTTTTGTTTTCATAGTTTTTTTTTGAAAATTTTTCTTAAATTAAAAAAACACAAAATATTCTGATCTACATTTCTAGAAAACGGTGTATCCTACGGACTTAAATCAAGAGTACCTTGTATTACTAGCATATCTCACAAGTTAATAATCCAATGTCAAAAAGGCTTAAAAGCTAAAGACAAAAAAGTTATCCTATAAAATAAATGTTGCCCTACCCAAAACGGACGCCTTTGACCGGTACTAAAAATTCGCAATGTATGGAGTCGATTTAGCTCTGGAAGATAAATAAGAGTACCAGTTTTCATTTCTCTAAATAGAAGCGTTCTGGAGGTATTTAAAAAAGCTAATTACAAACAAGACGCCTTCTTAAAAGAGCTCTAGCTCCTTTAGGAAGCATTTTCGGACTGGGTGATTTGGGTTAAATCTTAATATTTTGAGCCCATGAAATACCCTGTAAATTCCAAAATTTAAATAAATTGCGTGTGTGTGTTTTATTGGCACTGGTTTTCGCAACCAACCGGCCAGTCAATTTCATAATGATTTTTAGACTCTAACTTATCACTAATTCAGGGGAGTAATGTGTAGTGTGTGTGTTGAGTAAGTGTTTTGTTACTTTGCAAAGTCGACGTCATTGTCTTTGCAAAGAGACGCTAATTGTATCCCAACGTCTGCGGTCCCTTTGCAAATTGCATAATACAAGCTTGGGAACTAATAATTTCTGCGTATAACACCCAAATATAGATAATAATAACAAACCTAATAAACTCTAATAAACCAAAGTCTAAAAATAGATATATAGATAAAGAATCCATTTCACGAAAATGTCAGTATCAAAACAATATATACTGTTCAAAAAGTTTTAATAGTGAAATAATTGTAGAATATTTTGTTAAATTTTTTGAATGGAATTTTGTTTCGACATGCCGCGCTGGGGCCCCTGAATGTCGGGGGCCCCGTATAATTGATACGGCTGATACGGCGGTAGCTACGCCTCTGCGGGAGTGCTCCTAGTAGCATTTAACGTGTCTTGGTTTGTTTATTTCTACTGCATCTTGAAAGCGAACCTAGTGTATAAATATTGTTTGATTTTGTGTGTTCCTTGTTTTAAGTTCGCATGAAATAAAAAGAAATATCAGATGATTCCATATAAGTTTGGTTGTGTGTATTTCTTTCTCTTATGATTTTGTCTAATGTTTCATCGTGCGAAATATTGATATTACAAATTATTTTTGATAAAATTGGCATCACGCACTAAAAACTCTCATAAGGACTGCATTGGTTATGTTCCCTATACTGTAAAGCCAAGGTGGGACGGACTATAGATATTTGTAGTCATAGCAGTGCTTTATCGTGGTGATGTCGTCTAATATGAAATCTCTTATTTAATCAAACAATTAGAATTGATTTAAAGATATTACAAAATTACCTTTTTTCCGTCAAAAAGGATTTTTTTTTGACGAATCTAATTAAGGAAAGGTCACTTGTAGTTTTCCTCTAAAGTTGATATTATTCGAGCTACAAGAGATGTAAAATCTATAAAATATGAAAATACGTTTTGGGGATCAAAATTAACAGCAGGGGAGCATTGGATATTAAATTTGCAGTTATTATAGCGTCATGGGGATCTGTTGGATTGTGAAAGATCGGTCCTACAACCAAAAAAACAGTTAAGTTGTTTTCCATTTAAATGGAGATTTTCCATTTTTATTTAAATTTTTCATTCACCTATACATAATTAGAAAATATGTTTAGAATAAAAATTACTGATTTTTACGTAAGGAATCCAATGTGTAGAAAATGGTGGGTCTCTATTTAATAGTTTAAAGTAACCCGCAAACCCACCTCCGTAGGGGTCGGTCGTCTTTGGTGTCATTCTAGAGATTTTTGAAAAATATTCAACACGTATTTCTCAGTTTTTCGATTTGATGTCAATTTCGTGAAATATTCGCTTTTTGAAACTTTGTCACTCGCCATTTCCTTACGCGCCGCGCAAATCGTCATAATTTTGAATTATACACTGTTCTTCATGTACCCAGTGCCGGTTTAACCTAATTTCGGGCCCTAGGCGCTGGATATTTAGGGGCCCCCTTCATTGCTATTCGTTGTCAGTTTGTAACAAGAAAATACATGCATTAACTATAAATGTTTAGTGTAAAATCTATTCAATAAATTTTGTAAAACAAACAAAGAATAGCAAAAAAATATTCTAAAAAATCATTTACAAATATATAAAAAAGAAAGTTCCACAAAACAGCACATGACAAACAAACGAACATATTCTAAAAAATACATAAGATAAAAATTAGATCACTTTTTTTCATGACTTGAGATTATCCAACTGCTATACTATAATACTATCAACGTTCAGTTACTCCAATTCTTCATTTTCTATAATACCATAGTGATAATTCGTCTAGGTTTTCTTGACCCAAATTTGACCTTAAATATATCTTTATTCTTTTTAGAGCCGAAAAAGACTGCTCGCCTAATGCATTAGAAATTGGTATCGTAAAATATACTTGCAATAAAGTTAAAATATAGGGAAAAATTGCTTTTACATCCTGTATGACACCAAGTGTTTCAAATGGTTATTTAAATTTTGGCATAATGTTATAAAATCAGTAATTTCATTTTGCAAGTTCTCTTTGGGTTTATCAACATCTCTTTTATATTTCTCGCATAAAGAATCAATTTGAGTTTACTTATTTAGCTCAAAAAACTTCTAACAGCTGGTGTAACACCTTTGTATCATTCATTTCTTTTTAAAAGATCTTGACAATAATTGTCGCATATAACATTAAATACTTCAATTCTGAATCTCTCTTGCCCCTTTAAAATTGTTCCACTTTCACCTGCTTCATCGAAAAATGTTTCTATTTTCTTTGTTCTCTGAAGGTTAATTCTAAAGGATATGTTTGAGGTATCCTCGCCAAAATATTTTTGGCTTCTAGTTCAATTTTGCTTAACTTATTTTATATGTCTGCAGCAAAGCTCAAAACAGATGCCATTAATTCTACTCCAATTGACACGTTCAAGTCCATAGTTTTTAACGTTTTGCTTGTTGCATTCACTCGTTTTAAAATTCTTGCCCGAATGAGTGTCAATAGGGCTGTCTCAAAAGTATCCATTTTATTCTGCACTACCTTGGCTCCAATTTTAACTGCTAATTTTTGTCTCTATTACTGCTTAACTGGAGTTCATTGCAAATTTGTTCAGACAACTAATTGAATTTTTTCCTTTAATCGTATTCCGCTGTAAATGTTCAGATAAGAAGATGTCAAAAGCCAAGTATACAAGAAAACTTAAGTAATTTCCTTTATGACAACTCGTTAAATCCTCATGGGATCAAGGGAGAGCTTGTCCTTGAAAAGTAAATAATTTAATGGTGACAACAACTCTTCTTAGGACCTTCACCCAATAGTCATCTTCGCTTTTAATTTTCTCTTTCAAGCCAGCGTATATAACTCCAATTAATGATGATATTTATTGTTATTGATATAACCATAGAGTTCAGATGAAATTTACTTTCTTCGTGACATTTGAGCAATCTATTTAAATGTTGTCAGTGGATACATCCAAAATCAGTTAAACTATTTTTTTCAATACAAAATAATTTGCATCTAACGTTTAACTTGCGTTTAACAATAAACAGCTTTAATACTTGCGTCGTATATCAGCCAATCTCTCGCCTCTTTACCTTCATTGGGTTTTACTCTATAAAAGTTGCTCTCATTAAGTTCTATATAATCTTCTATAATAATTTTGTCTCCAGCTTCATGCATTTTTTCCAATTTTCTTTGGAATATCTTTTTGGATGGCGCCGCCCCAAGCGCTCAGTGGATAAACCGGCACTGCATGTACCTACTTACCATGTTATAATCTGATGATTTCGAGTTTTTCTAAGGATATATTTTTTTACTAACTGCCTCCAACGCACGCCCCTTTATTAAGGTACATTTACAGGGTAAACTACAAAAATCACCGCATAGGCTCCCGTACCATAAATAAATTATTTTTTATTAACTTATCATACCTTATAAGTATTAACTTATATCATTCACACTACTTCAGAAATTTATTTTGCCTGCAAACCGTTAAGATCTCCTCTGTCGTTAAGATAATCAGCTGATAAAAAATCAATTTTCCTAACAAAGGGTGTCCTCTGCCTTCTGTATTGCTATTATCTTCTATAGACATAAAATTTATCTTTATTGTATATAAATCGCTGACATTGCTCAACCATACCCTACAAAGTACTACCGGAATATATATTCTTTCCTTATCAGTTGAGAAAGTTTTGAAAAACATGGAAATGGATAAAGCCCAAGTCGCGAGAAAGGTGTCGAGATAAAAAGTTTCGGGGAAGGTGTTTTTGTATCGATTAAGCTCGAAAAAGTTGAAAAGTTTGGTGGTTTTAAAAGTTTGTTAACGAGATGTTAACCTCAGAGCTAACGCTTAAAAGGGGTGTTAATGATGTGTCGAATTTTTATTAATAAAATAATGGTTTTATTAAGCTATACAAAAGAACTACAAGTTATAATAAACAGAGAAGTCGGTAAAAATAATAACAATGGCAAGAAATACGTCTGGACGAATATTAATTATTGACTTTATTAACTGTAACATTTCATCAAGAAGATGCAGAGATTGAGCTTGATAAACATACAAAGACATCGTCGTTAATGAAAACAAAATAGGAAGAGAATGGAAACTCTGCACATCAAAATTGTTTAGCAATGTTATAGGCCTGGATCCCGCGTACAAAAAAAATTGATTAATAGCAACCTGAAAATTTGTTAAAAGCTTAACGGTGTCTACTTGGACAATCTTTGATGTACGGGAACACTGGAACAGGGGAAGTTTTAATTGTGGAACAGGTTAACAATTTGGAACGTCAGACTAGGAAAACGTCCCATGTATTTTGTCGGAAAAAACTTCCATTTGATTTGTTACCCTTTCATTAAACTCTCATGCAAAAATCAGACCGCTATTTATCACCAACATAATTATTGTCAGTTGACATGTTCCACGTATCGGACTTATTAAGGGTAACAAATCAATTGAAAGTTCTGTCCGACAAAATACATGTGACGTTTTCGTAGTATGGCGTTCCAAACTTTTAACCTGTTCCACAATTAAAACTTTCCCTGTTCCAGTTTTTCCATACATCAAAGTGTGTCCGACTAGACATTGTTAAGCTGTTAACACATTTTCAGATTGCTATTAATCAACATAATATTTTTGGTACCCGGGATCCAGGTCTAATAGAAATAACATTATTGAAAGATGAAGTAGTTTTCAATCCTAATAGCAATATTAATAATATTTAAAATATTACTAAAAAATTTTTAAATTGAAAACTTATTGGTCCATTTTCTTGGTAACACCTTCAAGGTTTCTAAAATTTGCAAGCCAGATGGATGCTGAAGCGAAGAAGACAAGAGGGATTTCAAAAAACTTACAATTCACGACCCCGTCTGTTCAGCTGGTAAATTCCAACAGAAAATGGACCTAGTTACTCAAGGAAGTAACGACCAATATAAAAATAAAATAAAAATTCCATTTTTATTCAGTTGCAATGCGAAGGCAAAACAATCTTATTTTTCACTTAGAATACGGAGAAAGTTTTGATCAGTCGAAATACATTCGTGATCAGTGACTCGTTCAACCCCTTTTAACTACAGCCCTTTCAATAATAAGGACTTTGAACCGATGGAACTTACAGATCATATAAACAATATATACACGAGTCAAGAAACTTGTGAAGTCGTAACGATTAAGTTCATTTAAGATATTAATTAGGGGGTGATTTTCTCGATTTTTTTACCAAAACCAAAAGGGACTAACTTTGTTTTGAGCGTAACTTGTTTAATTTTGATGCTAGAATCAATCCCTCATCCACCAGAATTTCAATGCAAAATTTTCCTTCTAAAATACCTTTTATTATAGTGTTATTTCTATGTTTAAAAAGTTGGACCGGTTTAAAATGAATGGTTTAAAAAAAATAAAATCAAATTATAGAGCACATTTTTAAATTTTCTTAAAAACCTTCTTTTTCTCCATGTAACTTGAAAATGATAAGATATACAGTAACGAAAAACCAAAACAAAAATTTTTATCTCAAGAACCCTACATTTTTCTATGATATTTTTTTTCCTATCTCTTATCATTTTAGAGTTACATTGAGAAAAAGGAGGATTTTTAAGAAAATTTAAAAATGCGCTCTATAATTTGATCTTATTTTTTCAAAAGACATTCATTCTAAACCCGTTCAACTTTTTAAACACAGAAATAACACAATAAATAAAAGGTATTGTAGAAGGAAAACGATGCATTTAAATTCTGGTGGATGAGGGGTTAAATATACTCATTTTTTCTTAAAATACATTAGTCCTCAATTTTTTGGCAGCATATCTCGATTAGTTTGAACGTAATCGACATATTTAATATTGCTCATTTTAAAAGATTTTTTAAGCGCTAGACCTAAAATCAACAATTTCTCTGTCATTTCAATTTTTATACACTGTTTTGAGCATGCACCAAAAAAACAAACTCTTTTCACCTACCACATCTATTTTTTTTATTATAACTAGAAGATCTATAAAGGACCGAATCTCTTTGTTTTTTGATAAGCTATAAAAATGTTTTATATAGTTTTTTTAGTTAGATGCATAGTTTTTAAGGTATTTGCAAAAAACCGTCCGAAAAGGTATCATTTTTCAATGAAAATGGCCAATATTCAATCACGAATAACTCAAAAAAATATTGAGTTTTTAAAATATATATATAAAAGAGTTTTTGCTTTAATTTGAATACACCGTTTTGAGCATGCACCAAAAAACAAACTCTTTTCACCTACCACAACTATTTTTTTATTATAACTAGAAGATCTATGAAGGACCGAATCTCTTTGTTTTTTTGGTAAGCTATAAAAATATCTGATATAGTCTTTTTAGTTAGATGCATAGTTTTTAAGGTATTCGCAAGAAACCGTCCGAAAAGGTATAATTTTTCAATGGAAATGGCCAATATTCAACCACAAATAACTCAAAAAATATTGAGTTGTTAAAAAAAATTTTACAAGAGTTTTTGCTTATAATTAGGTTCTTTAGCCACTTCTGTGGTTATTTTAACCAAAAAAATTTTCACCCCCTTGAAGAAGTGGGAACAGTCCCCAAGGTAAAAAGCGCCATAGCATATAGGGTAGACTTTGTTTCTTGAGCTATTCCCTACTTATTGTAAAAATATCAAAGAAATCCATGTAGTAGGATGGAATTCGGGGCCACATACCTTCATTGACTGCTCTATACTATAAGTTATTATTTATCTGATATGAAATGAAATAATCTATCAAACCTACTTATCAGACTTACTTATCGGCGCCTACTTTGTCCATTTTGCCTATGTTTACAGAATTATAGAAAATTATATGTGGAATATCGCAAACGATATTAATTCGTGCAGCATAATCAATCTGATTAATTTCCTCTGCATTGCCTACCATTAAAAATGCCAAAACTGCGGTGGTAGTTGCATTATATGCCCCATTTTCCGTAAAATCCAATTCGAGAGGCGCCATTCCTAAATCAAAGAACTAATTATTCCATCATCTCGTCCACACACGTCGCATCGCTATGTCATTAGAAAAAGCCCTTTGTGTCAGTATAGAGGAACTAATTAAATTTATTGATGACTTTGAGGCCAAATATGGAGCTTTTATAGAGCTATTCTACAGAGACGGCTCTAGGTGCAGATTTTTCTTAAAATACAAATATGATGCGGTATTTATAACATGTATATATTACGGACAATGACGTAAATCCGGCCAATAACGTTAATGGCCTGCCAATATCGACAATGGCCGGTTGAATTGGTCATTGTCGACAATGGCTGGATATTAACGTTATTGTCCAGAGAAACTGGACATTGATGATAATTTTAAATTCTTGATAACATTTCTATCATTGCCCGGCCAATGTCGACAATGTCCGTTGTTAATCGGTCAATGTTGAAATTTTGACTAAAAGATAGGTTATGTGTAGGTTTACTATTGTTTACTTCATGTGTGTATATTGTGTATTGTTTTCGTGCTGAAATTACTCGTAAATTTATTTAATAAGTGTTATCATGGATATCAACGATGTGCGCACTCATTTTAATAGTTATATAAATTTAATAGTCAAGTCAAAACGTGATGAGAATAAATCATTTTTAAACTGTGACGAATACAATAGCCGAATAAGTGAAATTAAAGAAGCGAAAAATATTTTGAGAACACCGGGTGCTAAAAAAAACAACAAAGCACTTTAGAATGAAATTCAATGATAAAGCCAGCTCCCGCCAGCTCCCGCCAGCCACCTGCCTCTTGGAAGTTTAAACATTAATATAAGTGAAAAATCATTGTTTATTTGTGAAATAAACATTTTTTCTGATTCATGACAGCAGTAAAATGTATTTTGAATTAAATAAATTACATACATTTTCCTTTTGTTTGTTAAATAATTTAATTAAAAAATTTTTTTTGGATAGCCTTTATAATTAATTATGTAAGTGTTTATGTTACTGAATAGAGAATTGAATAACGTTTCAAATGAGGTAGCACACGACCCCTATTGTCATTTTAAAAAATCATCGATTACGTCATCACACCCAGATGGATGACGTCACTAGTATGCCATATATATGCCTCCCTGTGTTAAGAGCCAATATATGGTAGAGGTACATCTGCAGGGTACCAGGTTTCTCCCATATGATAATCTGACTCGCTCGAGTAACTGCAAAAATTCCCGCTTGGGCTCCCCTACCATGATGAAAAATCTAATTTTACGTTGTTTTTCAACATTAGCCAATATTTAAGGCCATTGTCGTTAATGGCCGGGCATTGACGTTAATAACTAAGGAAAATGGACATTCACGACAATGCCCGGACATTAACGTCAATGTCCAATTTACATCATTGACCGTAACATTTATGTATCAATATTTAAACGTGGAATGAAGTAAACATTTCTGTTGTATATTCGTATATGAATTTATTAAAATTGTTAAAATTTATTCACAAGGGAGTGGCAGTACAAAACGTTTTTGGTCAAACTGACCATCATCAGTGTAAATCTGGAAATAAGTGAACCACTTAGATTAAAAACCAAAAGGGTGAAATTTTGACTGTTGAAAAAATAGAAAATATGGTTACTTACGTCCAGTGTACAAGTAGTTGTAACTAGCCACTTCAATAGCTGTAAAAATCTCTAAATTACATTATTGTTACATTATAATTTTAAAAAGTATTCGACATTGAGTCGATGTTTTAAGATTTTAAGGTATACATGTGGATGTATTTGATCCTTGCTCGAAATACATCCACATGTATACCTTAAAATCTTAAGACATCGACTCAATGTCGAATACTTTTTAATACATAATGTAACAATAATGTAATTTAGAGGTTTTTACACCTATTGAAGTGGCTACTTACAATTACTTGTAAACTGGACGTAAGTAACCACATTTTCTATTTTTTCAACTGTCAAAATTTCACCCTTTTGCTTTTTAATCTAAATGGTTGACTTATATCCAAGTTTACACTTATGGTGGTCAGTCTGACCGAAAACGTTTTCTACTTCCACTCCCTTGTGGATAAATTTTAAGAATTTTAATAAATTCATATACCTATATACAACAGAAGTCTTTACTTCATTCCACGTTGTTTTATCGAAGGTATACAGCGAACTACAGGGTTTACCCTTTTATATCAATATTAGTATGGGAACGCAAAATCCTGCGATTTTTATATGATCCTTGCAGAGACAATGTGACAAATGAATGGAGCAGCAGATACACCAATAAATTAAAGACTGCCTCCGGACAGGGAACCATCGTGATGTAAATAAAGGACAATAGACTAATGTGGTGGTCTCCAATACACGCTGCAAGAAGTATACGTCGTCTATTAATTGGTCACAACCGGTTAAGTCGGTGGTCAATTCAATACACCCCGTAATTTGAATTTGTTTAAGAATTACTCTTTTTTAACTATTTTCAGTTGTAAAATAGTTTTTGTCCCTCAAAGTTTATTAAAATAACTAAAATGAACAATTTTCCTACGGCATGATGTTCTAAGCAACCTACGGCATTATTGGAGACCACAGCCTTAGATGGGCAGGCCAGGTGGTATGAAGCGATGACGACAGACTGATTAGCAATGTGTTTTGGGAAAGATCAGGCGGTAGAAGACCGGCGGGGCGGCCTAGAAAATGGTGGAAAGATGCAGTCAGAGAAGACCTGGAGAAGATGGAGGTGAGGTCATGGAAAATAGTAGCATTGGATCGGAGCCAATGGAAGACAATAGTAAACGCGGCAAATACTCACGAGGACTTATAAAAGCCAAAGATGATGATGATGATCTGCAACATAGCATACAATATCGCTGAAAACTAGGTACAAAGGAAAACATACCTAAAAAACTGTTTTTTGGACTTGGTCTTCACTATTTTTATCCCAATTAACTATATTCCTCTTAATATGATTTATTTAGGGTGGTTAAGGTCTTGAAATCCTGACAAATAAGAAAAACTTTAGAATTTTTTAAAATCCATAATGTTATCACTAAAATATGTGTTAGTTACTGGCAAAAGGAATAATAAATATAAATATGGAGAGGCCCATTAAATGATTGCAATAATCCTGAGTATTCAAGAAATTCAAGACACTATTTACTTCTCAGTAATCGTTTTTTAATAGTACATTTTCGGAACCAGATAATTGGTAGATAATTTCGTAACATATAGGGTGCGGCATTAGTGCGGGGAAGTTCAATTTCTTGTTCTTCGTAAGAGATGTCGTTTTTTTTTAATAGAACACCCTGTATATTTTTACACTTATCGATTCTTCTTGATAACTTCTTTTTTTAAATAAAAGGTTTTGTAATATTATACGAGGTAGTTTACAAGATAATAATATTTCTTTATTAATTTCGTAGTAATATTCACACCCTGTAGTATTGGAATATATCATAAACTGGATATAGACATTAATGATACGCAGTTTGGGTTTCGCAAAGGCCTGGGAACTCGTTAAGCTTTTTTTTCACTTAGCATAATTATACAAAGAATACAATATCCTTTGTAAAAGGTATATTTAAAATACCCCAATAAGGGTTACATCACAAAACAAAACGTTTTCGGATTAATAAGTAATCCATCATCAGTGTTAAGTCAATAGCATGCATGCGTGAGCCACCAAAAAGTTATGGGTGAAAACCCTTTGAAAGTTGTAAGATGTTAAATGATACTACATATTATTGATAATGATGATCTATGTTGCAAATATTCCTAGATATAACCCAGGGCAACACAGGACTCTAACCCACGTGGATATGATTTGCAAGGAATGAACCTTACATATTGAAAATTGAGTGTCAACTCAGTTGACAGAAAATTGAGTTGACACTCAATTTTCAATATGTAAGGTTCATTCCTTGCAAATCATATCCACGTGGGTTAGAGTCCTGTGTTGCCCTGGGTTATATCCAGGAATATTTGCAACATCGATCATCATTATCAATAATATGTAGTATCGTTTAACATCTTAAAACTTTCAAAGGGTTTTCACCCATAACTTTTTGGTGGCTCACGCATGCATGCTATTGGCTTAGCACTGATGATGGATTACTTATTAATCCGAAAACGTTTTGTTTTGTGATGTACCCCTTATTGGGGTATTTTAAATATACCTTTTACAACGGATCTTGTATTTTTTGTGATTTATGGTATACAGCCAACTACAGGAATTTTATTTACCTCGTGGATTTTAATTATACAAAGGTGTCTGGACGTCAATCAAGGTATATATGAGTGTTTTATTGACTATAATAGAGCATTCGACAAAGTACGACATGAACAATTAATGCATGTCCTAGAATCAAAGAAGGTGGACTACAATGACCTCAGGATTATATCGAATTTATACTATAAATAACGAGCAAAAGTACGTGTTAACGACCAGCTGTCAGAGGAAATAGAAATCAAACGTGGAGTGAGACAGGGATGCGTGTTGTCGCCAATTATTTTTAATGCCTACTCGGAAGAGGTCTTGAAAAAAGCTTTTGAGGGTGAAACAGCTGGAATAAAGGTAAATGGAGCTCCCATTAACAACATTAGATATGCGGATGAGACACTGTCATCTTAGCTAAAAATATTGGGGATCTTCAGAGGCTGGTGACCAGAATAGCAGAATTTGGACAAGAATACGAGCTAACAATGAATGTCAAGAAGACAAAGTTTATGAGAATATCGAAAACTCAAAGAAATAACGAAAATCTCTTCATAAACGGATCCAATATCGAACGAGTCGACCAATATGCATACCTTGGAATAATGATCAACTCCACAGGAGATTACTTACAGGAAATCAAAATCAGAATAGAACAGGCTAGAGCAAAATTTTAACAAAATGAGAAAAGTGCTCTGCATAAGAGATTTGAAGTTGAAGCTAAGAGTTAGGTTGGCTAGGTGCTACGTTTCCTTGACTTTGTTTTATGGAATGGAAGCTTGGACCTTGAATGCTGCATCAATGAAAAACTAGAATTATTCGAGCTGTGGGTGTACAGAAGAATTCTGAAAATATCGTGGACAGAACACGTCACAAACAAAGAGGTTCTGAGAAAGGTGAATAAAGAAATGGAAATCCTAAATACCACCAAAACAAGAATATTGGAATATCTCGGACATATTACACGTGGAGAGAGATACAGCTTGCTCCAATTAATTATGCAGGGAAAGATTCAAGGAAAGAGAAGCATATGGAGACGCAGAATATCGTGGTTACGCAACCTGAGAGAGTGGTAAGGATGTACATCAAATAAACTTTTTAGAGCAACCGTCTCTAAAATACGAATAGCTATGATGATTGCCGACCTCCGCCGCGGAGATGGCACTTAAAGAAAAATAAGTAGTATTGGAGTGATTTGACATCAAAAAATCGGTTTTATATGATTTTTAATACCGTCTACTATTGTTAAAAATTATTAATATAACGAAATGTTTAATTTTAGTATATAGGGTTGGTCGTAACTCGGAATAAGTATTTTCTGAGATTTCTTAAATGGAACAACCTGTATTTGAGTACTATAATGAAATTATACAATACTTTGTATTTATTAAGCAGTCCCTATACCTAAATGCATAAATCTGTGGGTTATTCGTGATTCTTTAAGCCACGTATTAATTGCAAAATATATATTAAGACAATACTTCTAGACTGATCCTTGATTTATTGACATTGGATGGGATACGAAAATACATAGGTACGTAGTTAAGATTTTTGGTGCGTAAAATATTAATAGCACATACAATATTCTACATAGTTGGCTACGAATTTGACACTAAACTTGTTTAGACATTTGACATTAAAAAATTATATTTATGGTGTCAGTTGCTTTGTTCTCGTTATCAACATGGATTTTCTAATGAGGAACTGAATAATAACCGGTGTTACCTTAGCCATAAATTTCATCCACAATTTTTTTTTTCATATTTTCACAAAAATTTGGTATAAATTTATCAAAAATGAATAAAACAGATAATATTGACAAGAAAAATGTTATATATGTTATATATGTTTGGAAAAAAAAATTTAAACGGGCGATGTATTGACGGTGAGTAGATAATGCCACTCAAATTCAAAAATCCTTTATGGATGGTACGTTAGTCAACTTTTTTTCTCAGTTTTTTGTCAAATTCTCAAAGTAAATATAATAAAGCATAACATATAAAAAAACGTGTTCGAGGTATTTTCCAAAACAAGAGAAAAAAATTCTGAAACTTAGATGTATTGCGGGCTATTCGGTAACGTCTCCAATTCAAAAATCCTTTATGGATGGATCGTTAGTCAACTTTTTTTCTCATTTTTTTGTTAAATTCTCAAAGTAAATATAATTAAGCATAACATATAAAAAAATCGTGATGGAGGTATTTTCCAAAACAAGCGAAAAAAATTCTAAAACTTAGATGTATTGCGCGGTATTCGTTAATACGTCTCAAATTCAAAAATCCTTTATGGCTGGATCGTTAGTCAACTTTTTTTCTCAGTTTTTTGTTAAAATCTCAAAGTAAGTATAATTAAGCATAACATATAAAAAAATTGTGACGGAGGTATTTTCCAAAACAAGCGAAAAAAATTCTGAAACTTAGATGTATTGCGCGGTACTCGTTAATAAGTCTCAAATTCAAAAATCCTTTAGTGATGGTACGTTAGTCAAATCTTTTTCTCAGTTTTTTGTTAAATTCTCAAAGTAAATATAATAAAGCATAACATATAAAAAAACGTGATGGAGGTATTTTCCAAAACAAGAGAAAAAAATTCTGAAACTTAGATGTATTGCGGGCTATTCGGTAGTGTCTCAAATTCAAAAATCCTTTATGGATGGATCGTTAGTCAATATTTTTTTCTCAGTTTTTTGTTAAATTCTCAAAGTAAATATAATTAGGCATAACATATAAAAAAATCTTGATAGAGGTATTTTCCAAAACAGGCGAAAAAAATTCTGAAACTTAGATGTATTGCGCGGTATTCGTTAATACGTCTCAAATTCAAAAATCCTTTATGGATGGTACGTTAGTCAACTTTTTTTCTCAGTTTTTCATTAAATTCTAAAAGTAAATATAATAAAGCATAACATATAAAAAAATCGTGATGGAGGTATTTTCCAAAACAAGCGAAAAAAATTCTGAAACTTAGATGTATTGCGGGCTATTCGGTAGTGTCTCAAATTCAAAAATCCTTTATGGATGGATCGTTAGTCAATATTTTTTTCTCAGTTTTTTGTTAAATTCTCAAAGTAAATATAATTAAGCATAACATATAAAAAAATCTTGATAGAGGTATTTTCCAAAACAGGCGAAGAAAATTCTGAAACTTAGATGTATTGCGCGGTATTCGTTAATACGTCTCAAATTCAAAAATCCTTTATGGATGGTACGTTAGTCAACTTTTTTTCTCAGTTTTTCATTAAATTCTAAAAGTAAATATAATAAAGCATAACATATAAAAAAATCGTGATGGAGGTATTTTCCAAAACAAGCGAAAAAAATTCTGAAACTTAGATGTATTGCGCGGTATTCGTTAATACGTCTCAAATTCAAAAATCCTTTATGGATGGTACGTTAGTCAACTTTTTTTCTCAGTTTTTTGTTAAATTCTCAAAGTAAATACAATAAAGCATAACTTATAAAAAAATCGTGATGCAGATATTTTTCAAAAAAAGCGAAAAAAATTCTGAAAATTAGATGTATTGCGCGCTCTTCGTTAATACGTCTCAAATTCAAAAATCCTTTATGGATGGTACGTTAGTCAACTTTTTTTCTCAGTTTTTTGTTAAATTCTCAAAGTAAATATAATAAAGCATAACATATAAAAAATCGTGATGGAGGTATTTTCCAAAACAAGCGAAAAAAATTCTGAAACTTAGATGTATTGCGCGGTATTCGTTAATACGTCTCAAATTCAAAAATCCTTTATGGATGGTACGTTAGTCAACTTTTTTTCTCAGTTTTTTGTTAAATTCTCAAAGTAAATATAATAAAGCATAACATATAAAAAAAAACGCGATGGAGGTATTTTCCAAAACAAGAGAAAAAAATTCTGAAACTTAGATGTATTGCGGGCTATTCGGTAATACGTCTCAAATTCAAAAATCCTTTATGTATGGATCGTTAGTCAACTTTTTTTCTCAGTTTTTTTGTTAAATTATCAAAGTAAATATAATAAAGCATAACACATAAAAAAATCGTGATGGAGGTATTTTTCAAAACAAGCGAAAAAAATTCTGAAGCTTAGATGTATTGCGCGCTATTCGTTAATATGTCTTAAATTCAGAAATCCTTTATGGATGGTACGTTAGTCAACTTTTTTTCTCAGTTTCTTGTTAAATTTTCAAAGTAAATATAATAAAGCATAACATATAAAAAAATCGTGATGGAGGTATTTTCCAAAACAAGCGAAAAAAATTATGAAACTTAGATGTATTGCGCGGTATTCGTTAATACGTCTCAAATTCGAAAATCCTTTAAGGATGGTACGTTAGTCAACTTTTTTTCTCAGTTTTTTGTTAAATTCTCCAAGTAAATATAATAAAGCATAACATATAAAAAAATGTGATGGAGGTATTTTCCAAAACAAGAGAAAAAAATTCTGAAACTTGGATGTATTGCGGGCTATTCGGTAATACGTCTCAAATTCAAAAATCGTTTATGGATGGTACGTTAGTCAACTTTTTTTCTCAGTTTCTTGTTAAATTCTCAAAGTAAATATAATAAAGCATAACATATAAAAAAACGCGATGGAGGTATTTTCCAAAACAAGAGAAAAAAATTCTGAAACTTAGATGTATTGCGCGCTATTCGTTAATATGTCTTAAATTCAGAAATCCTTTATGGATGGTACGTTAGTCAACTTTTTTTCTCAGTTTCTTGTTAAATTTTCAAAGTAAATATAATAAAGCATAACATATAAAAAAATCGTGATGGAGGTATTTTCCAAAACAAGCGAAAAAAATTCTGAAAATTAGATGTATTGCGCGCTCTTCGTTAATACGTCTCAAATTCAAAAATCCTTTATGGATGGTACGTTAGTCAACTTTTTTTCTCAGTTTTTTGTTAAATTCTCAAAGTAAATATAATAAAGCATAACATATAAAAAATCGTGATGGAGGTATTTTCCAAAACAAGAGAAAAAAATTCTGAAACTTGGATGTATTGCGGGCTATTCGGTAATACGTCTCAAATTCAAAAATCGTTTATGGATGGTACGTTAGTCAACTTTTTTTCTCAGTTTCTTGTTAAATTCTCAAAGTAAATATAATAAAGCATAACATATAAAAAAAACGCGATGGAGGTATTTTCCAAAACAAGAGAAAAAAATTCTGAAACTTAGATGTATTGCGGGCTATTCGGTAATACGTCTCAAATTCAAAAATCCTTTATGTATGGATCGTTAGTCAACTTTTTTTCTCAGTTTTTTTGTTAAATTATCAAAGTAAATATAATAAAGCATAACACATAAAAAAATCGTGATGGAGGTATTTTTCAAAACAAGCGAAAAAAATTCTGAAGCTTAGATGTATTGCGCGCTATTCGTTAATATGTCTTAAATTCAGAAATCCTTTATGGATGGTACGTTAGTCAACTTTTTTTCTCAGTTTCTTGTTAAATTTTCAAAGTAAATATAATAAAGCATAACATATAAAAAAATCGTGATGGAGGTATTTTCCAAAACAAGCGAAAAAAATTATGAAACTTAGATGTATTGCGCGGTATTCGTTAATACGTCTCAAATTCGAAAATCCTTTAAGGATGGTACGTTAGTCAACTTTTTTTCTCAGTTTTTTGTTAAATTCTCCAAGTAAATATAATAAAGCATAACATATAAAAAAATGTGATGGAGGTATTTTCCAAAACAAGAGAAAAAAATTCTGAAACTTGGATGTATTGCGGGCTATTCGGTAATACGTCTCAAATTCAAAAATCGTTTATGGATGGTACGTTAGTCAACTTTTTTTCTCAGTTTCTTGTTAAATTCTCAAAGTAAATATAATAAAGCATAACATATAAAAAAACGTGTTCGGAGTATTTTTCAAAACAAGCGAAAAAAATTCTGAAACTTAGATGTATTCCGCGCTATTCGTTAATACGTCTCAAATTCAAAAATCCTTTATGGATGGTACGTTAGTCACCTTTTTTTCTCAGTTTTTTGTTAAATTCTCAAAGTAAATATAATAAAGCATAACAGATAAAAAAAACGCGATGGAGGTATTTTCCAAAACAAGAGAAAAAAATTCTGAATCTTAGATGTATTGCGGGCTATTCGGTAATAAGTCTCAAATTCAAAAATCCTTTATGGATGGATCGTTTAGTCAACTTTTTCTCAGTTTTTTGTTAAATTCTCAAAGTAAATATAATTAAGCATAACATATAAAAAAATCGTGATGTAGGTATTTTCGAAAACAAGCGAAAAAAATTCTGAAACTTAGATGTATTGCGCGGTATTCGTTAATACGTCTCAAATTCAAAAATCCTTTATGGATGGTACGTTAGCCAACCTTTTTTCTCAGTTTTTTGTTAAATTCTCAAAGTAGATATAACAAAGCATAACATATAAAAAAAACGTGATGGAGGTATTTTCCAAAACAAGAGAAAAAAATTCTGAAACTTAGATGTATTGCGGGCTATTCGGTAATACGTCTCAAATTCAAAAATCCTTTATGGATGGTACGTTAGTCAACTTTTTTTCTCAGTTTCTTGTTAAATTCTCAAAGTAAATATAATAAAGCATAACATATAAAAAAATCGTGATGGAGGTATTTTGAGCAAAGTTGAGTAAACTGAGAAAAAAGTTTTCTAACGTACCATCCATAAAGGATTTTTGAATTTGAGACGTATTAACGAATAGCGCGCAATACATCTAAGTTCCAGAATTTTTTTCGCTTATTTTGGGAAATACCTCCATCACGATTTTTTTATATGTTTTGCCTTATTATATTTACTTTGAGAATTTAACAAAAAACTGAGAAAAAAAGTTGACTAACGTACCATCCATAAAGGATTTTTGAATTTGAGACGTATTACCGAATAGCCCGCAATACATCTAAGTTTCAGAATTTTTTTCTCTTGTTTTGGAAAATACCTCCATCACGTTTTTTTTTATATGTTATGTTTTATTATATTTACTTTGAGAATTTAACAAAAAACTGAGAACAAAAGTTGACTAACGTACCATCCATAAAGAATTTTGAATTTGAGACGGATTAACGAATACCGCGCAATACATCTAAGTTTCAGAATTTTTTTCTCTTGTTTTGGAAAATACCTCCATCACGTTTTTTTTTTATATGTTATGTTTTATTATATTTACTTTGAGAATTTAACAAAAAGCTGAGAAAAAAAGTTGACTAACGTACCATCCATAAAGAATTTTGAATTTGAGACGTATTAACGAATACCGCGCAATACATCTAAGTTTCAGAATTTTTTCGCTTGTTTTGGGAAATACCTCGATCACGTTTTTTTTATATGTTATGCTTTATTCTATTTACTTTGAGAATTTAACAAAAAACAGAGAAAAGGTTGACTAACGTACCATCCATAAAGGATTTTTGAATTTGAGACGTATTAACGAATAGCGCGCAATACATCTAAGTTTCAGAATTTTTTTGCTTGTTTTGGAAAATACCTCCATCACGATTTTTTTATATGTTGTGCTTTATTATATTTACTTTGAGAATTTAACAAAAAACTGAGAAAAAAGTTGACTAACGTACCATCCATAAAGGATTTTTGAATTTGAGACGTATTAACGAATACTGCGCAATACATCTAAGTTTCAGAATTTTTTTCGCTTGTTTTGGAAAATATCTCCATCACGATTTTTTTATATGTTATGCTTAATTATATTTACTTTGGGAATTTAACAAAAAACTGAGAAAAAAAGTTGGCTAACGATCCATCCATAAAGGATTTTTGAATTTGAGACGTATTAACGAATACCGCGCAATACATCTAAGTTTCAGAATTTTTTTCCCTTTTTTTTTTTGGAAATACCTCCATCACGATTTTTTTATATATTATGTTTAATTATATTTACTTTGAGAATTTAACAAAAAACTGAGAAAAAAAGTTGACTAACGATCCATCCATAAAGGATTTTTGAATTTGAGACGTATTACCGAATAGCCCGCAATACATCTAAGTTTCAGAATTTTTTTCTCTTGTTTTGGAAAATACCTCCATCACGTTTTTTTTATATGTTATGCTTTGTTATATTTACTTCGAGAATTTAACAAAAAACTGAGAAAAAAGTTGACTAACGTACCATCCATAAAGGATTTTTGAATTTGAATGGCATTATCTACTCACCGTCAATACATCGCCCGTTTAAATTTTTTTTCCGAACATATATATTATATAACATTTTTCTTGTCAATATTATATGTTTTATTCATTTTTGATAAATTTATACCAAATTTTTGTGAAAATATAAAAAAAAATTATGGATGAAATTTATGGCTAAGGTAACACCGGTTGATTAATATGGTTTATAGGAATAGACCTAAAAGTTCTTATTATCAAGAGAGAAATCTCAAACTTCAGCAAAACAAAAATAAAGACCAAGGCTCTCCGCACCTGGGACGACGCTCGAACTACTCGATTCCAGTCGCGTAAGTCTCTCCCCGCCAGGCAAGGTCCTTCGTTGGTTGTGGCATTGAGCTCCGTACACGGAGCGTTTAGGATTGCAAATCTCCTCGTCTTGTACGACTCTCGTCGCTTGCTATCCGTAGCGCACGAGAAATTTCGAGTGAGACGTACGTTTCCAGTCTTATAGGTAGTTCATTTTATTTGCTTTCTTCGTTTTTTGTTGTTTTTTGGGCTTAATGAAGTTATATATAAACATCGGTTCATGTTAAGTTCGTTGATTGTAGTACTACCTACTAGCTTTGTGGAAATATATTGTTTGTAATATAAAATTCTGAAAACATTGAAATTCCTGTTTCTAGGTGTTTAATATAAAATTCGTTGGGAAAGTAGAAAAATGTCCTCGTACTTTTCACAGATCGAAATTGTCGTTTTGGTTGATATATAAAAATGCGTTCTTCCCGGTTGGAAGATGTGAGCAAACTCAATCGAATCGACTAGTGTGAGGAGAACAATCGCTTGTGCCGCAGGGTTCGTACAAGGCGAGCAAGACGCGCGAACTCACGTCTTCGATCGACCCATGTGCAGACGGGCTGTGTACCTTTCAATGTATTTCCCACTGCCAGTGAGATGTTTCCATAGATATAATAACCTGTAGATTAGGCTAGCTATGGGCCCCTCTGTGCATCGAGGTGTAACGCTGATATCAAGGGCGCCATTGGTCAATATTCATTTTGAGTGGTTTAGCCACCTTTGTCCGTCATATGAGCGGTATCGCTTAGTAAAAAGAGATAGAGAGACTACCGATCGACTGCAGCGCGTTACGCTTTTTTACTCAGTATGCCTTGTCTACGGTTAACATGTCTCTGGATGTTCGACGTTGGTGGTGAAGTGCGTAGACTAAAGCGCTATACACAAACATAGTTTATAACGACATTTTGAAATCGTACTCAGTATATTTGAAGATCATACTCAGTACTAACAGATACTATTAGCAAATGTTTAAACATGATTTGAATTTGTGTTCTGACGTTATTGAATTATAGCTTAAAGGGAAACTCTCTACATGACCATTTTGTAGTCGATATAAATTGTATTATTCCAATGAAAGGAACAGATGTTTAAAATAAATGGGATTAAAAGGAGGAAGACAGGGTTGCATACTGCCACGGGCATTATCTAACATATACTCTGAAATTATCTTTAGAGGAGCTTTAGACCAATCAGAAGACGGTTTTGCAGTAAATGGCCTACTTATAAACAATGTGAGATACGCAGACGATACAATATTGCTGGCAGATAGCGCGAAAAACTCCAAAGGATGATGTATATTGTAAAAATATGTAACAAATACGGCTTAAAACTAAATTGTAAGAAAATAAAAATAAAGATCATTAGTAAGAACACCAACATAAATGTCCAAATTACAATAAGCGTTACACCGTTAGACAGAGTGGAGACACTCAGAGAGGAGAACAGCCAAGGTGTTAAGAAAACAAGGAAATAATAGGAAGAAAAATTTAGAAGGAAATAATAATTAATAACACCGTATAGAACAGAAAATTTGCCTACTTCGACCACATTATGCGTAATAGTAAATACCAACTTCTACAGTTGATTCTACAAGGCAAGGGAAGATAAGCCCTGAACCTAGACTATATATCCTGGCTGCCAATATTAGGAAGTGCACTGGTCTAACGTCAACTGATCTATTTCGAGCTGTTCTGAATGTCAGTGGGTCAATGTGGTCGGCAAAAAAAGAAGAAGGGGTTAAAAGAAATATAAGTCCATATGTCAGGTTAATTATAAAGGACTTTTCGTGCAATAAAAACGTCATTTATTTAATTTTAACTAAAAATTCTTAAACACTGACAAGTTGTTTTACTCAAAGAAATTTAACTTAAAAACATTTTTCAGCAATAGTCATACGAAAGTCCCGCAAGCAAAATCAAATTATCGCAGTATTCTTTTGATTTTGAGGAATTTCCAACTTATTGCGGACCTGATTATAATAACTGAGTCTCGGCTGTAGTACATGATCCCATTCTCATAGAAAATTTTTTATAGCAGCTTTGAAGTTGAAAGCACACAGACATTAATTGTGTTGAGTACGGTTTAACTGTATGAGTATGGTGGATATTTATTTCTGTAAAGCAAAATTTCAGTCATCCGTTAAGAAATTTTATGTTTCAGTAACTCATTTAAAGAAGATATTATAGTCTAAAAATATGAGTAGGGTATTTAGGGACAAATCTTAGAAAATCCTTTAATAGTGGAGTCAATGAAGGTTTTCACCTCCGATTTCGTTGAACCTCCATCGATTTACATGAAAATTGGTAAGTATGTAGAGGATACCTCAAGAAACAAAGGTGACACGGTACCAACTTGCGCTTTTACCATGGAGGGGGATGCCACCCCTTCTCGGGGGTTGAAATTATTTTATTAAAAATAATACCACTAATCGATAGAGGGACAAATTATAATTAAAATTTTTTATATAAAGTTATTCCAATAAATCAATAGTTTTTGAGTTATTAAAGATCAAAAGTTTTGATTTTTCCTGAAAAAATCCATGTTTTAAAGCAGTTTTTCATAAATAACTCAAAAACCATAAGTTTCTTCAAAAAAGTTGTTATTACCAAAATCGAAGATAATATAAAAATAAATGAGCTCCTTATTCGAAAAATCCTTTATTACATATACGAAGTGAGTTATATGCAATTGAATGTATATTTGTTTTCCGCGAGTACTCAAATCTTAGTATTCAAGCTTAAATAACAGGAAAACGATGCACTTTGTTAAATATAGACACTAAACATTTTAATAAAGTACTTAAAGGTGACTATCAAAAAGCTATATAAGAAGTCAATAGCACCAAAATTAAGCAAGTTATGATGGAAATAAGAGGACCCTTTCAGATTTTTTAAGGAAGAATGAAAAATAAAACATACGTCATTTCCACAAAAATTTAAAGTTATAGTAACCCATTAAAAACTTTATTTATTTTAACATGAGTAATAACTTCAACAATTTTGACCGGTTTAGAATGCATATTTAGAACTTTTCAAATTTTCGTGAATTTCATTTTCTTTTGATAATAACTCCAAAAATACTCGATATACTTACAAAATGGTAGAGAACAAAATTTTAGTTTTAACTTTATTTAAGCTTTTTCTTTTTTTAATATTTTTTACGACAAAAAATAACCGAGATAGAAACATTTAAAACCTAAATTTTACTGCGAGAACCATGTAAGCGGATCCATTTCACCTTGTATTTAAAAAAAAATAAAGGATTTAGAAAATTATGTTTAATACAGTGTTATAGACCTTTTACTTAGCTTTGTAATGGTTATTGGATGAATCTCATATTTCAGAAATTAACGGAGTTATTTTAAAAAAAAAACCAATAACATTTTCTTTGAAAAAATTTTATAGCGGAGATTTTGTATGTATACAGGTTGTGGGAAGTCCAATTAGTCGTTTGTTGTAGGAGATACGAAAAAAGTTTATTTAGGTGAGATTGGGGCATAGATAATATCAGAATTTAAATACATTTCCAAATATACAGGGCCACCCATATTGACAGACTGAAACAAAATTATCTTTTGTTTAATGGAACACCCTGTATATTTTTACATTTTTGGATTCTCCTCTATGTTTTATTTCTTAAAATATCAGGTTTTGTGATGTTATACGAAGTAGTTTAAAAGATAATTACGTTTTTTTTTTTCAAATTTCATAGCAATATTCACCCCCTGTATAATTGTAATGATTTGACATCAGAAAATAAATTTATGTTCAAGTGATTTTTAATACTATTATTGTTAAAAATTGTTAATGTAGCAAAACGTTTAATTTTAGCTAATACAGAGTTGGTCGAAACTGAATGAGTGTTTTCTCAAAGTTTGAGAGTATGAGTTTTCTCAAACGGAGCAGCCTGTAATGTCTGTAATGAGCATTGTAATGAAATGCTATTGTATGGCACTTTATTATTTCCCACCCTGCCAGTGAGAACTGAATTTATTTTTGAAATCCCTAACTTTATGTCTTTAATTATTTTAAATATTGTAAACGATTAAAAAACAATCAAATTAAATTGAAATGAATAACCAGTGTATATCTTCCACATTTACTTCATATTTAACGTAGCCTGTACCATAACATTGCACAGATTATTATCCCTGTATAGCAACGATATACCATGAATTGACTTCATACTTGAGAAATGTCCTATATCCAGTCTCACAAAAAAAAGGGATTCCTCAAACATAATATATATGCAGACAAAATCAGCCAAAGTGATTTGCGATATCTAATTAAAGGCCGTACCAAGTTGGTTTTGTTGAATATAGCATGAAAGCACGACGATACTTTAGTGATAGCGTATTTTTCGTAGTAGCTATAGTATGTTGTTTTATATTATGTATTACCTATATTAAATTAGTTTTAGTGTGTTTCGTTTATCTAAAAAATGTAAAATAAGCAAAAATTCTGTTTTTCTTGTAGTTGTTTTTTCGTATAGATATTGTTTTATATTGTAGTAAATTGAATTTAGTTTTAGTATGTTCCGTTTGTTTGTAGAATTGTATTTAATTAGATTTGCTTTAATTACTAAAATAAATAAATTTTCAAATATATTTTATGTATTTGTGGAAAAGGAAACCTAGCATTAGCGGCCACATTTCTATAACGGCCAATTGTTTTCTATTTTTAGTGGCCGTTATTGTCAGGTTTTACTGTACCAATAATATTTTATTAAATTATGAAATATTATTTAAATAAAAAATTTATAAACTTGATAAAAGAAAGTTTGCTTAGAATTTACTCCTCTATCTAATTATGGGGTTATTTTTAATAAAATAGTGTTCACCCATGAGAAGGGGTAACATGCACCCCCAGGATAAAAGCGCAAGTTGGTACCACATCATTTTTGTTTCTTGAGGTATCCTCTAACTTCTTACCAATTTTCATGAAAATTGATGGAGGTTCAACGAAATCAGGGGTGAAAATCTTCAGTGACTGCCTTCTTGGGAATATAAAAAAATAATTTTTTTCGTGATTGTCGATTTGCTAATTTTCTGATTTTTGGTTGCTATAAGGTTTGAAAAATTAATAAAAATTATAAATCATGCACATAAATGTAAAAAACTATTTATTTTACTTAATTAAACGAGATTGCTTGAGCCCGAATGCTGAAATCTGCATTTTTATCATTAAAAAAAAAAGGTGGATTTCACCCCTAAAATGCAGAAAGCGCAACTTGGTGCCATATCACTTTTGTTTTTTGAGGTATCCTCTAACTAATTAACAATTTTTATGAAAATCGATGAAGGTTCAAAGAAATCGTGGGTGAAAACATTCAGTGACTACACTTAGAAATATAGAAGAATAAGGTTTTCGCGATTTTCGACTTGTTAATTTTCGGATTTTTGGTTGCTATAAGGTTTGAAAAATTAAAAAAAAATGTAGTTCATGCACATAAATATAAAAAAAATAATTATTTTTCTTAATTAAACGAGATTACTTGCGCCATAATGCGGAAATCTGCATTTTTTACAATTTAAAAAGTAGGGGTGTATTGCACCCCTAAAATGCAAAAGCGCAAGTTGATGCTATATAACTTTTATTGCTTGAGGTATCCTTTAACTACTTACCGATTTTCATGAAAATCGATGAAGGTTCAACGAAATAGGAAGTGGAAACTTACAGTGACTGCACTTTCAGAAATCTAAAAAATAATTTTTAAAAAAGGGGTGTATTTCACCCCTAAAATGCAAAAAGCGCAGGTTGGCACTATGTCACCTTTGTTCCTTGAGGTATTCTTTAACCACTCACCAATTTTTATGAAAATCGATGGAGGTTCAACGAAATCTGAGGTAATAACTCATATCCACCTTCATTGACTCCACTATAAGTATTTCTGAGAGAAATTCAAAATATCCTTTATAAAAAAATTGTAATGGAATAAATTAGGAGATCTACTGTTATTTCTTATTTCATTTGAGTATCGAATAATCTATTTGAATAAAAAATTATTTAAGGAAATGAAAATATGCCTCTACATATAGGTATCTCTACTATTGCATATTGCAAATGGGTATACCAAAAAAGCAGGTCAGAAATTAAATCGCATATTCTGGGACCAAAAATTGTTCGATTGAACCTAACTTACCTTGGCACATTAAAAAAGTTCAATTGAACCTAACTTTGAATATTTGAATATGTATAACATTATCTGTTTAAACAATATAGTTCCTTTATTAAATTTTAAACATATTATTTTAACCCTTGATGTACCCTTAATGTACCCATAAATACTAACACTCCGTCTCTCAGACGGCATCGCTTGTTGAAAGTGGGATATTTCCCTTCCTAGAAAATTTTGAAGTTCACCCGTTCATGACTTTTTAAGTAGGGTTGTTCTTCAGTACTATTGAATTCAGCAATGTGGGGCAGGTTGTCATTCGAATGATATTTAGGCTCAAAGTGTGGTTTCCGTCTAATAGACGGGGTGTTATTGTTTGTGCCCAGTTCGTCATTACACATAATGTGCCCAGTTCGTCAAAAAACATCAAATAAGGGCATAAAGACCCTGAGGAAACTTTTTTAAAATGGTTTGATGAGGTAGAAGACGACATAAGCGAAGTGGAATCAATTTGTGATGAAAATGTTGCCACTGACTACCATTCCTACACTGTACTAACTATAGTACCTGTCAGTTTTTTTTTGTGTTAACATTTTTTTTAACCTTCTTATTTTCATTTTTCTTACTCTTTATTTAACTCGATTATAAATTTTTTAGTAGGATCCTTTAATTTGTTTAATTTTTATCACACTTTTTTTTTCAGGATTAAAAAGGTACACAAAGAATCCTTCCATTCTTGTTATAATGATTTTAATTTTAATAAATACAGAAAAACTAGATTAATTATTGTGTTTTTTAAATAATCAATACTTTCAGTAAGTCATCGAGATATTTTTGCATTAAAATATTTAACAAAAACAAAAATTAAAAACACAAAATCGAGGTTCGGATTAACAAAATAATATAAAGTGATTGTGACCGTGAACCAATACCCTACATATTGAAATTTTGAAAATTTATCTGCGCATTTTAAAAGAGCATAAAAACTGTGATTAAAGGTTTACTTTAATTTTTGGCGCAGATGGTTTAATTACATCAATGTTGAAATTATATTGAAATTTTAAAGAACACTGAGATTAAAAAAGTATTATTAACTTTCAATAATTTAATGTTAATGAATCAATAAAATTTTAGAAATACTTAATACTTATTTACTACGCGCGCTGGCTTCATGCATTCTCTGGATTTGTAGCTGTATGCACATCATTAAAAATTAGAATTGCAAGAATTGGGATATTTTAATGATTTAGTAAAGAATTAAAAAAACAGCTATGTCTAATAAATAAAAAGCGTTTAAACAATTCAAAAATTGAACATAAATTAAAAATATTTGAACTATGACAGTTGCTTAAAATGTCCGCCATTTTGTTTGATGCATTTCCCTGCTCGTTTAAAAAATGTCGAATCGATTTTCTAATTATATTTAGACAAGGCGAAAACGGCGGGATCCTGGCGTGAAAAGTTGTTCAATTTTTTTTAATAATTTTTTTTTAATTAAATTGCAAAAATCAATATTTTTGGCTCGGACATTTCTTTTGTAGGTTTTTTGGATCATTCTGGATAAAAAATGTCTCTTATAATTTTTCTCTAAAGTTGATCGTTTTCGACTTATAAGCAATTTAAAATTTCTAAAAAACGAAAAATGGCGATTTTCAAGGCTTAAAAGTTATTATTATGAAAGTCAGAAAGTGACTAAATTAAAGTTTAATGCCCCCTCCCCCCTACAAGATCCTGAAGAAATTTTGGTCATTATTTTATTACTAAGATGTTATTTTTAAGTAATAATAATGAGCGCCATGCACGAGGTAGGCAGCCGTAAATGTGCAAAAGTGCAAGTAAGATGCACAATTGAACTGCCGGAGTCCAAGTCCATCTCTCTCGCATTCAGCATTTACTACGGCCGGCTACCACGTGCATGGCGCTCAATATTATTACTTAAAAATAACAGCTTAGTAACAAAAAACATGACAAAAAGTTCTTCAGGATCTTGTAGGGGGCATTAAACTTTGATTTAGTCACTTTCTGACTTTCATAATAAAAACTTTTAACCGAGTTATTAAGCCTTGAATATCGCCATTTTTCGTTTTTTTCAATTTTAAATTGCTTATAATATAACTCGAAAACGATCAACTTTAAAGAAAAATCATGGGAAACTTTTTTTATCCATAATGGTCCAAAAATCTACAAAAAATTGTCCGGGCCAAAAATATTGATTTTTGCAATTTGATTAAAAAAAATTGTTAAAAAATTGGCCCACTTTTCACGTGGCGACTTCTTGAACCTTATTCTGTGATGTCTCACGAATGTTATTATGCAAAAAAATCTCATGGGAATATTTTTCCCAACGGACCCGCCGTTTTTGCCTTGTTTAATTGGGATTGTTCTTAATTTTTATGGCAGCTTCTTGTCACCTTGACAGAATTAATAAATATGATTTTAAGATTGTCGTAATTCAATTATTGGCCCAAAAATTTGACATAAACCTTTTAATACAGTTTTTGGGCTCTTTTAAAATACCCAAACAAATTTTCAAAATTTCAATATACAGAGTGTTGCTTCAAGGTCACAAATACTTTATATTTTTTTGTTAATCTGGACATGGATTTTCTTGTGATTAGTAATTTTAGTCGTTCCAATGTGGTGAATAAGTGTTGATTATTTTTAAAATAAGTATTTATTCATTAACTTTAATAATTTATAACTAAAAGTTACATAATAATACCTACCTGCTTTTTAATGTCAGAGTTCTTAAAAAATTCAACATATATAGTTTCAAAATTAAAGATATAAAATTGTCTGGCCGAAAAATTGAAGCGAACTGTTAAACTTAGTTTTTTTGGGCTTTTTTGAAATATGCACCATGTCGGTCGTTTGGGTTTTGAATGAAACATATTATGTGTACCAAATATCCAAAAATATATAGAGTGGTTCTAAAGTTATGGCTTAGGAAATAAATGGGAAAAATCGATAAAACACCCTGTAACTCGGTTATAAAAGTGGGTAGGGCAAAAAATGTAGTATATCTAGAACCGTCCCGGTGACTATTCACCATTAACCCTCGTAAGGCGGTGCGGGGTGCAGCTGCACCCCAGACCTCGTTTTTCACACCTATCTTTTTTAATATTTTTTTTTTATTTTTGTCCATTTTTTTTTTCGCATTAAATTAAATTCTAAACGCATTCTACCCATTACAGCATTTAAAACTCTTTGCGCTTACGTGTTTTTTTTTTGGAAAAATGCCTGTAAGGTGCAAATGACGAAAATTTCATCCTGAATTAGACGGTTCTGCTGTTCCACCTGAAACTAACAGAGCTGCGAGACAATGTCGGTGTTATTTATGTCAGAAAAAAAAGACCGAAAGTCCCGGCATAACTTTATTGTGTGTAAAAACTTTGCGTTGCTCACACTGTGAAAAATTTCATCTGTTTGTCTTGCAGCGATAATATTGCTTTTAAGAAGAAATGAGTACTTTGTAAAATTATGTTTCATAATATGAAAAACAAGTCCTAATTATATTATCTTTCAAATCAATTTCCCCTTTCGTTCACATATAAAAAAATGGATATACGGATGGGGTGCAAATGCACCCCGCACCGCTGTTTACGTAAGAATCTAAGCACCGCCTTACGAGGGTTAAAGTATTTCCGTTTCCCAACGAAACACCCTGTATAATTCGAGCTGTTTTCTCGTTTTAATTTGCTTTTTCGGAGAAAGTTGCCCTAACATCTTATTTTCCACAGAAAAGTAAACTGGTCCATGTCCTGTCTACACAACATCAGGATAAATATTATATTTCTGATGAAGGCAATAAAAAACCAGAAATAATATTTCATTAAATTCCACCAAAAAGGGGCAGTTGATAATATGTACCGATAAAATAATTCGGGAATAAACGTATCCTCGACGCACTTTTCGCTTTTCTTGCCCCTTATTCACTGTTTATGAATCTTCTTGACATATCTGTCCTAAATAGTTTCCTCATATATGTAGCTAAGAATCTAGGTTTCTCATCAAGGAAACAATTTTTTCAAACACTAGGTAAGCTATACCCAACATGAAACGGAAACTGGCAGATACAAAGAAAAATTCTTGCATTTACAAAGCAGTAGCTGCATGCGGAATAAATACTACAGAGCAAGAAAATCAAGTCCAGGCAATAAACCAAAAGGCACGAGGAATGTGCAATGTGTGTCCTCTTTCACGTGATAAAAAAGTGAAATTGAAATGCTTAAACTGCAAAAAAATTATCTGATCAAACCATAACATCAGTATCAAACATTTCAAATATAAGCCGCATTGTACTGAAAACAATAATTAATTGTCCTATTTTAATGTTTTGAGTTTTTTATGTTTCACTTTTTTATGTTAATTAAGTTCCCAGGTATATGTAAATAAGTTTTTTATTTGTTTCTTTCGTAAAATATTACACGTTCCCAAAAAAAATAATGGGGTCCTTAAAGGAGCACACGTAGTACATTACGTAAGAAAATTGAACGTCGTTGTTTAAGTGTTAATAATAATTAAATAACATGTTACAAATGATAGTCTAGGCGCCAGAGGGGTCACGGTGTCCTTTTCAATTCTGATGGACAAACTCAACAGATTCCTATGGATTTTTGGCTGCTAATTACTAATTTCGAGGGTATATTTCGATCCGAGTGGTCAAAAAATTATTATAAACAATTTAATTGTTTATATGGCTCTGGCTCATAAACTAAAAGGGATAAAAAAATGTTTCAAATAAAATTTGTTCCTTAATAAAAAGCGAAGACAAAAACGTTTACTAAACTTAAATCCAACAAATAGAACTCAACATATTGCAAAATTAGTGCAAAATGCAAATTGCAAATTGCAGAATAGGGTGGGTCGAAAAAAAAATAATGTTTAATTTTTTAATCGCTATACCGCGGAAAACTTGCCTTTGGGGTAGATAAGTAAAATGCAAAGTAGAATAAAGTTATATATTGAACCTCCAGCTAGCGCATCATACTTAAAATTTACTTTTTTTTCAGAAATCAAGACATTTTTCAATTATTTTTACAATCTTTAGCCAATAATATTTGAACGTGCTATAGTGAAAACTCTTTAGTTAATAGTTTAGAAAATAGGAAATAAATTTAAAACAGACAATATCTTTTAATTTGCGGTAGTGCAAAATACTCAAAAATTGGAAAAATTCACATATTAGCACCTTAAAAGAAGGTGTGGTCTAGAATGTTGTGTTGGGTGTTAATAGTACAAACCACTTTTTGTTTTTTTACTTAACACTCCATTTAATTGGAATATAATTACTATAGTATGTTTAAAGTTATAAAGGATATAAATAAAACAACTTATAATTTTAATAACATATTTAATTGAACAAAAATTGAAACCAAATTGTAGCCAAACAATGTCAATAAATTAAATGAAATTTTGACTTTAGAAAGCGTCTTTTACTCACTATTTCTGAGTGGGTACGTTGAAGTTGCGCTTGCTGTCAAACTTTGGCATCGAAGCTCTGGATGCTACGGCAGATCTTATGAAACCATCTCGTTCCTTAGCACCGACGACTTTTTTAGATGCTTCAGTCATTAACATGACGCAGCGTTCCACGGTTTGAGTATGACATGGAAATTTTCCAAAGTTTTTAGTTTTTAGTTGAGTTTTCCAAATCTTTATCATCAGAGATTCTCCGTAACAGTGGTGGTGGTATAATTTCAGTGGTGTTCCAATCAATTAATTCAGTATAGTCAGTCGCATGAAAGTTGACTTTTGGAGGTCGAAAAACCCTAATTGTTTCTGTTTTTGTAGCTAACATCGTTGCTTTGATTATTCTTCGGAATCCTAATTCTCTTATGTGCTTCCTTTCTTCAACTATCATCCTCAGTAGCAAATTTTCTTATTCAGATTACAGGATCAACTACTTTAATAAAATTTTCTGGTAGAAGTCTGGTTGATTTGATAGCCTTAAAAACGTGTTCAGGTCCATTTGTTATGTATTTGCTGTTCTTTATTTTAAACCATACAGGCATGTATGATTGAATGAAGGATATTACAATTTATGTTCAACTGAAGGCGTTTCCACACTTACACACATTCTCAAAACTCTGTTAAGCAGTAGTAAACCATCGATAGTGGGAAAGTTAACCCGGTTCTCGAACAGATAAGTCCAAAGGGCAGATGCCTGACTTTATCGACCAACTTATGTCTAGAAGATATGTTGATCTTTACTCAAAAGATTGCGATTAATGTCTGGTAATTCACAATTAACACTTACAGGGTTTGAAATAAATGCCGGAACGGCAACTCGTTGAAATGCAAAAGGCATATTGCCCACTGCAGGGATTTTTTACGTTTTATTCAATAAAACGAATCACACCATTTTTCCAACCTGTGTTAGTAACGGTACCGTCACACCCCATTACGTCAAGTTCATTACGTCAAGTTACATTCATTACGTCAAGTCGCCCCATTACGTCAAGTTTGACAACAAGTGCAGCATCAACGTACCCACTCAGAAATAGTGAGTAAAAAACTCTTTATAAAGTTAACATTTCATTTAATTTGTTGACATTGTTTGGCTACAATAATTTGGTTTCTTTTTGGTTTTAATTAAACATGTTATTAAAATTATAAGTTGTTTTATTTATATCTTTTATAACTTTAAACACACTATAATAATACTATTCCAATTAAATGGAGTGTAAAGTAAAAGAACAAAAAATAGTTTGTGTTATTTACACCCAACACAACATACTAGACCACACCTTCTTTTAAGGCGCTAATATGTGAATTTTTATCAATTTTTAAGGATTTTGCGCTACCGCAAATTAAAAAATATTGCCTGTTTCAAATTAATTTTCTATTTTTTAAACTATTAACTAAACAGTTTTTACTATAGCAAGTTCAAATATTATTGGCTAAAGAATGTAAAAATAATTGAGAAATGTCTTGATTACTGAAAAAAAATAAATTTTTAGTAAGTATGCGCTAGCTGGGGGTTCAATATATAACTTTATTTTACTTTGCAATTTACTTATATACCCCAAAGGCAAGTTTTCCGCGGTATAGCGATTCAAAAATGAAACATTATTTTTTTTCGACCCACCCTATTGCAGAATAAGTATTTTTAGAAGCTTTATCGATCATAACTCGGCTTCTACGAACTAAAGCTCTCATTTTAAGTCTTAGTTAATAGGCTTTCAAACAAAGTCTGTTAAATTACTTTATCTTTATTTGTTTTAAAGTTATACCCGTTTGAAGATTTAATTTTCTTAAAAAAATTTTACACTAATTTGTTTATAAGGGTTTCAAACAAATTTGAGCTATAAAAAATTATACTTTAATTAACAATAATGACAGAAGAACTAGAAAGGAACACTTTGAGCTTATAAAAATTCGTAAGTGTATTTTTGGCCAATATATTGATATTTTAATGGCGCGCTATGAGGCGCAAGATCGGCTCACAATCAAGTAAGTTCGTAAGTGTATTTTTGGCCAAGATATCGATATTTTAGTGGCGCGCTATGAGGCGCAAGATCGGCTCATAGTCAAATAAGTGAAGAAATTCGTAGCCAAAATATCGATATCTTGGCCAAAAATAAACTAACGAACATTTTCATAAGCTCAAATTGTTCCTTTTGAGTCCTTCTATCATTATTGTTAATTAAAGTATAAATGTTTACAGCTCAAATTTGCTTGAAACCCTTATAAACAAATTAATGTATAATTTTTTCAAGAAAATTATAACTTCAAGCGGGTATAACTTTAAAACAAATGAAGATAAAGTAATTTCACAAACTTTGTTTGGAAGCCTATTAATCGAGCCTTAAAATGAGATCTTTTAAGGCTCATTTGCATTCGTACAAGCCAAGTTACGATTGATAACGCTTCGAAAAATACTTATTTTTTAATTTGCAATTTGTATTGTGCACTAATTTGACAATATCTTGAGATCTAATTATTGGATTGAACTTGAGTAATAGTATATTGTACAACAAGTGAGAAAAAAGACATATTTCTCATGAACGCAGAAGTTTGTTGGCACGCGCCGAGGCACGGGGCGAGTGCCGCAAATCAAGCGAGGGAGAAATATGTCTTTTATTATATGTTGTACACTGTACTTTTTCTATGGATGCGGTTTTGTCAAGAGTTCGAACCTCAAAATTAAATAATTTAGGTGCTTTTAGGTATATTATATGCATAAATTGAAATAAAATACATATAGGCCTTGGGCCCGCATATACAATTATTATTTATGACCACACCGTTGAAACTTTTTGTACTTGTTATTTGGATGGAGTCGGACAAATTTTGAGCTTGGCGCATTATGGTAGTGGGGCGTTTGTCTGTCAAGCGGTGACGAAGTTGTCAATTTTATGCAAGAAAAAAATTTATTACCACATTGGTCATTCTATTTTAATCAATGGATTTTATCATATAAACAACGAAAACAATTTTGTCGGACAAAAATATTGGGGCATATGACGCGTCGGACACGCTAAATATGTCAAATTTATGAAAATAATAAATTTATTACCACATCGATAATTTTAACGGTATCTATCATAAAACCTTTTTACAATAATGTGGTAACCTTGTCGGACAATTTTCACGGGGCATATGCGCAGTCGGACGCGCCGAAGATGTCAATTTCCTGAAATTTTTTTATTTACAACCATTTTTCCGACAACATTAGTAGGTTATAAGTAATTATATTCCTAATCAAAAAATCAAAGCGTCGGACAAAAATATTGGGGCAACTCGACAGTCGGACAAAAAATTTAATTTTTATTAGTAAAGTATACTTTCAAATTATGCTGGGTTCGTGCATCCCTTATCTTTACAACCATTTTTCCGACAAAAGTAGTAGGTTACAAGTAATTATATTCTTAAACAAAAAATGTAATTGTCTGACAAAAATGTTGGGGCAAACGAACAGAAAACTTAATTCTTTTAGGCTATCGACGAGGAGGTATTATCAAAAAAAAAATTTAAAACAGTGTTTCTCGGTTACTTTTGAATCGATTTAGCTGAAAATTGGTACACACACTAAGTAAAGCATTTAAAAGTGTATGACGCAGATCGGAACCCAAAATTTTCTTAAAAAATTTTCCGACAAGAGGGAAAATTTTAGAAAAATTGTGATCTGATAATTTGTGTACACACTCCTTGAACAACGACAAACACCGTTCTGTATTTTTTTTTCTCGAATTAAAAAAAATTTTCAGCACATAATGTATCAGGTTATAAGTAGTTATATTTCAAATCAAAAAATCTAAGTGCCCGACATAAATAGTGGGGCACATCCAAAGTCGGATAAAAAATTTAATTTTTATTAATAAACTATACTTTTAAACTATTCTGGGTTCGTGCATCCCTTATCTTTACAACCATTTTTCCGACAAAAGTAGTAGGATACAAGTAATTATACTCTTAAACAAAAAATGTAATTGTCTGACAAAAATTTTGGGGCAAACGAACAGGAAACTTAATTCTTTTAGGCTATGGACGAGGAGGTATTATCCAAAAATATTTTAAAACAGATTTTTTCGGTTATTTTTGAATCGATTTAGCTGAAAATTGGTACACACACTAAGTAAAACATTTAAAAGGGCATGACGTAGAGCTGTACCCAAAATTTTCCCAAAAAGATTTCGGACAAGAGGGAAAATTTTAGAAAAATTGTGATCTGATATTTGCGTACATACTCCTTGAACAACGACAAACATCGTTCTGTAGTTTTTTTTCACGAAATAAAAATAAAATTCCGACACAAGTATCAGGTTATAAGTAGTTATATTCCAAATTAAAAAACCTAAGTGCCCGACAAAAATATTGGGTCAAATCCAAAGTCGGACAAAAAATTTAATTTTTATTATTAAACTGTCTTTTAAACCTTACTGGGTTCGTGCAACCCTTACCTTTAAAACCATTTTTCCGACAACATTAGTAGGTTATAAGTAATTATATTCTTAAGAAAAAAATCAAAGTGTCGGACAAAAATATTGGGGCAACTCGACAGTCGGACAAAAAATGTATTTTTATTAGTAAAGTATACTTTCAAATTATGCTGGGTTCGTGCATCCCTTATCTTTACAACCATTTTTCCGACAAAAGTAGTAGGTTACAAGTAATTATATTCTTAAACAAAAAATATAGTTGTCTGACAAAAATGTTGGGGCAAACTAACACAAAACTTAATTCTTTTAGGCTATCGACGAGGAGGTATTATCAAAAAAAAAATTTAAAACAGTGTTTCTCGGTTACTTTTGAATCGATTTAGCTGAAAATTGGTACACACGCTAAGTAAAGCATTTAAAAGGGTGTGACGTAGATCGGAACCCAAAATTTTCTTAAAAAATTTTCCGACAAGAGGGAAAATTTTAGAAAAATTGTGATCTGATAATTTGTGTACATACTCCTTGAACAACTACAAACATCGTTCTGTAGTTTTTTTTCTCGAAATAAAAAAAAAATTCCGACACAAGTATCAGGTTATAAGTAGTGATATTCCAAATCAAAAAATCTAAGTGCCCGACAAAAATATTGGGTCAAATCCAAAGTCGGACAAAAAATTTAATTTTTATTAATAAACTGTCTTTTAACCCCACTGGGTTCGTGCAACCCTTACCTTTAAAACCATTTTTCCGACAACATTAGTAGGATATAAGTAATTATATTCTTAATCAAAAAATCAAAGTGTCGGACAAAAACTTTGGGGCAACTCGACAGTCGGACAAAAAATTTATTTTTATTAGTAAAGTATACTTTCAAATTATGCTGGCTTCGTGCATCCCTTATCTTTACAACCATTTTTCCGACAAAAGTAGTAGGTTACAAGTAATTATATTCTTAAACAAAAAATATAATTGTCTGACAAAAATGTTGGGGCAAACGAACAGAAAACTTAATTCTTTTAGGCTATCGACGAGGAGGTATTATCAAAAAAAAATTTTAAAACAGTGTTTCTCGGTTACTTTTGAATCGATTTAGCTGAAAATTGGTACACACACTAAGTAAAGCATTTAAAAGGGTATGACGTAGATCGGAACCCAAAATTTTCTTAAAAAATTTTCCGACAAGAGGGAAAATTTTAGAAAAATTGTGATCTGATAATTTGTGTACATACTCCTTGAACAACAAACATCGTTCTGTAGTTTTTTTTCTCGAAATAAAAAAAAATTTCCGACACAAGTATCAGGTTATAAGTAGTTATATTCCAAATCAAAAAATCTAAGTGTCCGACAAAAATATTAAGTCAAATCCAAAGTCGGACAAAAAATTTAATTTTTATTAATAAACTGTCTTTTAAACTTTACTGGGTTCGTGCAACCCTTACCTTTAAAACCATTTTTCCGACAACATTAGTAGGTTATAAGTAATTATATTCTTAATCAAAAAATCAAAGTCTCGGACAAAAATATTGGGGCAACTCGACAGTCGGACAAAAAATTTATTTTTATTAGTAAAGTATACTTTCAAATTATGCTGGGTTCGTGCATCCCTTATCTTTACAACCATTTTTCCGACAAAAGTAGTAGGTTACAAGTAATTATATTCTTAAACAAAAAATATAATTGTCTGACAAAAATGTTGGGGCAAACGAACAGAAAACTTAATTCTTTTAGGCTATCGACGAGGAGGTATTATCAAAAAAAAATTTTAAAACAGTGTTTCTCGGTTACTTTTGAATCGATTTAGCTGAAAATTATTACACACACTAAGTAAAGCATTTAAAAGGGTATGACGTAGATCGGAACCCAAAATTTTCTTAAAAAATTTTCCGACAAGAGGGAAAATTTTAGAAAAATTGTGATCTGATAATTTGTGTACATACTCCTTGAACAACGACAAACATCGTTCTGTAGTTTTTTTTTCTCGAAATAAAAAAAAATTCCGACACAAGTATCAGGTTATAAGTAGTTATATTCCAAATCAAAAAATCTAAGTGTCAGACAAAAATATTGGGTCAAATCCAAAGTCGGACAAAAAATTTAATTTTTATTAATAAACTGTCTTTTAAACCTTACTGGGCTCGTGCAACCCTTACCTTTAAAACCATTTTTCCGACAACATTAGTAGGTTATAAGTAATTATATTCTTAATCAAAAAATCAAAGTGTCGGACAAAAATATTGGGGCAACTCGACAGTCGGACAAAAAATTTATTTTTATTAGTAAAGTATACTTTCAAATTATGCTGGGTTCGTGCATCCCTTATTTTTACAATCATTTTTCCGACAAAAGTAGTAGGTTACAAGTAATTATATTCTTAAACAAAAAATATAATTGTCTGACAAAAATGTTGGGGCAAACGAACAGAAAACTTAATTCTTTTAGGCTATCGACGAGGAGGTATTATCAAAAAAAAATTTTAAAACAGTGTTTCTCGGTTACTTTTGATCGATTTAGCTGAAAATTGGTACACACACTAAGTAAAGCATTTAAAAGGGTATGACGTCGATCGGAACCCAAAATTTTCTTAAAAAATTTTCCGACAAGAGGGAAAATTTTAGAAAAATTGTGATCTGATAATTTGTGTACATACTCCTTGAACAACGACAAACATCGTTCTGTAGTTTTTTTTTCTCGAAATAAAAAAAAATTCCGACACAAGTATCAGGTTATAAGTAGTTATATTCCAAATCAAAAAATCTAAGTGTCCGACAAAAATATTGGGTCAAATCCAAAGTCGGACAAAAAATTTAATTTTTACAGTCGAACCCGCTTATTGGAATAGCCTTCGTGCCAAGCGAAAGTATTCCTATAACCGGGATATTCTAATAACCGGTCATGGATGGCTATTAAAAACCTTTCGGGTTCTCAAATTTCTATTCCTTAAACCGGGATATTCCTTTAACAGGTATTCTAATAAGCGGGTTCGACTGTATTAATAAACTGTCTTTTAAACCTTACTGGGCTCGTGCAACCCTTACCTTTAAAACCATTTTTCCGACAACATTAGTAGGTTATAAGTAATTATATTCTTAATAAAAAAATCAAAGTGTCGGACAAAAATATTGGGGCAACTCGACAGTCGGACAAAAAATTTATTTTTATTAGTAAAGTGTGCTTTCAAATTATGCTGGGTTCGTGCATCCCTTATCTTTACAATCATTTTTCCGACAAAAGTAGTAGGTTACAAGTAATTATATTCTTAAACAAAAAATATAATTGTCTGACAAAAATGTTGGGGCAAACGAACAGAAAACTTAATTCTTTTAGGCTATCGACGAGGAGGTATTATCAAAAAAAAAAAAAATTTAAAACAGTGTTTCTCGGTTACTTTTGATCGATTTAGCTGAAAATTTATACACACACTAAGTAAAGCATTTAAAAGGGTATGACGTAGATCGGAACCCAAAATTTTCTTAAAAAATTTTCCGACAAGAGGGAAAATTTTAGGAAAATTGTGATCTGATAATTTGTGTACATACTCCTTGAACAACGACAAACATCGTTGTGTAGGTTTTTTTCTCGAAATAAAAAAAAATTTCCGACACAAGTGTCAGGTTATAAGTAGTTATATTGCAAATCAAAAAATCTAAGTGTCCGACAAAAATATTGGGTCAAATCCAAAGTCGGACAAAAAATTTAATTTTTATTAATAAACTGTCTTTTAAACCTTATTGGGTTCGTGCAACCCTTACCTTTAAAACCATTTTTCCGACAACATTAGTAGGTTATAAGTAATTATATTCTTAATCAAAAAATCGAAGTGTCGGACAAAAATATTGGGGCAACTCGACAGTCGGACAAAAAATTTATTTTTATTAGTAAAATATACTTTCAAATTATGCTGGGTTCGTTCATCCCTTATCTTTACAACCATATTTCAGACAAAAGTAGTAGGTTACAAGTAATTATATTCTTAAACAAAAAATATAATTGTCTGACAAAAATGTTGGGGCAAACGAACAGAAAACTTAATTCTTTTAGGCTATCGACGAGGAGGTATTATCAAAAAAAAAATTTAAAACAGTGTTTCTCGGTTACTTTTGAATCGATTTAGCTGAAAATTGGTACACACACTAAGTAAAGCATTTAAAAGGGTATGACGTAGATCGGAACCCAAAATTATCTTAAAAAATTTTCCGACAAGAGGGAAAATTTTAGAAAAATTGTGATCTGATAATTTGTGTACATACTCCTTGAACAACGACAAACATCGTTCTGTAGTTTTTTTTTGTCGAAATAAAAAAAATTTCCGACACAAGTGTCAAGTTATAAGTAGTTATATTCCAAATCAAAAAATCTAAGTGTCCGACAAAAATATTGGGTCAAATCCAAAGTCGGACAAAAAATTTAATTTTTATTAATAAACTGTCTTTTAAACCTTACTGGGTTCGTGCAACCCTTACCTTTAAAACCACTTTTCCGACAACATTAGTAGGTTATAAGTAATTATATTCTTAATCAACAAATCAAAGTGTCGGACAAAAATATTGGGGCAACTCGACAGTCGGACAAAAAATTTATTTTTATTAGTAAAGTATACTTTCAAATTATGCTGGGTTCGTGCATCCCTTATCTTTACAACCATTTTTCCGACAAAAGTAGTAGGTTACAAGTAATTATATTCTTAAACAAAAAATATAGTTGTCTGACAAAAATGTTGGGGCAAACTAACAGAAATCTTAATTCTTTTAGGCTATCGACGAAGAGGTATTATCAAAAAAAAAATTTAAAACAGTGTTTCTCGGTTACTTTTGAATCGATTTAGCTAAAAATTGGTACACACGCTAAGTACTACACTTAAAAGGGCATGACAAAGAATTGTACACAAAATTTTCCAAAAAGATTTTCCGACAAGAGGGAAAATTTCGGAAATTTTTTTTTAAATTTTAGAATGTTCTCTACAAGGCAGAACCCGACATCCGACGCCCTGAAGGGCACTAAGGATTATGAGAAAGAAGAAGAAGAAGGAATGTTCTCTACGTTACGTCCTTATAAATATTATAAGGTGTATTTCTACAAATTTTCAGTTTGATCTATGTAGATCTAACCGAGAAAAATTGTTTATAGTTCGCTTTGGTCTCCTTGATGCTTATTATTTTTTTATATCCCAGAGAACGGCTGTTCCCGTACATGCGACACTATATTATACAAGAAATTTTCGATTTTCTAAATGTGACTGAATTGAAAAAATTGGGCCAAATCGAATCTTAAAATATAGGAAAAGAGATATATGTCAACCATCCATTTTGGTCCAAGGGTGTGGATTTTACGTCCCATTTAGTGTCTGTTTTTCGTTCTCGTCCCCAAAAATATTACTGAATATTACCTTTCCAAAGCATGGTTAATTTTGAAAATTCTTCTCTTCTTCTTCTTCTTCTTCTTCTTCTTACTTTTATATAGACATTACTCTGTCTGTTTTTCAATGTGCCTCCAGTAAGTTGTCATTCCACCTTTTTCGTGGTCTTCCCACTGATCGTCTTCCTATTGGGGAACCTTCTCTGACCGTCCTTACTACTCTATTTGTTGTCATTCGGCTTATGTGGTCGTTCCATTCTACTCTTCTGCTTTTCACCCCATAGGCGTAACCAGGGGGTGGTTTTGGGGGTTATAACCCCCCTTTTGGATGTACTTTGAGCTCTATACGCTTAACACAATTATTATTCCATACCCCCAGAGACCTTCAAGTAGACGTAACTCCCCCTTAGGATCATCCTGGTTACACCTCTGTTTCACCCAGTTATTAATGTTGTCCACCTTGCATCTCCTTCATATATCTGCACTTCTAGCTCTATCCCACAGCGTCTTACCATCGATTTTTCGCAATGTTTTCATCTCTGCTGTTTCTATAGCATTCTTTTTGTCCTTTCTGTATCAGGTTGTGTTTCTGCCGCGTATGTCATTATTGGTCTGATGACTCTTTTGTAAATTCTGCCTTTCACTTCTTTTCTGATGTTTTTATTTCTCTATATTGTTTCATTCAGGCAACCTGCGGCTCTGTTTGCTTTATTCACCTGATCTTCCACTTTTGTTTCGAGCTTTCCGTAGCTGCATAGTGTGATGCCTAGATATTTAAACTCCATGACTTGTTCTATTATTTGACCCTCCAGCTCTAATTTACACCTTATTAGATCTGCTGTTATAACCATGCATTTAGTCTTTTTTAGGGAAATTTACATGTTAAATTTTCTAGCGGTTATATTAAATTCGTGCAGCATACGTTGTAAATCATCTTCACTTTGAGAGATTAGTATTGCGTCGTCTGCATAGCAGATTATTTTAAGTGGTTTTTCTCCCATTTGGTATTCTTTTTTTGTTCTTACTTTTTTTATTATTTCGTCCATGATCAGGTTGAACAACAGAGGACTCAGGGAATCTCCCTGTTTTATCCCATTGTAATTTTGAAAATTGTATATACCATTCAAAAGTTACCGATCTCAGAAATTTTATTCAATTTCTATTTAAAAAGGGAAAAATGTTTTTTCTCAAAGTTCGCATCACCCCGTGGAATATTCTAGCATCTATAAAATACTAAAATTAAAACCTAACTATAGCCTCATTCCTTCTCAACATTCAGTTTTTTCATTCATTCGTTTATGTTGGATAATAAAAAAGTTAAGGACTTTAATAACTAGCCATGTTTTTCATAGACAAAGTGTGTTTTTAAATGGCAAACTTTAAGGAGTAATTGTGCATGACAAAATAAAGTCAGTTTGCTTTACGAGAAAAACGTATGTCCACAAATGCATCGTTTCCGAGATAGGGGGTGTTGAAGTTTTTCTGACAAACTGACGATTTATTTATTGCTTTAAAACCAGTTGAGATATGCAAATGAAATTTGGTGGGTTTTAAGAGGTAGTTATTGCACATTTTTTAACTACAGTTAAGAATTTAATATTCACCATTGGCGCGCATACGGGTAATATGAGCCGAAAAATACGTAATTTAATATGAAGTCAAAAATGTATAAAAATTAATTTTTTTTAAATTGTACCAAAACGCCCCATTATTTTTGTCCGACAAGTGATCCAATATGCATTACACATGTAAAAAAACAGTACAAAATAAAAATAACATCTGTGGTAATAAATAAAAAAATTTCAGGAAATTGACATTTTCGGCGCGTCCGACTGCGCATATGCCCCGTGAAAATTGTCCGACAAGGTTACCACATTATTGTAAAAAGGTTTTATGGTAGATACCGTTAAAATTATCCATGTGGTAATAAATTTATTATTTTCATAAATTTTAAGTTATTTTTCGGGTGTAACTTTAATGATATTATGCTAAAAATGATGGTGTATCGCATATTTAAAATGCGTTTATCTCGAAAACGGTTGAGTTTAGGAAGATGAAAGAAGTATACCTTTTTTAAGTAAAACTAATAGGAAAATAAAAATTTTAATGTCAAAATTATACAGAGTGAGGGATAAAAAAAATTGAACGTAATAAATGAGTGCTGAAAGGCATATGTGGCGCCCTCTGGGCAATGCATAATTTTTGGTAAGGAATTTAGATTTCTCGACCCAAGAAACCCCCAAATATAAAATTTCATGTTGTTATCTCATACCTATCAGGAAATATTAAATAATAAATAAAAAAAAAGTTTAACTTTGACACCCTGTATCTCGGCTATTATAAACTTTGTACTAAGGTAAGTTAGCTTAAATCGGCCTATTTTAACCTCAGGAACCTGAGGTTAAGCTATGGCCCATTCTTTACCAAACACCCTGTATGCATAAAAATTACTTCTTCTTTTAATTGTACCAAAACGCCCCATTATTTTTGTCCGACAAGTGATCCAATATGCATTACACATGTAAAAGAACAGTACAAAATAAAAATGACATCTGTGGTAATAAATAAAAAATTTTCAGGAAATTGACATCTTCGGCGCGTCCGACTGCGCATATGCCCCGTGAAAATTGTCCGACAAGGTTACCACATTATTGTAAAAAGGTTTTATGATAGATACCGTTAAAATTACCGATGTGGTAATAAATTTATTATTTTCATAAATTTGACATATTTAGCGTGTCCGACGCGTCATATGCCCCAATATTTTTGTCCGACAAAATTGTTTTCGTTGTTTATATGATAAAATCCATTGATTAAAATAGAATGACCAATGTGGTAATAAATTTTTTTCTTGCATAAAATTGACAACTTCGTCACCGCTTGACAGACAAACGCCCCACTACCATAATGCGCCAAGCTCAAAATTTGTCCGACTCCTCCCAAATAACAAGTACAAAAAGTTTCAACGGTGTGGTCATAAATAATAATTGTATATGCGGGCCCAAGGCCTAATATACATATAGGTATTTAATATTATTAAAATTTATATACTTATTATTATATATTTATTTAAAATTATAATTAACAATTATTTTTGGATGGTTTTGAAAGGTATTTCTTGGTAAGTTTTCTTCAACACATTTTACTTGACAACATTAATTGTGTTTGTATTGTGCATGTTACCATGTAAACGGCGATCATATAATGTATGGAATACCGGCGAGAAACAGTGAGACAAGATATTTCTCACTGCAATGGTCGACTTTTCTCACTGTGCGAGAAATTGTTCGTTTTGTATCTATGTAAGTAGTGAGAGAAGTTGCACATTGTATTGCATCCATAGAAAAACGTTTTTTTCTTTTTTTTTATTAAGGAACAAATTTTATTTGAAACATTTTTTTATCTCTTTTAGTTTATGAGCCAGAGCGTTATAAACAATTAAATTGTTTATAACAATTTTTTGACCACTCTAATCGAAATCCACCATCGAAATTCGTAATAAGCAGCCAAAAATCCATAATAAACCGTTGCGTTTGTCCATCAGAATTGAAAAGGACACGGTGACCTCTATTTGGCGCCTAGACTATATGAGCAACTATCATACCAAAACCTAAAAACAAAACCAATGTAAACTGTTTAAAAACAACTTTGTTTACTTGTTTGACAAAAACCGTCCTATCCGTCGTTTGAAGTCGCTAGTTCTCAATCGTCGGCACAAATTAAATGAAACTAACAATACATTTTCCTGCTTCTTTCACAATGAAGTGATTTTGAAACTGCTCTCAATCGGAAGTATATAGCGCCATCAACGCCATCTAGATCTCTGCTTATAAAAATTTCAACGTAGTCAGCGCCTTGGGAAAAGCGCTTGATTAAACTCTTTTAGCTTTATTACTCTCAATAAGGGCGAATAAGAGAAATAGAGTTCACAGAAATTACGGTTCCATTTTAGCAGCGCCCGATGGGAAATGGGTGGCGATTATTTCAAACAATTATTTTTTTATTAAAGAAAGTGGCTGTGAAAGTTTGGTCGTAGTTAGGTGAAGAATTATTATGACTGTTAGGGATTAGGTGTTTAGGGTTACGGTTTCCAGACCACTGTTATTATATTTTTGTTTGAAACGAATAAGCCACCAAAAAGGAAGTGATTAAATGGAGATAGCAGGAAAGCGGTTTTTACGCTATTCTAAATACATATCTTTTAAATACACAAAAAATTGGAAAAAAATTAGGTATTTATTAATAAAGTCTTTAAAGTGTTACTTTAGTTATCTATAAAACTTGCGATTTTTTAAGGCAAGCTGGGGAAGTAGGTCGGGTGAGAAATAAATAATTTTAATTTACTGTGAAACATAAATTTAAAAAAGAAAATTTACGACGTACAAGGTTTTGTTGCCAACTTGTTACATTATTATTTATACCTTATCACGTGTTATTGCTACGAAGGAAACAGAAAAATTATCACACATAAAAAACAAAATTTTATAAAAATACGAACATAGACTCTTGCCGAGTAGACAACTTAATTCCTGAAGTCGAAAGGATTTGATTGGAAATAACTGAGGATTCATCATAGTCGATGTTCCTCTTATACCGAAAGGGGTCGAGGTGTCTTCTTTTCTCGTTACTCTGCGAACTTTTTTTTCGCCACCTTTTTCTATCTCTAGCTAATTCTTTGGCTTCTTGCCATGATTTTACTCTATTTTTCAATATTTCCATCGCACTTGAATTCCAGGTTTTCCTTGGTCGGTCTCTCCTGTTTTTTCTAATCGGCATCGCTTCCTATGTCATTTTAGCTTGTCTGTTGTTCGTATTTTACAGAGTGCCTAGAAACTGTACCGACAAACGAAGACAGGAGATTCTTCAGATAATTTTAAGACAAATTAGCCCAATTCACCTAGTCCGAAAATGCTTCCTAAGGAAGCTAGTGTCCAGTCCATTTAAATTTGTTTTCATGATTTTTTTTCTTTGATGTTTTTACATTTTGTTCTTTCCTAATATATCTTGGCTATGTCTTTTGTCAGTTCTCCTGGTTCCCACGACTTTTTTTAAATATCTGATTTTTGCCGCTTTTAAATTTTTGAAATACGGTATGAAAATAATAAGTGTTTTTAGTAAATGTATTATTTATTATAATTTTTGTGTCTTTGGATATGTCTTCCTCGGGAGTAAGATAATAAGTATCTATTATAACATCTTTATACTTCACTTGGTCTATTTTTCACCGTGATTTGTAATTATGTCTGAGATATCACGTAAACAGAGCGATGATAGCTTCGTTGGTAGAGTATTATAGGTACCACAGATCGAGAGGACCCGGGTTCGAATCCGGACGATTCATATGTTTTTTTAATGTTTGGTATTATTTTAATAAAAATTTTTTGAAAGTGGTGGGCAAGTATTCAAATTAGTTTAATATTTAATTAAAATACAAATAAACTGTTTAGTATATTTACTTCGTTGAAATTATAGAAGTATAACTTCTTACGTGCGTACAAAGTACACACATATTCTTTTTTTCTTGTTTGTCGTTCAGTGCCCCATTCTCTACTCCCTATTATTCTGTAGTGGTAGGTACCAAAATTGTTTTTTATGTAAATTAGCATTTTAGTTTTTCTTGTTATTTTCTTGTTTATCTAAGAAGTTTTTATGTAGGGAATTATATGTTGTGGTGGCTGCTTTTATTCTATTACTAACTTCATCTTTTTGTGTCCTCTTTTTATTTAAAATTATTCCACGTACTTAATTATTTTTACCTGTTCTATTTTGTTGCCTTGGATTCCAATATTTACATTAACTTCTTGGTTGGATATTACCATCATTTTTGCTTTTTTCCATATTTATTATTAGTTTGAGATGTTTTAATTCTGTCTCCCAGATTTCTGTATTTTCTTTCAGAGATTTTTTAGTGCTTGTCACAATAACAACATCGCCTGCAACCCAGCTAACAGTGTTCGTCTATATAACGTCAAACAAACGTCAACATTTTGGGAGAAGTTACAACAAAAGTTACATCAAATTTTACCTAAAATATACGTAAAAAAGTCACAGCGATGTTACGTAACAATTTTACGTTATTTCTACGTAACCTTTTTAACGTCACAAAAACGTCACTATTTAGGAGCATTTTCGGTATAAATGATATTTATAAATAGGACTTAAAATTATTGTGTAAATAAAACCACATACATGATGCTGACACATTTATTAAATATTTGAAATAAACATTTATTATATTTATATTTGACTTTTATGTGAGAGAAAAGAGACAAAATTATTAATAGCTACTTTATATTACAATACATAAACAAACATACCCTTGAAGTAATCTTCATTCGTAAACTGCACACTTTCATATAAGGACTAGGCTGCTTCCCCATTTTTAGAAGATATTTCCATACATTTCGTTTTTCAACTAAACTGTCATTGAATTGAATTATATTTTGTTTATCCTATTTAGGGAAAGAATGAAACGATAAATTACTATTAGGTACGCTTTATCCAAGAATCACATTGAGGCACACAACAATAATAATTCGAGTTTTTTTACATAACTCCATACTCCATAAATACAAACACGATTTTAATCACGGAAATGTAAGGTTAGGTGTTAATGAAAGGTTCAAAATAAATACGCGATGGCGCTGCAATCTCAAACTAGATCTTATACGTGTCTATACCAACCAAAAATCCACGTGTTAGAGACGAATAAATTCATACGCTTTAAAACCTACCAAAGAGCCACGTTTCAGAAACGAATAAATTCATACGTATAATATACGTATTAAAATTTCGTATCAGTAACGTCATTTTTTGATAGATGTTACGTAACAATACAAAAAAACCTAAATTTAACGTTAATGTAACGTTATCTTGCTAGCTGGGAAATACACAGGTTTCGATTTTTATTTGTTGTAGGTTTCTGTACCCTAAGCGAGCCTTAAACTATCAGTATTGTTGACAGTATTTATTCATTATTGATCAGTACTATTGAATTATTCAGAGTCATAAAGGCCTACGACAGGGGTGCTGCATATCACCGACACTTTTTAAAATCTCTAAAGCTGTCCACCAGTGGAAATCGAAATGCAAAGGAATGGACATAACCAATTTACCGATGATCAAGTAATAATATGTTTAAAAAACAAAGAGGATCTCGAGTACATGACACGAAAATTGAATGAGGAATAATTAATGGGTCTGATAATGAACATGGAAAAGACGTACCTCTGCGTAGGAGATTAAACTACTGACCTGCAACTGAAAAAAAATAAATAAAAAAGTAAAACGATGTAAAGACTAGAGATACCTGGGAATAAATTTTAACAAAGAAGGAACGGATGACGCATAGATAAACAATAGAATAAATATAGGTAGAAAATTAATTAAATCTCTGAATGAAATACTGTGGAGTACTGAAATAGGACAACAAAGAAAATTGAGAATATATGATAAAATCATAAAAAGCACACTGCTTTACCGATCTGAAACGTCGCGTCTTAAAGAACATCAAATAAAGAAAATAGAAGCCACAGAAATGGATGCACTAAGAAGGGCAGCTAGAAAAACCAAATTTAATACGGTTCGAAATAACACAATAAAGGAAGAAGTGGGTCTAAAAGAAACTGCGACCGACTGCATAGAGATAAAACAGCTTACATGTTAAAATAATGCCAGAAGACAGACTACCAAAGAAAGTAGCCAAATGGATACCACCGGAACACAGGAAACGAGGAAGACCAAAGAAATCGTGGATGGAAGGAGTTAGAATATCAATCAGCGAATGAGGATTGAGAGAAGAAGATTGTAATGATAGGACGCCGTGTCAATCTCAGACAACATCGCATGACGTTCTAACTCGAATCTGTATATACAGGGTGTTTGGTAAAGAATGGGCCATAGCTTAACCTCAGGTTCCTGAGGTTAAAATAGGCCGATTTAGGCTAACTTACCTTAGTACAAAGTTTATAATAACCGAGATACAGGGTGTCAAAATTAAACTTTTTTTTATTTATTATTGAATATTTCCTGACAGGTATGAGATATCAACATGAAATATATTATGTGGGGGTTTTTTGGGTCGAGAAAACTAAATTCCCTACCAAAAAATATGTATTGCCCAGAGGGCGCCACATACGCCTTTCAGCACTCATTTATTACGTTCAATTTTTTTTATCCCTCACTCTGTATAATTTTGACATTAAAATTTTTATTCTCCTATTAGTTTTACTTAAAAAATGTATTCTTCTTTCATCTCCCTAAACTTAACCGTTTTCGAGATAAACGCTTTTAAATCTGCGATACACCATCATTTTTAGCATAATATCATTTTAGTTACACCCGACAAATAACTCAAAACCATAATAACTGTGCCAGTTCTCAAATTTATGTCATTTCATCGCAAATTCCATTTGAAGAAATTTGCGATACATTTTGGATAATTTTTAGGGTTTTAAGTTATTTTTCGTGTGTAACTACAATGATATTATGCTAAAAATGACGGTGTTTCGCAGATTTAAAATGCGTTTATCTCGAAAACGGTCGAGTTTAGGGAGATAAAAGAAGTATGCCTTTCCTAAGTAAAACTAATAGGAGAATAAAATTTTTTTTTTTTTTTTTTTTTATTTAGAAATAACCGCATTAACCACGAAGGTCATCAGCGGGGTAACGAGAATACAATTAATAAGTTTACAAAAGTATGAAATTGTGTACAATTAAATCTTACTTACTAGGTTACATTTATTAAGGAATTGGAAAAGAGGTTTACAGTCGGTTTGCAGGTTAAGAATGTCTTTCATATTATTTGAATAACCAGATATAGATTGTTTGTAAGCGGCGAATTCATCACATTCTGTTAGCACATGTTTTACTGATACTGGTATATTACATCTTCTGCATTTTGGTGCTTCGGTATGTGTAATGAGATGCTCATGAGTAAGTTTACAGTGTCCTAACCGAAGACGAGATAAGATGACTTGGTTCGATCTGTTGGTTGTATGTGGATTCCATGGACCAGTATCTTCTTTAACGTCTCTTAACTTGCTCGTGGATGTTTTCCATTTTTCACTCCATAAATTGAGAGTCATTGATTTTAGTAATTGTTTTGTATCTGCGGCTGGAATTGATTGTTCTGCCAATGTTGGTAATTGCGCAGCTGTGTAAGCCCAACGATCAGCGTTTTCATTTCCCTCGATTCCAGAATGAGAGGGAACCCATAGAAAAACTATTTTTGAGTCTGTTTGATGCAGACTGTGTAATATTTCTTTGATTAATATGACTATTGGATTTTTCGTAAAGGTTTGTTGTATGAGTCTCAATGAATTGAGTGAGTCAGATATTATTAAGGAGTGTTTGGTTTGTGCATTGGAAATGTGCTTCAACGCTTGTAATATGGCATAAAGTTCACCATTTAAGATGCTGTAGGAGCTGGGAAGCTTAAATAAATATTTGGTTTCATTGTTTATGTATACTGCTGCTCCTACACCTTGGGAAGACTTGGACGAATCAGTGAATAAGTGGGTATAATTTTTATATTTTGCGACTATTTGTTTATAATTTTGATATATAAGACGTGGATTGGTATCGTATTTATTATATTTCGTCAATTGGGTGTTTACATGTGGGGTTCTGATAATCCATGGAGGAATGCTGTGTTCATTCATTAACCACGTTCTGGGGAAATTTTGGAGATTTAACGTTGATATATACCGGTGAATTCTAATATAAAAGGGTGGTGGAGAGGTGCTATGTTGAAAAGTTGATTTGAAACGATTACAGAACGTGTTTTTGCGAGCAGGAATTGATGGTATTGATGCTATTCTGGAGGCATAGGATAAACTAAGAATTTGTCGTCTGAAAGATAGAGCTGGTTCGCCCAGTTCGCAGTATAGGCTTTCTACAGGCGTTGTCCTGTAAGCCCCTAGAATTATTCTTATTGCGGTGTTGTGTATAGTATCTAAGCATTTTAATATTGAAGGACGAGCAGATGTGTATGCAATACATCCATAATCAATTTTCGATCGAATAAGGCTTCTGTATATTTTTAGCAGCATTAGACCATCAGATCCCCAAGACTTGTTTGCTAAGCATCTTAATAAATTTAAGCCCTTTTGACAAGAAAGAGTTAGTGTTTTAATATGATTTTTCCATGACAGACGTTCGTCGAATATCATGCCCAGAAAATTTATGTGTGGAGTATAGCTTAGTTTCTGGTTGTATAGGAATATTGATGGTCGATGCTGCTCTGGTATGTTTCTTTTTGAAAATAATATGCAATTTGTTTTGTTTGGGGAGAAATTGTACCCAGACATTATAGACCAACGTTCGAAGGATGTTATGCATTGCTGAAGGCTTTGAGCCATGGTGCTAAGACATCTTCCCTTGATAAACACTATCATGTCATCTGCGTAAAGTCTGGCTACAACTGGTTTCTTTAAATCTTTTAAGACATCATTCATAGCAATTAAAAATAAAGTTGGGCTGAGAATTGATCCTTGTGGTGTGCCGTTTAATTGTTTCTTGGTTGATGATATTGTTCCAGAAATTCGGACTTGGAATTCTCTTTGAGATAAAAAATTGCGTATGAAATTTATTATATTGCCTTTCAATCCCCAGTGATGTAGTTTATTTAGGATGATTTTATGGCATGTAGAATCAAAGGCTTTATTAATGTCAAAATAAATTGCTAGACATTTATCTTTAGTAGCAAATGCTTCGTGAATATGACTTTCTAGGTCAATAATGTTATCAAGTGTGCTTCTAGATGGTCGAAATCCGGATTGTTCGGGAATTAATAATTTGTGAGTTTCCAAAAACCATATTAGTCTCTTGTTGATTATTTTTTCTAGCAATTTACTCATGGAGCAGGTTAGGGAGATTGGCCTGTAAGATTCAGGCAAGAGTGAAGATTTGTTAGATTTAAGTATGGGGATGATTGTTGCTTTCTTCCAGATTAAGGGGAAGTCACTATTATTCCACATGTGATTAAAGATATTAAGCAGGATTTGTTTCGCCGTTTCTGGGAGATTTTTTAGAAAAACTGGAGGGATGTCATCGGGACCAGAAGAACTGTCTTTTAGTGATGAGAGAGATTCCTCCATTTCTTCTTTTGTCAGTGGCTTGTTTAGAGAATTAAGGTTTGCCAGCTCTTTGAATTCCGTAGGGAGGGCAATGTTATCATTAGTTATATTTCTGTTTATGGAAAGCTTATGATAATAGTCTGCGAATGCTTCACCTATTTCTTTTGTTTGGTTTATTCGTTTGCCGTCATAATCTAATGCTTTAATGACATGGTAAGTTTTGTTTCCATAAATACCTTGTATCTTCCTCCATGCCGATGATATTGTAGTGTTTCTATTTATGCTTCCTACGAACTTCTTCCATGACTCTTTTTTACTTTTGTTGGTAATATATCTTGCTTTTGCCCTATGTTTTTTGTATTCAATTATACTTGTTGCGGTTTTCTCCCTCCTACATCTATTTAGAGCAGATTTGCTGTTTTGTATTGCTTCGGCACATTCGTCATTCCACCAAGGCACAGGTTTAAATTTCTTGATATGTTTTGTTTTTCCTATTGAAAATTCAGCGGCTTTTATGATTATTTCGTTAAGTTGAGTTACTGCTGTATTTGCGTCCTTCCACTCATTAATTTTGTATATGTTATTCTCAATGGTTTTTGAGAAAGAGCTCCAGTCGGCTTTCTTTATTTTCCATTTCTGATGGATACTATCTCCGTTTGATATTTTGTCTTTTATAATTGAATTCGTTAATTTTATAGGAAAGTGGTCACTGCCTAGTAAGTCATCCATAACTCTCCATTCAAGGTAAGGACTAATAGTTGGGCTACATAATGAAAGATCGATGCAAGAAGAATTGCCAGTAGCTATATTGAATCTAGTATTGCTGCCATCATTCAGTAGACTTATGTTCATGGTGTTGAATATGTTTGATAGAATTCGTCCCCTTCTGTCTGTTTTTTGAGAACCCCAGGAGTAATTGTGGGCATTAAAATCTCCTAGAAGAATGAAAGGAGTTGGAAGTTGATTAACTAGAGACTCCAGTTCATCCTCAATTAGATAATGGTCAGGAGGAATGTATATGTTGCAGATGGTGTAATTTAGTTGTGCTTTAATTTTTACGGCTATCGCTTCTAAGTTTGTATTTATTCTAATTTGTGTTGCTTGTAGATTCTTTGAGACGTAAATGGCTACGCCGCCACTCGCAACTTGTACATTTCGGTTTTTAACGAATTCATTGTATCCCCTCATTTTGTGGACATTTTCGTCTCGGAAGTGAGTTTCTTGTAGACACAATATGTCCAGAGAATGGAGGGCTATGATATGCTGTAGCATATTTAAACGGGTATAGTACCCATTTAAGTTCCACTGGAGTAATGACTCGAATGTATTTATTGGGTATCTTGAGATGTATTTGAGATATCAGATTGGGTATCACTTAAATCTTGGGATTGCTTTAGTAATTTCTTTTTTAGCCTTGTGACACGAGTTTTTAGTTTCTTAGTGTTTGCGTGAGGATGTAGTTCTTCTAACATATCTATTAGTTTTGGAATATCTTCTGTGAAGTCTTCCGCAATGCTAAGAACATCCCTCGATCCGTATGTATTTTCTAGGAGCTGTTTAAGCTGATGGCTGTTGATTATGAAGTGAGGAGAATGAGAGTCGATATAGTTTATAATAGATTCAGTAAGTTCTATTTCTGGATCTGATGTATTAGATTTGGGTTTTTTGTTTTTCTGAACGACTGTTTGGGGAAGAGAGAAGGTAGAAGTATTGGGTGGCATTTGTTCTTCTGGAGTGGCTGGGGTCATATCTTCAGCTGTTCGTTTTGTTGCGGATGAAGTTGTTGACTTAGTAGTTTTGTCCGAGGTTGGGATATTTTCAGATTGAGCAGTGTGATCTGGATTTGTTACCAGATTGGATGTGATCAAAGCAGTATTGGCGACGTTTGCACAATTTTCTACTACTGAGGAACTTTCGGGTAGAATATTATTTATTGAGTGGGAATTTAAGTCATTAGGAGATGTTTCATCCGGTTGAGATATTGACGAGATTGGAACATTATGTGTGGGTTGTGATGATTGTTGGGAATGTGGGTTAATATTGCCCGAAGGGCATTGGGATGCAACATGACCCGATAATTTGCAGGTGAAGCAGCGTTGACTGTCTAGGGCTAAAAAAATATGATATGATAGATTATCATGTGTTATTTCTAAGAATTCGGGTATGGTAATATCTGGGGAAGGAGCGATATACACCTGTCTTCTGAAGCTGAGTATGTGTTGGTATTCTGGATTTGATGCACCTATTCTAAGAAAGTTTATTGGAGAAACTAATTTTAATCCAATATTTTCCAGTAAGGTTACAAGAGTTTCGTGTGGGATCGTTGGGCTTACATTCGATAATACTAGTCTGTCTGCTGGTGAAATTAGACGTCTTGCTTTGATGACTTCATTATTGACAACAATTTGACCATGATTAGTTAAAAACTCATCAACCAGTGATTTATTGGTTAGATAAACACATATTCTGTTGTGTGAAATTCTGCTACAGAAAATTATGTTTATTGGTTTTACCAGAGGTCCCAATTGGAGAAGATAATCTTGAAGTTTTGCTCCCTGAATGGAGCCGAAGATAAGTGCCTGGTCTTTGTTAGGATACTTGTAGATATTTTTTGAGACAGTGCTTGCATAAGATGTGTTGGAGGTATTCATTTTATTTAAATTATTATCTGGGTGAGTGTTGGTGGATGAAGATTGATTTGTAAATGTTGGTTGTGACATTTTATTTAAAATATTCAAATTTGCTAAGTTATTTTGTTAAATATAATTATTGTCCAAAACATTTTTCCCAGGCCGACCCTGCCTTTTGTTGTTAAAAATTCTTTATTTCGCTAGGCGAGTTTTTACTAGCTAATTACTTTTCAGTCTTGTGTATCTGATATCTAACTTCAATCAGCCTAACAAAAATCGTCTGGATGCAGTTAATATTAAAAATTTACTCACAGTTGCTGTTCTTGGTATTTTATGTCACTGCACTAGTAAAACTTAACTATTAAAAGGCTTTTATTTAGCGATAATTTGTTTAAATCGACCGTAAATTATAAAACGTGTGTTTACAAACAGGTCTCACAAACAAGTCTCAATATGTCTCAATAAAAATTTTAATGTCAAAATTATATAGAGTAAGGGATAAAAACAATTGAACGTAATAAATGAGTGCTGAAAGGCGTATGTGGCGCCCTCTGGGCAATACATAATTTTTGGTAGGGAATTTAGTTTTTTCGACCCAAAAACCCCCACATACCAAATTTCATGTTGTTATCTCATACCTGTCAGGAAATATTCAATAATGAATAAAAAAAAAGTTTAAATTTGACACCCTGTATCTCGGTTATTATAAACTTTGTACTAAGGTAAGTTAGCTTAAATTGGCCTATTTTAACCTCAGGAACCTGAGGTTAAGCTATGGTCCATTCTTTACCAAACATCTTGTATATTATTGACAGTATTTGCAAGTAATGATAGTATTAATGGCCGTGTAATGAGACAATGAAAAATAATGAAGCGATATTAAGAAATATTTAGATATTCTGATATTTTCTTATTTTTTTAACATATTGAATGAATTGTGGTATTTATTTTAACTATTACTCTAACCAATTTTCTTACGCGATTTTTGTCTTTTGTTTGATTAATGTCAGTTTTTTCTTATATTTCTCCTTGTTGTTCTTCGGTTGTGTTATCTGCTCCATCAATTCGAGAATTTCATTGGCCATTAATTGTTTTATCTGTATGTCTTCTTTTTAGTATAGTTTTCAATTATTTTTGTACATTTTCCATATACATTTCTACACCATGGTTTTCATATATTATTTTACTAAGAAGGCTTCTTAAAATCTTCTCTTGCTTGTTTCTTGTTATCCCCTTTTAATGTTATAACCGAAGATAACTAATAAAATTAAATAAATCAAAATATAAAATCAACATTTTAGGAATTTATACGCTTCAACAACATAAAACATTATTTTTTAAAACCAATTTACCTATCAAATATAGTGGATTTTGTCGTTTTTATTGATATTACAAACTCAATAATACCCATTTTTGATTTGTTTGAAAAATAAATTTAAATGGAATTCAATCGCAGTGTGCACTTTTTTCCATATTCATATGTTCGCTATGTTTGATTGAGTAGATTTAAAATTACTTTTATGTAATAAAAGCGTACGTCGAATATGTAAAGCAATATTTAAATTGGTTTTCAACACAAGTGACATATCTACAAAAATAACGAGAAATAACATTAAATAAAAAGCACTGCTCTAATCACATGAGTACAGAGTACAGCCTTATGCAGTAAACGAATATTATTTTGAGCAGTGTCTTACTAAGTGCGCCGTATGTACTAACATGTTATAGATTCATAAGAATTATTTCCATTACTTAAACCGTCATAATATAACTTTATGGTACAACCGTAGTGTGACTAAGTTACTCATTCTTATATATTACAATTTATTTTCTTGCTTATTGTTATGGTCCATAAAGTTTAGAGTGTTAATTATCATTGAAATACTTCCTAGGTTATCAGATTATAAAACTGAAAAATTAAAAGCCACATTACTCGCAGAAAGAAGAATTCTCATAAACTTATGCCGAAGCACAGTATTTTTCAATCTTTTTATTTTGCGACCCCTTTACAGGTTGAAATATTCTGGCGACCCTTTAGTGTCATAGCAAGCCAAAGAAATAATTTAATTAAAAACTACATACGTTAGGTAATAATTTTTTCCTATTTTGGTACATTTATCTTTTATTCACGCTGCCCAAAAATTAAAGAACAATCAACATTTTGCTTTACAATTTGACGAATCTACAGGTGTTTCCGACTGTTCACAGTTTGCAGTATTTGTGCGCTTTTAAACAGATGACAATATCATGGAAGAAATCTTATTTTGCAAAGCACTTCCTGCAAACACTACTGGCCAGTATTTGTACAATATGTTTTTAGGAAGCACTTGCAAGTAGAATTTTGATTGGGAAAAATATATCGCTATTTCTAAAGATGAAGTAAAAGCTATGAATGGCAGAAATAGCCGGCTCATTACAAAATAAAATCGATAATGCCAAACATATCCTGGACACACTGTTTCCTTCATCAACAGGCTCTAAAGTAGTACCTTCTGATATAAATTACGTGCTCAAGGAGTTAATAAAAATTGTAAATTTTATCAAAGGTAAAGCTTTGCAAACCCGGCTAATCAGAATCGTTTGTGAAGATATGGACTCGCCTTATCAAAATCTCCTTTATCACACAGAGGTCAGTTGGCTATCCAAATAAAGGTATTGAGCTGAAATTGTTAATGTTCTTACAAGATGCAATATTTAAATATGGTTACGGTTTTTCTGAACCTATTGGCTGTTGAAATTAACATTTTGGCAGATCTTTTTAGTCACCTTAATAATTTGAACAAGAACCTTCAAAGAAGAGAAGAGAATATTTTAACAGCTAAAGATAAAGTAAAAGCATTTCACGCAAAACTTTGCAAACCCGGCTAATCAGAATCATTTGTGAAGATATGGACTCGCCTTATCAAAATCTCCTTTATCACACATAGGTCAGTTGGCTATCCAAATAAAGGTATTGAGCTGAAATTGTTAATGTTCTTACAAGATGCAATATCTAAATATGATTACGGTTTTTCTGAACCTATTGGCTGTTGAAATTAACATTTTGGCAGATCTTTTTAGTCACCTTAACAATTTGAACAAGAACCTTCAAAGAAGAGAAGATAATATTTTAACAGCTAAAGATAAAATAAAAGCATTTCACGCAAAACTTCGTTTGTGGTCAACCTCTCTGCAAAACAAAATGTTTGAGTATTTTCCATGTGTTCACAATATTGATGAAGATAATGAAACAGACCAAAGTTTTGCAGTATCGGCTCACATTCCTTGCATTATATAGAGCTTGCATAATTTACAAGAGCAACTTTTGACATACTTTCCAGAGTTGTACTCTGAAGCTGACAATAGGCGTAGATGGATTCTAAACTCTTTGTTGGAAACATCAGTAGATTTGAATGATATCAACAAAAAAAAAAAATAAAAGAAGGTCTTCGAGGTTTGGCAATTCGCAAAGTGTCGACGTATTTTGGATAAATATACAACATCAAAATCCAGAGCTGGGAAGCTCTTAAATTATTATTGCAATTCACAAATTCATACTTGTGTGAACTGACATTTTCTTCAATGGTAGACATGAAAACTAAAAAGAGAAATAGACTGCAATTAGAAAATAACTTGATTAGAAACCTTTAAAAAATTGTGGCACAATTCGATAAACTTTTAGAAAACAAACAAGAAGTCCTTCCCACTAAGAAGAAATTGTGTTTTAAGAACCTCAACTTTTTCTTTTAGTCGGCGCCCCCCGAGTAAGTCTTCGCGGCCGTAGCAGAATAATATCCACAGACCCGTATGAAGATGTCAATGGGCAACTGAGGGCAACTAAGGGATGCCATCAAGCTATTGTCATCGCCATTATGGAACATAGTTGTCAATGACCTGATTCATGGGCTGAGCGCCAACGAATTTGGATATAGAATTTCGCAGACGATATTGTAATAATGACTAGGGCAAAATTTCCCAGCACTGTTGCGGATCAGATGCTATTTCGTCTTTATGACATCGATATAATATGTTGTCTGAAGGAGAACCTCTCCTTGAACACTTCCAAAACTAAATTTAGGGCCTTTACAAATAATGGGAAGCTTTGTTACGGGTTAAAAGTTGCTAAGCGACTAGCAACAATTTTTAGTAATCATATTGTCATAATTTTTGCTTTATTCTCCCAAGTACTGGCCTAAACAATTATAAAAATCAAGCTTCTATATATTGTCTTGAATATTAGCTGCTATCAAGCCATTTTAAGTCCGAAATCATATCGGAACTCAGGCATGAAGTAGGCTTTAGGTATAAATTGTTACCTGTCTAGTAAGTGTCATATCTTTGTCTTTACCTGTCTAGTAGGGATGGCGGTTTTTGACAAAACAGCGGTTTTCGGTTATACCGGTTTTTTTTGGCTTACGGTTTAACCTAGCGGTTATAACCGGCCAAAAAAACCGGTTTTTACAAAAACAGGTTGTCGGTTTTTTTAATCCAATAGGTTACAATGTTACATTTACAATGCATCTTTTAATGATGCAAATTTAAATAACCGTTTAAAAATATAATCCTCTAAAATACCTACCAATTTTCCTCTTCTCCCAAACCCAAAAAATTCTCCAACCATTTCAACTTATAAAAAATTTCCCAGACTCTTTCAAATGGGATTAAAAAATAATAATATCAACATAAATATTTTACTTGACACGTGTTTAGCTCGTATCTTAACTCGATTCTCGGGCAGATATAGCAATAAAACAATTGTGTTATACAAAAGTGCAGTGTAACTATAAACCAATATATGTAGGTACATAAATAAACAACCTAATTAGTTAACTAATTATACAGTGAAAAAATCGGAAAAAAGTAATTCCAACGATAAGGAATTAAATTCTTGTGTAAAGTGATAAAAACTTGTGTGATATCGAATATAAACAAAGCAGGTTTTGCAGTAGGTGGAAACAAAACAATATTGTGAATGGTGTATTTCTACAGGAAAATAAAGCATATTAATAAACAGAATCAGCTGTAAGTAGAAAACTTTATTATAATATAATTAATTTTATTATAAACAGATAACCAGGGCCGGATTTTGATTTTGATTTTACCTAGGAATAAAAGTGCTGGAAAATTAGTAACGGCTAGCGCGGGTGCGGGTGGGAATTTGAACTGTGAGTAGAGTTCTCCACGAAACTTCACCCGTGACGCATTGACTAATAACTCTAGCACGAAAAATAACTAGGAATTAAGAACAATGAGTTCAGATAGCGAATTAGATGATGAAATGAAAAGGAGAAGGGAAGAGGAGGAACATCCCAGCAAAAAATCAAAAATAACAGCTAGAACATCACAAAAAACAGATGAAGATAACATAAGTGGAATGGAACAAATGATGAAAATGATGAGGGAATTAGCAATGGATATAAAAGACATAAAAAAAGAACAATATAGATCTGGAGACGAAATCACACAACTAAAGAATGAAATTAAAGAACTAAAAGATCAACAAAGCGGCTACAAAGATGAAATAAAAAAGCTGCGAGAAACAAACGAAAAAGCTATAAATCAAATAGGTCAATTAGAAAAAGAAATTAGTATAGCAAATGAAAAAATAGAGAAATTGGAAAGAGAAAGAAAGAGAAAAAATGTAATAATACAAGGAATAAAAATTGATACAAATGATCAGAAAGTTTTACGAGGGGCTATGGAGAATTTTATGGAAAAAGAGCTACAAGTTTCAGTAGATGTAAATGGAGCAAGGAAAATAGGAGAAAATACTGTCATAGTGGAACTCAACAGCGTGAAAAACAAAATAGAAGTAATGAAAAATAAAAGTAAATTAAAAACCAAAAAGGACGAAAGAATCTATATTAATGATGATATGTCAAAAGAAGAAAGAATTATTCAGAAAGAAATTAGAAGCAAGGCTATGGTAGAGAGGCATAATGGAAAAAATGTAAAAATAGGATACCAGAAGCTAATCATTAATGGTGAAATATGGACATGGAATAACAGCCAACAACAACTCATAAAAGAGAAAAATATACAACCAAAAAACTAGCAATACAACGAAAGCAGACTGAAATAACGGAGACGACATGGCAAAGTACAGGTACACGAAATAGACAAAATGTACAGATTATTAATGAAAAGCAGCCCATAAAAGAACATATATTAGTAGGAACATGGAATGTAAGAGGAACATACGAAGAAGGAAAACTGAAACACCTAGTAGATGAATGTAAAAAATATAAATTCGAAATAGTAGCACTACAAGAAACGAAACAACTAGGCCAAAACTCAATGGAAATAAATGACTATTTATTTTTCAATAGCGGAGGCGAAAATAGAATGTTAGGCACAGGATTTGTAGTAAACAAAAAGCTGAAAGATCTAATCGTTGACTTTAAACCAATTTCAGAGAGAATATGCATACTAAGAATAAGAGGAAAATACCAAAAAATAACATTTATAAACATACATGCACCGACTGAAGAGAAAAACATAGAGATAAAGGAAGACTTCTACAGTCAAATAGATACAGTATTCGAAAATATTCCCAAATACGATATAAAAATAGTACTAGGTGATGCTAATGCCAAAATAGGAAAAGAAGAAATATACACACCCACCATAGGAAAATATAGTCTGCATGAAACAACGAATGAAAATGGTCACCTCTTAATAGATTTTGCAAAAGAAAAAAACATGATCGTTATGAGCACGTACTTTCAACACAAAAGAATATATCAAGGAACATGGAGATCACCAGATGGAAAAACCATAAATCAAATAGATCATGTGCTCATCGAAAAAGACATGGAAAAATGTATAAAGAACATAAGAACATATAGAGGACCGGATGCAGACACAGATCACTTTATAGTCGGAATACAACTTAAACAGGTTATACCAGTTCTTAGAAATCAACAGAAAAAAAGGTACAAAGTAACTAAACCTATTAGACTACTGTCAGAAGAAGAACAAAGTAAATATGAAAGACTAGTCACTAGAGAACTGGAAAATATTGCAAAAAATGAAAACATCGAACAAAAATGGACGCAAATAAAAGTATGTATGACCAAAGCAGCGCAAGTCAGTAATAGAAATATAAAAGATGGATTCAAAGAATGGTTTGATGAAGAATGTAAAATAGAACTGGATGAAAGAAATAAGTTAAGACTCAAAATGATGCAAGTGAAAACACCAGAGATGGAGATACAATACAACGAACAAAGAAAACGAACTAAAAGAATCATAAGAGCAAAGAAAAGAAAGTACAACGAAGATAAATTGAAATGCATAGAAGAAAACTATAAAAATGGAGAAGTCAGGAATTTATATCAAGGAGTAAAAAATGAGAAAAAGGGGTTCCAAAGAAAACCTGTACACTACAAAAGCAAAAATGGAAGGAATTTAGTAAGCGACGAAGAAATACTGAGCAGATGGAGAGAATACTTCGAAGAGCTTCTAAATGAAATTCCCACAACAGAATATGCAGAAGAAGGACCGAATGAAAATATTGATCAAGAAGAAATACAGGAAAGACCGCCTAATGAAAAAGAAATAAAAGAAATAATAGAAAAACTAAAGAAAAACAAGAGCCCAGGTAAGGATGAAATAACAGCTGAAATGTTTAAATATGGAGGACCAGTACTAATTAAGCATTTGGAAAAGCTGATAAAAGAAATTTGGGAACAAGAACACATACCAAAAGAATGGACTGAAGCCACACTGTGTCCAATTCACAAAAAAGGCGACAAAAGTTTATGCCATAATTACAGGGGAGTAGCCCTACTAAACGTTGCATATAAAATACTTGCAGTACATATAAAAGACAAGATAACACAAAAGATAGATAATGACATAGGAGAATATCAATGTGGATTCAGAAGAGGACGCAGCACGGTGGATCAAATTTTCCTGCTGCGTGAGATACAAGCGGAAAGCTACGAATACGGAAAATCTACAATGGCCCTATTCATTGACTTTAAACAAGCTTTTGACAGAGTTAAACGAAAAGAAATATACAAAGCACTATGTGAAATTGGAATCAGTAAAAAATTAATAAAGATGGTAAAAGACACTCAGAGAAACAGAGAACAGGGTTAAAATAAATGGAAAGGAAACAGATAAGTTTAGGGTCGGTGAAGGGGTACGACAAGGAGACCCACTGTCATCACTGTTGTTTAGTATCCTTCTTGAAATAGTCATCAGAGAAGCCGAAATTAACAGGACAGGACTTGTATACCAACGAAAACACCAATGCTTGGCATTCGCTGATGACATAGTAATGATAGCCAGAAGCAAACAAGAATTAAAAGAAATACTAAAAAGACTAGAGGCGATAGGAAGAAAGAAAGGGATATACATAAACGAAGAAAAGACTAAATATATGGAATGGACAGAACGAGAATACACACAAGGACAATACCTGACAATAAACACAGAGGCAAAAATATATAAATTCGAGGAAGTAGAGAGATTCCAATATCTAGGAGCGACATTCACTAGGAGACCAAATATAAAAGAAGAAATCCAAGCGAGAATTATGGCTGGCAATCGTTGTATCTTTGCTCTAAACAACTTATTGAGAAATAAGAACATATCTAGAGGGGCTAAGATAAGAATATACAAGACAGTGATAAGACCTATAGTCTTGTATGCCAGTGAAACATGGACGATGAACAAATCCGAGCAAGTCATGCTTAAAGTATGGGAAAGAAAAGTCCTAAGAAAAATATTTGGCGGAAAGATATGGAATGGAATGTGGATAAGAAGACCAAATGTGGAATTGGAGAGGATGTATGGTGAACCAAACATAGTAGGGATCGTAAAATCACAAAGACTGAGATGGTTGGGACATATCCAAAGGATGCCAAACACGAGACTTCCCAAAAAAATACTAACGGGAGGAATAGGAGGAAAGAAGAAGAAAGGTAGACCGAAAACCAGATGGAAGAAAGATGTTGAAAAAGACATAGAAGAACTGAAAATCACAAATTGGAAAAATAAAGCAGCAAATAGGAGAGATTGGAAAGGAATAGTAAACCAAGCCATGGGCCTTCTAGGCCTGGAGAGCTGAACTATATATATAAATATTTTACTTAAAAATAAATTGGATAATGCAATTTATCTTTTAAGCGAAATGAATTTCGACTCATTTCAAGCTTTCTGCTTAACCCAGGTATAACATACCAAAAGGCACCGCCAGGAAAACATTCCACTTTGCGGTTCAGAGAGCCCATATGAAACGAGTCTTTGTACTCTATGCAGAGTATGGCATTAACAAGATAAGAAAATCTACGGTTTCGTTTTGATTAAAATCTGTCTTCCTCCATCCCCCGATAGCACTATTTCTAGGTCTACCTGTTGTCAGGGAGACTCTAAGGAAGACAGATTTTTACCATTCCGACCGTAGATTGTCGATATAAATTAAAATAATTTACATCGCAGTATGGATAGAACGCCCTCTAACGGGGAATAAGCGAAATGAATTTCGACTCAATTCAAGCTTTCTGCTTAACCCAGGTATAACATACCAAAAGGCACCGCCAGGAAAACATTCCACTTTGCGGTTCAGAGAGCCCATATGCAACGAGTCTTTGTACTCTATGCAGAGTATGGCATTAACAAAATAAGAAAACCTACGGTTTCCTTTTGATTAAAATCTGTCTTCCTCCATGCCCCGATAGCACTATTTCTAGGTCTACCTGTTGTCAAGGAGGCTCTAAGGAAGACAGATTTTTACCATTCCGACCGTAGAGTGTCGATCTCGATATAAATTAAAATAATTTACATCGCAATATGGATAGAACGCCCTCTAACGGGGAATAAGCGAAATTAAGTTTGACTCAATTCAAGCTTTCTGCTTAACCCAGGTATAACATACCAAAAGGCACCGCCAGGAAAACATTCCACTTTGCGGTTCAGAGAGCCCATATGAAACGAGTCTTTGTACTCTATGCAGAGTATGGCATTAACAAAATAAGAAAATCTACGGTTTCGTTTTGATTAAAATCTGTCTTCCTCCATCCTTCGATAGCACTATTTCTAGGTCTACCTGTTGTCAAGGAGTCTCTAAGGAAGACAGATTTTTTACCATTCCGACCGTAGATTGTCGATATAAATTAAAATAATTTACATCGAAGTATGGATAAAACGCCCTCTAACGGGGAATAAGCGAAATTAATTTCAACTCAATTCAAGCTTTCTGCTTAACCCAGGTATAACATACCAAAAGGCACCACCAGGAAAACATTCCACTTTGCGGTTCAGAGAGCCCATATGAAACGAGTTTTGTACTCTATGCAGAGTATGGCATTAACAAAATAAGAAAATCTACGGTTTCCTTTTGATTAAAATCTGTCTTCTTCCATCCCCCGATAGCACTATTTCTAGGTCTACCTGTTGTCAAGGAGGCTCTAAGCAAGACAGATTTTTACCATTCCGACCGTAGATTGTCGATATAAATTAAAATAATTTACATCGCAGTATGGATAGAACGCCCTCTAACGGGGAATAAGCGAAATGAATTTTGACTCAATTCAAGCTTTCTGCTTAACCTAGGTATAACATACCAAAATGCACCGCCAGGAAAACATTCCACTTTGCGGTTCAGAGAGCCCATATGAAACGAGTCTTTGTACTCTATGCAGAGTATGGCATTAACAAAATAAGAAAATCTACGGCTTCGTTTTGATTAAAATCTGTCTTCCTCCATCCTCCGATAGCACTATTTCTAGGTCTACCTGTTGTCAAGGAGGCTCTAAGGAAGACAGATTTTTACCATTCCGACCGTAGATTGTCGATATAAATTAAAATAATTTACATCGCAGTATGGATAGAACGCCCTCTAACGGGGAATAAGCGAAATGAATTTCGACTCAATTCAAGCTTTCTGCTTAACCCAGGTATAACATACCAAAAGGCACCGCCAGGAAAACATTCCACTTTGCGGTTCAGAGAGCCCATATGAAACGAGTCTTTGTACTCTATGCAGAGTATGGCATTGACAAAATAAGAAAATCTACGGTTTCGTTTTGATTAAAATCTATTAAAATTTATCTTTTATTTTTACTACCATCAAAAAATTTTTATCATGTATTACTTTTAACACGTTTGTATATTTGTATAATAGGTATGATACATTTGAACTCATTTAAAACTTCCTGTATGGGTGTATCATTTTGAAAACGTAGGTAAATCCTTGGAGATTCGTAATTGTAATCGGTAATTCGATATTAGTAGTCAGTACATTATTTTTAATAATCATAAAAAGTCATTCACCCACTTCCAATGTCAAGAGTCGAGTGTGAATGTGTGAAAAATAAATGTTTTCGTCTACTTCAACCAGATCACTTCTTATGTAAATATTATGATTACAAATACTTTTTCAACGAAATATTATAATAAAACTTAATTGTTTCTGACTGACGTGAGTTTGCACTTTCAGTTTGCTTCTGTGTTTATAAAATAAAATTTGAATCATGGTTTTGTTTGGAATAATTACTTGATAATATGTAATAATTATGAGAGGGATCCAAAATAATACCTAACCTAATCCTAGTCACCGTATAAACCTAATAACCGGTTTTTACTTTAAAAATAAAAAACCGGTTATAACTGGGACAAAGAAACAACCGGTAAAACCGGTTATTGCGAAGTAAAAAAACCGGTTTTAAATTAAAACCGGTAGGTTTTTTCCGTCCCCACTGTCTAGTGTCATGTTTTGTTCACTTTTGATTCATACTTCATGAGCACAAGTGTTGTCTTATGAATCTGTGTAAGGATTTTAAATCAGAAGTCATTCTGGAAATTAACTAAGAAGTATTAAACTTTCTGAAGTTTTAGAGTATCTTGCTTATCAAGGATTTATAATTCTCGGATATTTAGGTTTTCATGACCTCCTCTCTCTTGGCTACACGCTATCCTTCAGGTAAGCCTTGTTTTTTAGCACCTAATTCGGTGTCTAAAGGGAAACCTTTAGTAGTTTTCATTTTAATAAAATTTATACCTTCATGCTGATGTATCTATTTATTTCAGGCCATTTTTCTTTCTCCCCTATTTATTGTATGTTGTGGTTTTTTTTTGAGACACCTTGTCCAGGGCCGATATATACGTGGAGAAACTATTAAGTGCCCGTGAAAACAAATAAAGGAAACTAGAGAGTTGTGTGCTTTTTTTCCCGTACGACAAATGAAACATCGACTAAAATATAAGGTAGGATCAAATCAATTTTTATCCTAAAGGAAACGTTGTATTACCAGTCTAAGCCGCCACCGCCATATACATATACAGTAGTTAGATAAATTGTTTCTTTTGGTTTCTAAACAAAAGAAAATCTGAAACACGAAATCAACACAAATCTAGACAGAAATCCAGAAAATAATTGCAACGTAGAACAGCAGCGGCAATTCTTCAAAACCCCTATATTAGAGCCAAGTAAGAAAGTACTTACCACAACCAAATGTAAGAAAGAATAATGGATGACGGAGGAAATTCTAGAGTTGATGAATGAAAGAAGAAAAGACAAAAAATTAATAAGACCCGCTATAAACAGCTTCAAAACCCAATAAGAAAAAAAATTAGGGAGGCTAAAGAAACCTACTTCTCTGAAAAATGTAAAGAGATAGAAGAACTGCAAAACACACATGACAACTTCAACCTACATAAAAAAGTAAAAGAACTAGCCGGAATCGGAAATCGAAGAACCCCAAATATATTGCTCGACAAAAATGGAAATATTATAATGGAGACAGAACGAAAACTACGACGATGGAAAGAGTACGTCGAGGAACTATTTCATGACCAGAGAGAAGCTAGTACATCCGTAGATAGCCAAACGGGAGATGTAGGTCCAGACATAACCAAATCAGAGGTTAGTCAGGCAATAAACTCTATGAAAACCAATAAATCTGCTGGTCCAGATGAATTACCTAGCGAGCTGATAAAGTTGGTCAACGAGAAAAACCTGAGCATAATAGTAGAACTGTTCAACGCTATCTATACTACAGGAATCATCCCTAGAGAAATGTTGACATCAGCATTTTTGTGTTTGCCAAAGAATGCAGTGACTACCGAACCAAAAGCTTAATGTCACATACCTTGAAAATTCTATTGAAAATTATCTACGCCAGAATACACTCTAAACTGGAGCTGCATATTGGTGACACTCAATATGGGTTCCGCAATGGTATGGGTACCAGAGAGGCATTATACTCCTTCAACGTGCTGACACAGAGATGTTTGGATGTTAACCATCCTCTTTACGTCTGTCTTATAGACTACAATAAAGCGTTTGATAAAGTAAAATATGATCGACTCATGGAAATCCTAAAAAATTAAAACCTTGATGAAAGATATTTAAGTCAAATAACACACCTCTATTACAATTAGTGAGCAATAGTAAGAATTGAAAAGGAAACATCTGAAGAAATGAAAGTAAAGAGAGGAGTCAGGCAAGGCTGCATACTATCACCTCTATTATTTAACGCTTACTCTGAAGAGGTAATGCGAGAAACTCTGGAAGATGAAACAGTCAGCATAAGAGTAAACGGAGTCTTAGTTAACAACATCAGATGTGCAGATGATACAGTAATAATAACCGATAGTTTACAAGACCTGCAAAGACTCTTGAGTAAAATAGTAAGGTGTAGTAGGGAGTACGGACTCTCTCTCAATATCAAAAAGACGAAGTTTTTGAAAATTAGTAAAAACAACCATAATACTAACGAAATCTTGATATTAAAGGGTCAGCAGATCGAAAGAATAAAAAAGTACACTTACCTAGGAACACTTATAACAGAAAATAATGACTACACTACAGAAATAAAAGTCAGAATCGAAAAAGCACGTTCTAATTTTATAAAAATGAAAAAGGTCCTATGTAGCAAAGATTTAACATTAGCTCTTAAAGTACGCCTAACAAAATGTTACGTCTACAGTGTACTATATTATGGAGTGTAATCATGGACGTTAAATGTAGAGACTTAACGCCTTTGAAATGTGGACCTACAGAAGAATTATGAGGGTTTCCTGGGTAGATAGAGTTACGAACAATGAAATACTGAGAAGAATAGGTAAAGAGAAGGAAGTTGAACTTACAATTAAAGAAAGAAAGCTACAGTATCTCAGACATGTGATGCGGGGCGAGAAGTATGGCATCCTACGACTCGTAATGCAAAGAAAGATAGATGGCAAACGAAGCATCGGAAGAAGACGAATTTCATAGCTGAAGAACCTGAGAGAATGGTTTGGATGTAGCTCAAAACAACTATTTAGAGCTACTGCCTGAAAAATTAAAATAGCTATGATGATTGCCAACCTCCGTAACGGAGATGGCACCTGAAGAATACGAACTCAAAAAGTTTTGATTTATTTTAATAACTTTATATAACAAATTTTGCTTATAATTTGTCCCTCTATCGAATTGTGGGGTTATTTTTGATAAAATAATTTTAACCTCCGAGGAGGGGTGATATCCACCCCTAGGGTAAAAGCGCAAGTTGGCACCATGTCATCATTGTTCCTTGAGATATCCTCTAACCACTCGCCAATTTTCATGCAAATCGATTGAGGTTCAACGAAATCGGAGGTAATAGTCCACCTTCAGTGACTGCACTAATTGTCATTATTAAATTTTATTAAATTAAATTCGAAATTAAATTGCAAAAGCATTTTAGCAAATAATTTTGACATTTTTAATATTCTTTTTATTTATATCTCTATTTTTTTTACAGATGACTGCTTCGTCTCCTTCACCGCCGAGCCATTCGTCTAAATGACCTGCTACACACTTTACCTTCAAAAATGATCCGCGACCAGGAAGCTACGGCTTACACAAGCTTTCAGAATTCTTTCCTGCGTAGATCCTCCCCTCCAGGCAGCCCTGCCATCAAGAAGTGCTGCTACGAACACGGAGAAGGAAAGTACGCAGCACCAGCAGAACCGTCCTTCTTTTGTTGTTGTTACAGCTGCACCGGCAGTAAAAGTACTTCGTTTCTAACCACTTTAGGAGTGTGTTTTTTAGTATTAGCTTATACAATATTGGGCGCCTTCGTATTTATGGCCCTGGAAGGGGGATTCTACCAGGATGGTACGAAAATGGCAGCGTCGAAGGGGGCTGTAGCTGATGACGGTGATGTGTTCAAAAAGCTGAGATCAGAGACAGTGGATAAGTAAGTAAACTGAACAGATTTATAGTAACTATAACTGTTAACTGTTCGAAAAAAAAATAAATGTAGAATAATGGTCATCAATTATATCAATACGTATTTAGTATTGACGTAATACGGAATTTTGCTGAAAACGCTTTTAGGCCTGGATCCCGCGTACCAAAAAACATCATCGTCATCATCATCATCATCACGTAGCGCTACAACCATGGGTAGGCCCTGGCTGACTGTACAACTTTCTTCCAATTTGTTCTGACTTCCATCAACCTAGGGTAAAATGGGATGTTCATTTTTCGGAGATCTGCTTGGATGTTATCTCTACATCGCATTATGGGACGTCCGAGTGGTCTTTTGCCTGTAGGAATCTCCTCCTATACGAGTCTTACAAGTCTCTCGTTATGAAGTCTGTGCACGTGGCCTGCCCATCTTAGTTGCTGTGATTTAATTTCTTGGACAATATCGGTGTCATTGTAGAGTTCTTTTAATTCGAAGTTGGTTCTGATCCTATACTGGTTTGTGTTAATGTCGTGGTGAGGTCCAAAAATTTTTCTAAGTATTTTTCGTTCAAAACTTCTTAGCTTTTCTTCGTCTGATTTGGTCATGGTCCGCGTTTCGCAACCATTTAGTACAGGTCTGACGATGGATTTATAGATTTTAGTCTTGAAACTTCTTGTAAGATTTTTTGATTTTATAAGCTTATCCAGTGCGAATAGACAGCGATTTGCTGATTGGATTCTGTCTTTTATTTCTTCAGTAACATCGTTGTTAGCTGTGATTACTGCCCCCAGATACTTAAAACGTTGTACTTTTTCGAAATTAAAGGTGTTGACCGTCACATTTTGTCCTATCCTGTCTCTTCGTGTCGTTATATTTATACACATATATATTATTTCGTCTTCTCTTCATTAATCCTCAGCTCTACTTCGCTTGTTGCTCCTTCCACCTTGTTGAAAATGGCTTTTGTGGATAGGATGGAGTCTCCAACGAGATCAATGTCATCTGCGTATGGAAGTAATAACTTGGGATCTTGAACCGATAGCAGTTCTGTTTTTATTTCGGCCGACCTCATGGCTTTCTCTAATGCAAGGTTAAAAAGTTTTTTTTTTTCATTGTATTAAGTGCAAATTTACAATCTACTCCAATTACAACACAGAGTATTTAGCAAATAGTAGCAAAGTCTTGAATCCTGGCATGCTTTGGGCACCATCCATCGATGGTTCTCCAATGCACCTAATCAGTTAGGTCCTCTGGCCATGTCCTTTTCAGTCTTCTTCCCACAAGTGGCGGCTGGTAGAGTTGTTGAATAGTTTGACTTGTATGTATACACCGTTCTTAGGCGTTAACGCCCTTCGGTAGGGATCTATGGAGGAGTATCACCAAGCCGGAAGCCCTTATCCCTTCCCGTACCGCTCCTCCATAGGCCGATCAGACGCCAGTTTATTCCAGACCAAGCCGTAGACTCTATTGAGTTTTATACTACGGCGTTGGCCTTTTATAAATTTCATGACCTAGCTGAGGCTCGAACCAGCGACCGCAAATCGCAAATCCACTAAACTTGTCGATCGACTGAGCCCCAGCTAACTGGACCGTCAAGACCGACTTTCATGGACTTAACTTAGTTTGACTTTCATGGGCGAAATTTCTTTCTTGGGCTTTGTTTGCCTGTAGTTTAATAACATCTTCGATGAATGGTATCCCAAGGTCATTATGGATAGTTATATTGGAAACGTATCATGGTGCATTCGCTATCATGCGCAGCGTCTTTGATTGAAAAGTTTGCAGTATTTTAGTGTTGCTCGGTTTGCTGCAGCCCCATAACTCTATACCATAACTCCATATCGGCTTTAGTATAATTTTGTATAATAATATTTTGTTTTCTAATGATAACTGGGATCTTTTACCTAGCAGCCAATACATTTGTCTGACTTTTAGATTTAGTTGAGCTTTCTTGGTTTTGATATGGTTCTTCCATGTCAGCTTTCGGTCCAAATAGAGTCCCAGGTACTTGACATCTGATTTTAAGGGGATAGGAATGTTGTTAATATGAACCTGTGGACAGTCGATCCTTCTTGTTGTGAACGTAATTTGTTGAGACTTTTCACCGTTTACTTTAATCTTCCATTTTGTTAACCATGTTTGAAGTGAATTTAAATAGTTTTGCAGTTTGTTAGAAGCTCTATCTGGGTTATCGTCTGATGTAAGGATTCCTGTATCGTCGGCAAATGTGGCCATAGTAATGTCATCATCAGCAGGTATATCAGCAGTGTAAAGGAGATAAAGGAAGGGACCGAGGACACTACTTTGAGGTACTCCGGATTGTATAGGATGATATTTGGAAAGTGAGGTATTTACTTTGATTTGGAAAAATCGCTCGCTCAGATATGATTTTAATATCAGGTATATTTCATTAGCCATATTCTTTTTCACTTTATACAACAGGCCTTTATGCCACACCTTATCAAATGCCTTTTCCACATCAAGGAATACTGCTGCACACATTTTCTTTCCCTCTAAAGTTTCTTTTATATAATTTACAATCCTATGGCACTGTTGAGTAGTTCTGTCGAAAGCCAAATTGATGGTCAGGTATTATGTTATTTATGTTTATTCTTTCGAGAATTCGGACTAAAAGAAGTCTTTTGAAAATTTTTGACATTATTGGTAGAAGGCTTATAGGATGATAGGAGGAGGGTTCTGTAGGCGGTTTGCCCGGTTTCGCAATCATAATTAATTATTTGTACGTATTTCCATTGAATAGGAAAGTGACACAGTCTTATCATGCTGTTATATACAATAGTTAGCAGGACTATCGCTTTTCTAGGCAAATGCTTTAGTACATCACCATTAATTAAGTCATAACCTGGAGCCTTATGAGGGTTTATTTTATTTATCGCCTTCCAGATCTCTGTTGGTGTACATGGTTTCAGTGGGAGTGATAATTGACAAGGAGCGTCGAGAAATGTGTATACTTCTTCATCTTCAGCACAGTGCCGGTTTAACCTAACTTCGGGCCCTGGGCGCTGAATATTTAGGGGCCCCTTAATTGCTATTCGTTGTCAGATTTTTTTACAAGAAAACACATTCATGTATTTATACTCGCAAAATCCATAAAGAATTTTTAGCAAACAAGAAGAATACCAAACGTAAAAAATATTCCAAAAATTACATTTAAAAATGTATAAAAAAAACAGAAAGTTACACAAAACAACACATGACAAACAAAAAATATATTCTAAAAAATACATCAATGACAACAATTAGATAACTTTTTTGCTTGACTAGGCATTAGCAATCTGTCAGATAATACTATCACAATTCAGTTGCTCCAGGTCTTCATTTTCTATAATACAATCAATACATAGTGATATGCGTCTAGATTTTCTTGACCCAAATTTGGCGTTAAATATATTTTTATTCTTTTTAAAGCCGAAAGAGACAGCTCAACTGATACATTAGAAGTTGGTATCGTGAAATATACTTGCAGTAAAGGTAAAATATTGGGAAATGTTGCCTTTACAATCTTTACATCCGGGATGGGATGACACCAAATTTTATAAATGTTTGTTCAACTTTTGACATAATGTTATAGAATGGGTAATTTCGTTATGCAAGTTCTCTTTGGTTTCATCAACATATTTTTTATATTTCACATATAAAGTATTAATTGACGTCTTGATTGCTTCTTTATCTAGCGTAGAAAATCATATAACAGCTGATGTAACATCTTTGTAGCATATATCCTCGTCTTCGCAAAAAAATATTTTTGGCTTCTAGTTCAATTTCGCTTGACATATTTCTTACGTCTCCAACAAATCCCAAAATAGATGTCATTATTTCTACTCCAATTGACACGTTTAAGTCCACAGTTTCTTCACGTTCACGTATTGCTTTTGCATTAACTCATTCCAAAGTTTTTGTCCAAATCTGTGTCAATAGAACTGTCTCAAAGATTTTATTCAGCAGTGTCTTGGCTTCATTTTTAATTGTTAATTTTTCGTCTCTGTTATTGCTTATCTGGAAAAAATGGGTTTGATGGACTACTGTAACTAAAGCATTTACAGCGTCAAAAGTTTCTACAAGCTTTGATTTCATTACTTTCAAGAATTCATTGCAAATTGGGTGAGACAGATAGCTAACTGAACCTTTTTATTTATTCGCATTCCGTTGTAAATGCTCAGCTAAGAAGTAGTCAAATTTAGCCTAGTTGGCAACTTAAGTAATTTCCTTTATGATGACTCATTAAATCCTCATTGCATCAACGGAAAGCTAGTCCTTGAGAAGCAAGTCATTTAGTAGTGACAACAACTCTTCTTAGGACGTTTATCCAATAGTCAGCTTCGCATTTTACTTGCTCTTTCAAGCCAGCTTCTATAACTCCAATTAATATTAATGATAATCTTGTCATTAATGTAACCATAGAGTTCAGATGAAATTTACTTTCTTCGTGAGATGTGAGCAAAATATTGAAATGTTTCCAGTGGGTCCATCCAAATTCAGTTAAACTATTTTTTCAAATGAAAATAATTTGCAAGGGCAGGTAACAATAAACAGCTTTAACACTTGCGTCGTATATTAGCCAATCTCTCTTTTCTTTGCCTCCATTGGGTTTTCCTCTATAAAAGTTGCTTTTATTTAATCTTGTATAATAAGCTTTTTCTCCATCTTCAAATATTTTTTTACAATGTTCTAAGGAATCACTTTTTTGTTTAAAAGTTCACAGTTTGTAAAAGTCATCAGTCTTAAAATCAGACCATTTTGAAATCGCAGGTATTTCGTCGTCTTTTTTTTCTGTTTTGGAAAATACGTAGATTATTTAGAGGACTTTACTTTTTTATTAGTAAAAGGAACGGGCCTTACGGGCCCCTGGGCGCCCGCCCCAAGCGCCCAGTGCATAAACCGGCACTGTCAGCATTGACTTCTGTATGTAGACTAAATACCTGGGCGAGGTGTTGTGCTAATGTGTTTGATTTTTCTTCATCAGTTTTTGCCCAGCTTAGATCTGATTTTCTAATTGGTGGAATAGATGCCATTGGTCTCTTGAATTTTTTGGTTGCTTGCCATAATGAATGGTCATTAGGTGTTAGGTTGGAGATGTAATATTTAAAAGTCTCATTACGGGCCTGGATTAAAGCTGTACGCAGTTGATGTGTTAATCGATTTAATTGTGTTTTATCCCGGGGATTCCTTGACCGCTGCCATTTGGCTCTAGCTCTTCTTTTTTCATTTAAAATTTCTTTAATCTTTAAAGGAATGTTATTATCATGGGTGGTAATTTTTTTATCATCTGGAGTTGACTTCCATGCAGCATCTTGTACTACTTCTGTTAAATGTTGCACTGCTTTTTCTATTTCATGGGGTTCTTTAATTCGATGTTTTAAATTTATATTTGTTTTAATAATAGCTTGAAATTGTTCACAGTTGGTTCTTTTATTGCAGAGTTTTGCCACAGGTTCCTTCCATATTACAGTTGTACTTAATGTTATGATTATTGCGGTGTGATCTGGACTTAAATCAAGACTAGGTTCTATTTTGTAATGTATATTTGAGATACCTTTGATAACGGCAAAGTCTAGCAGGTCAGGAATCCTGTTTTGATCGGTAGGCCAATACGTTGGCTGACCTGTCGAAAGGAAGTTTAAATTATTTCTCTGCGAGCACGCCAATAAATTTCGACCCTTTGGTGTTACAAGCCTCGATCCCCATACGGTGTGTTTGGCGTTCCAGTCTCCAGCTGCTATAAATCGGGGTCCTAGTTCTTGAAAAAATGTATCGTATTCTTCAATTGATATGGAGTGTCTAGGAGGACAGTAAATTGCTGCAATGGCAAGTGGCCATGTAAATGTTTCTATTTTTAGTATGGTTCCTTGTATTTTAGGTGTGGCGTAATTTTGTAGGAAATAGTGTTTAATAGAAGATTTAATAATAATTGCTGTTCCTGCGTGAGCAGTTCCATCAGGATGATGAGTAAGGTACGTTGTGTATAAAGGGATTTTTACTACTGTTCTTTCGGTTGAGTGTGATTCTGAGATGAGAAGAACATCTAATTTATTTACTTTTAAAAATGCTATGATTTCCTGTACATGGTTTGGTAGCCCGTTGGCGTTCCAGGCGGCTATTCTAATTGACTTGCGGCTAGAGAACACTAATACTTTGCTGGCGAGCTTCTGGTTTGGCGGGCAATTTGAAAAGCATTTATTATACACTTAATATATATCATTAAGTTTAACATAAGTAATAAATGAAAGACCTCACTTCGCTTGGTCGATTATCTATATAAATGAAATTCAAAATATATTTATTAATCTAATTATATAGTATTAGCAATATTTTAAATAAAAAAACATCGTTATGTATATTATGTATACGATACCTATGCTATAGGTCATAGGTTATAGTTATATTGGGGACTTAGCAATTTTACACCAGTATTTTGAATTTCTCTACCAGAAGGTTTGTTTAAACAATAATTTTCCCTTTTATGTTTTCTCTTATTAACTGAAAACAATCACTTTTGTTTAAGAAAATTTTTATTATGTGGAATATTTCTATTTTCCTTTGGACTGTTCTTTAATGTGGTAATGATATAACTTTTATATGGTTATTTTACTATAATTTAGAGTTAATTATTTTATAGAGAAATTAAAAATACTGGATTTAGTTAACATATTAAGGAAACTGAATATGGTGATAATGCATGATGCCAAGTTAGACAAAGAAAAATTACATTTAAAAAACTGGCTTGATATGTGCTCACATTGATCTAATTTCCTCAATGACAGAATTAAATGAAACAAAACGTTTAACCGTTCATGGAAGCTGTGCTAAGTGCAGAAGGAAGCACATCAATAATAGTACTAAAGGAAAATAGAAATATTCCGCGCAATAAAAATATTACTAAACAAAGGAAATTAGGTCAAGAAAAAACTCAAAATTGGCGTTTTAACAAACCTTGTGTTAAAGAAATTGAAAACAATGCTGTAAAATTGTTACCTACATTCCCATTGTGATATAACTAATACATATTATTGATGTTTTTTATTTAAAATATTGCTAATGCTTTACAATTAATTGATTGGTTGACTTACCTGTTAAGGAGGGACAATCATAATTGTCCTATCTTACATTTCGAACATTTGTACTTATGGTAGTGGTCTTTTCGGGCCGCTGATCACAGTTTAAAGAAGCAGAAGAAGAAAAAGAAAATTATTAAGCTTCTTGACAAGTGACGTCCGCGCATCACTGTTTTTTTTTATTTTATTTTTATCGCACAAGACATGGGTGGGTTCAAAGAATCAATGGGGGGGAGCGTACAAATGTTCGAAATGTAAGATAGGACAATTATGATTGTCCCTCCTTAACAGGTAAGTCAACCAATCAATTAATTGTCCTTCACATAACATTTCGAACATTTGTACTTATGGTAGGCTGTTGAAAGATTAAACAATATTGTGCGATAAATAAACAAAAGTACATTGCAATCCAAAAATGAATAGTACTTAGCAATTTTTTTTTTTAGAAACTTTACACAAAATATATACATATGTATACCTAACTAATATATTAGAGCAATTATTAATTAAGATTCATGTTTATATATTAATTATATGAGATATGTACTTTCAACCAGGTACAAATAAACATAATAAGAAAATTAATGTTCTTACTAATATTAGTAACCTACACATGTAATATAATTACAATTACATACAATTACATGGACTCACCAGACAATACGGTTTTGCAAAGAGTCCGTAATCTTTTGCTAGAGGTTTATTATAAAAAATATTGAATACTTGAGAATTTTCTGTCCATCTCGCCGTCTCTCTAATATCTTCTATAATCCAGTTCTAACTCCCGCTGAGGTAGATGCATGTCTGACACTATACACTTTAAAAATATTAGTGTCTATATTTTTAATTTAAAAAAAATGTTATATCTATCTACTCAACGCCTGGGTAGATGTTGCTTTATACGTCTCTTTTTTTTTGTTTTTAGTTATAAACAAATTGTCTTCCGATTGAGGACGAATGTTTTAGAAATCTCTAAACACTCTCAACTGTGTTTTTTGTTTTAAATAGGTTGATATTTGTTTATTTATTATTATTATTATTATTTTTTGGGGAAGTCTTTATCCTAGGTTATATCAAAGTGTCAATTTTATCTTGATCCATGAAAATATTCTGAATTTTTATTAGGTACAGGGTTTGCAACCTCTGAACTGAAGTGAGTGCAATCAACATTACAAGTTTGTAAGTAAGATCTTTCAGGGAAAGGCTTGTGAGACCAAATAATGTTTCTAAATAAAGTAATACTGGTAGAGGGTCCCAAGTTAATTAATATTTGGGCAATTAAGGTTTGAGGTTATATATACATTTGTAAAAAAATTTAAAAATGTTTTTATAATATTCTAGGATATCTTCTATCAACGCCAATGCAGCACTGTGAATGTTAATACGAGCTATAATTATAATCCGGTTCTACGATAGATTTAATAAAATTAAAATTTGATAATTCATAAGCAAAATGGTTATTATTTTATACTAAACCGTCACCATCTCTTGAAAACTGTATCATACAGATTTAGTGATTTGTTGTAATAGATGGGATGGAATCCTCAGGAATGCCTTTTCTTAAAAAGCTTGCCTGACAAGAATATGGAAACCCAAAGGATGTCCTGGATATAAAACCCCAAAAAAAATTCTAGATTAAATTTTTATCAGGTCCATAAATATCTTTTTGGTTGTGTAAGGTATGGTGTTCAAAGGTTGTGTACCAAGGCTGAAAAACATAAAATTTAAATCCATGCCAATCTAGAGTTAAGGCATTGGCTTTCTCTGATCCGGGGTCAGGGTTCAAAATTACATAACTTGCACATTTGTTTTTTTTTTAGGATATGTGGCAAACATATCGATTTCTGGAATAACAAGCTGCTCAAAAATTATAGTAACAAAATTTTCACTTAAAGAATACCTACTCTGTTTCTATTTTTAAAGATCTTGATTCCGAGTCAGGCAAAAGCATTTTTTTTACTGTTACAGATGCAAAAATAATTTTTAAATTCCTATTTTCACAGAATTATTAAACTTATCTGCAAGTGTTGAGTACTGTACATTACCCATCTTGTTAATGCAAGACACAGCTGTTGCGTTATTTATTCCTAGCAAAATATTACAATTCCTATATTCGTTGAAAAAGGATTTCAAGCCACTATATGCTGCTAGTAACTGAAGTACATTTATATGTAGTTGTTGTTCATGACTCCAAAAACCATGAGTTTTGTTATCAATGCAGCATACCCGCCATGCTAAAAGATATATGCATCGCAAAATATTTCAAGTACATAATTGGATTATTTTATATTTTGCTCACTAATTGGTATGTTATTTAACCACCAATTGTAATCATTTTTAAGTATTTAGGTATGGTCATTTTAGTGTTATAACTATTAATTTAAGAAAGAGGCTACTTTTCTTTTGTATTTATTTATATATTGTTTTTTTTTAGTATAATTTTCCATATTTAACTTCCATAAATGGACGAACTGTTACAAACTGACCGATTAAGGCTGCAAATGATCTTATTTTACATGTACTTTTATTTTTGATGTTCTGAATACTATTAGATTTTTTTTTTGTCAGCAGGTGCAAAATATATCAGGTTCGAATCAAACGTAAAACCAAGAAAAGTTATATTTTGTGGGGGTGAAAGTATACTTTTCCTTTTTTTTTATTTATAGTAAATCCCAAGCAGAAAAAACATAGAAAGTGTTTAAACAATATTTTCTTTACATTTTAAATATGATTTTGAAATTGGTAAATGGTCCTCTAAAAAATTGACAAAAGTAAAGCCTCCTGTTATTAGATTATTTAGGGCTGGTTTTAAAGTTTTTGTAAATATAAAAGCCGAGATATTATTCAAACCAAACGGTAAACAGTTTAATTAATATAAAAAAGTTCTGTACTTAAATTTTAAATATTTTTTAGAATTTTAATGAATAGGAATATCAAAATAGACAACTTTTAAATCTATTTTTGCCATAACCCTTGAAAATGAGTTTGAGGACTGACCTATTATAGTCTTCCAGCTTAAAATATGTGGCTTCTATAAAGCAATTCAATTGTTTTAAATTCAAAACAAAATCTCTGATTTCCGTCTTTTTAGGCACAAAAAACTACGAAAAATAAATTGTCCTTTTGTATGTGAAGAAGGAGAAATAGTAATTTTTAATTACTTTTCAAGTAATTTTTTTTTTGTCATACGACCAGTTTGGGTCTATGAGAACTTTTGGTGCTCTCTCTTCAGAGGGCGTTGTTTTAAATAAAATATTAAAACCTTAGACCAAACTTAAAAATTTCTTATCTGAAGTAATCCCTTTCCATATTTTAATACAGTTAGCCATATTACCCTATTAATTTTTATTGACATTTAGTATGACATCCTGGTTGTTCTCATTTGCTTTTGGTACTGCTATCTGTTCGATTGTTTGCATCTCGATGCTAGTAGAGGGTGATTTGAGTACTGACTTTGTCCAATTCTTGGTCTGCTCAAGGTTGGATTGAAGTTTAAATGCTGCTGATTAAAGTTGCTAGATTCTGAAAGATCTCTTGATGGATGCTGAGTGGAAACAGCAGCTTGGCTTTGTGGTATAGTCTTTGGATAAACAGTGGTCTTTTGTGGCTTCGTAATGACTTCGAGATGACTTAATAAAGCTGATTTTTTATCTTTGTTTAATATTTTTGACAAAACCAAACAAAAAATTATTGTAAGTACACTTACTAACTTTGTAATATTAAGGTAGACGATAAAAATCAATGCAGAATGTGCAAAAAGTAGTTAAATATATTTTATTCTATTCTAAACTGCTGGGCTACTATAAGTAACTCTGCGAAATAGGAGTAGCTCAAAATAAAGATTTTCTGGGCTACTAAAAAAAAGTACCCTCTTCTAGTTTTATTGTTTGAGGACAAACCAAACAAACATTTAATGTAAGCAGTAAACTTACTACCCTCGTAATATGAAATCTAGGCAAAATGTGCACAAAGTAGTTGAATAAATACATTTTATTGTATTCTAAACTTCTGGGCTACATTAAAGTACCTCGGAGAAATAGAAGCAGATAAAATAATCATAAAGATTGTCTGGGCTGCTAAAAAGTACCCTCTGCTGTAATTTTATTGTTTGAAGACAAACCAAACAAAAAGCTTGGTGTAATTAAACTTGCTTGTAATCTTAAATCGAAGTAGAATTAATAAAAGTAGTGAAATAAATATAATTCTATTGTATTCCAAACTGCTGGGCTACTGTAAAAATACCTCTGAGAAATAGAAGCAGATAAAATGATCATAAAGATTGTCTAGGCTACTAAAAAATACCTCTGCTCTAGTTTTATTGTTTGAACACAAAACCAAACAAATAAATTAGTGCAAGTAAACTTGCTTGTAACGTGAAATCGAAGTAAAATTTACAAAAGCAGTTAAACTAATATATTTTGTTCTATTCTAAACTTCTGGACTACTGTAGAGTACCTCTGAAAAATAGAGGCAGGTCAAATAATGATAAAGATTTTTTGGGCTGCTTAAAAGCACCCCTGCTCTAATTTTATTGGTAAACCCTTTATTTTGCTCTATTTTAAACCTTTGGGCTATAATTTTATTTTTAAACCCCTAATAATGTAGTCTGTATTACTTTGAGCTACCTTAAGGTATCCTTATTGACACAAACAATATAAATTTTTGCATAATATCATGTCTGTCGGACATTTTGCTACAAAATAAACATTAATAGGAAAACCAGTGCAGTGTGGCAACATAGCGCCTGTTACATCTCTGTGTGTTTTGACAAATACTATTGACGTTTTGAGTATTTCGAATAGGGAAGAAGGCGAGATATAGTAACTAGAGACAACAGAGAAAATATATTGATAACAACAAAAAAGGACCCCAAGTTTGAATTTGGTTAAAATTGTCATTTCGTAAATATTAAGTATTTATAGTTCGATCTATTCACACATAATTTAATTTATCTAACATAAAATGATTCAAAAATATCTTATAAATAACTTGGTCTTTTGGGATAAAACCCAAAAATATCATATAAATACCTTAACTCTACCAGTTTCTGTTGCAAATTTTCATATTTCCGCCTCTTTCGGGATACACAATTCTTCTCTGATGACTTTTGTGGTATTTTAAACACTGTCTAATAATTTTTATAAAACTATTTGGAAAGCACTTGTGATCAGTACACGCACAGAAAAAAACAGTGATGCGCGGACGTCACTTGTCAAGAAGCTTAATAATCTTCTTTTTCTTCTTCTGCTTCTTTAAACTGTGATCAGCGGCCCGAAAAGACCACTACCATAAGTACAAATGTTCGAAATGTTATGTGAAGGACAATTAGGTATTAGATAAAGCATATTTTGAATTTCATTTATATAAATAATCGAACAAGCGAATGAGATCTTTTATTTACTGTCTTAAATATTATATTTATTTTAAATATGCTTTTCAAATATTGCCGCCAAATCCTGACTAGACTGTCAATTGTCTAGAAGCTCGCCAGCTAAAGTATTATGTTTTCTCTAACCGCGAGTTTCTAATTGATGGAGCCATTAATTCGTTATTTTACTAATGACTGTTGTTAGCATGTTCAGGATCATGCTATTTTGGTTCAGAAGTTGATTATGGTTCATTCCACCAACATACGCCTGTTTTGGATTACCGCGACAACAAATATTTCAGTGTGCAACATAAGAAGTACGAAAGTAAATGGCTCTAATAATTATTCCATTAAATAGCAATGTAATTTGCAATTTATTTTCGTTCTTCATATTTTGCACAATAAAATATTCGTTGTCGAAATAATCCAACACAGGCATATGTTCGTGGAATAGGGAATAGATTTTTGAATTCATTTAAGAAGCTTGTCATCATGTGTGTTAAATCTTCACCATTATTTGGTCTGTTGATGTTTCCTGAGGTTACTTGAGCATAATTGATTCCATTTTGCGCATATTGTTGAGTCATTTGGTGCAGTGCTGGATTGGGATTTATGTATCCTTGTGTGTTTCTAGTTCCAGTTGTGTCGTTATTCCTGTTCTTTGCTTTTAATAAGTCTCGATAAACAGTGCAGCCTTTATAGTTCGCTGGGTGGTTGCCCTTGCAAAGAGTACATGTTGCAGGTGTGTCTTTCGGCTTTGTGCAACTTTTGGTGTCATGTGATCCTCCACATTTAACACATTTATAAGGTTTATAACAGTATGACTTAGAGTGTCCGTATGCCTGACATCGAGTGCATTGCACAATGGTGTTCTTGTGTTTCGGAGCTTCTACTCTAATTCTGGTATTGTATATAAATTCCACATTAAAAACTTTATTATTGTTGTTTTTTGGTTCCAAATTGACGAAAAATAATGGTAGGGGCTCTTTTGTTACTCTGTGCCGGATGTTTAAAACATTTCTGACTATGTGGCCTTGCCTTAATAATTCAGATTTTATTTGCTCTAAGGATATAGAATGGTGTAAACCTCTTAGGACGACTCTATATGCTCTTTCTTGTTTGAGTTGATAGCTATGGTGTACTATTTTTTCTTCTCTCATATAATTTATTATTTTGCTATAAGAATCAGGTGTTTTAGCATTTATTTTAACAACATTTTCAGGAAGAGTGGTAGTATAATATGTTTCATCTTCAGTAACTTGCGCTAGAGTCAGTCATTGCTTTGTGGTCTATTACTCCGTAAATATAAATAAGGGGCGGCTTGGGATCTTTCGTTTGGGTATTTGGGTTGTCATCGTTTCTTTTACTGGTATGGATTTGGTTTGTATCTGCGTTTTCTTCTGAGAGAGTTTGAAACCTATTAGATGTGCTTACTGAAGCACCTTGCTCAGTAGTTTCTGCTATTTTTCTACGTTTTCTTTTTGATCTCGACTCTTTTAGTTGTTGCCACGGACAAACATTTGCATCACTTTCCATGTTTTCATCGTCACTTGACGAGGACGGTAGGGAATAATCTATTCCTTCTTCGAAAGTTTTTGAGTGTATCTCTGGCTGTGGAGGAACTGAGTTTTGGCTCATTTGAGGTAAGGAAAAATTTTGGTAATTAGATGGATGAGTGTACATATTTGGAAGAGGTGGGAATTGATTTTGATAATAGTGCATCATATCTGCTGATACAGAGTTGTGTTGTTGCATATATTGATGATTTGGTTGCATTGGTATCATTGTATTTGAGGGTTGATTCATTTGTGCATTATATATATTGTTGACTGGACCGGATTCGTTCCCATTTCCAGCCAAAAACATTTTTATAAATGGATAATTAATATTTCTTGTCTAGTGCAATTGAGTCGCACCCAAGAATAATAAAATAAAAACATTTGAAAATAAATTGCTGATAAAAGTCTATATCGTCGGTATACTGCGAAAACCAGGTAAATGTCGAAATACCGAAACCGAGAAAAAACGTTTTTAAAGTTTAGTGTTTTATTTTGAATAAGGAGAACAACTTGTGTTTGAGATTCGGTATTCTAGTGAAAGATGCATATATCAGAAATGATATTCTATCATTAGTTTGAAAAAGTTAAGACACCTAGCTGATTAAACCTAAATTTAAGATGGATATGCGGTCACTTACCTGGTTTTACCTGTAAATCTAAATTAATCAGTTACCCTTAAAATAACACATTTATAACAAATATAATATTTTGTAGTTTTGTGATCGTAATATGAGGCTTTAACTAATTAATAGCAATGTTTTTAAGGGATTAGTCGGTAATATTATGACATTTAACTGGTTTTCCCTGAACATTTTATTAAGAGCTGTTTGTAGTTATATGGATATTATTTACATAAATGATAGGCAGTTTTATAGAAAAACAAATTTATTTTGAACGTGTTATAGATACAAGAAAATAATATTATTATGCGTATTTAGTCAGATTAGTCACTGAAAGCAGAATCTGACAAGATGCCATTGGCATCGTAAAATACGATACCACCTGTTATATTCCTCCGTATCAAATAGCTGTAACAAATCTGTTTTTTGCTATGCTAGTTGGCGAGGTTCTATCATAAAGTTGCTTAAGTTTTTATCGACTAACATAAGCATAAGCATGCTTAGTTGATAACTCGCTTGTTTTTTTCTTGTTGACTGCCCTGCAGTATCAATAAAGAAAATGAAGCTTGGTGACGCGTCATAATTGAAATGGATTCTTTTTGTCTCTTCTTTCACGAATCTCATATCTTTTTATCTTTAACCACATTAATTTTTCGCTATTTTCGTATTTTGTTCGGTTTTTAGTTAGAGTGTGTGACAATTTTTTTGAATCATAAAAGTCGTAGTACCTATTTAAAATCTTTACACTTTTATGGTTCTATACATACTTTTTTATCACTGACCTTGACATTTTTAGATTCCCTTGCATTTTGAAAAAACATACCATACTAATCTGGCATACCACAGAGAGACCTGATTCTAGCGGTGTAGATGCTGCTATGTATAGAGTTAACTTCCATACAAGAATGTCCCGACTCTAAAAATTTATGTTACGATACTGTCCTCCTCAGGTATAAGAAAATACACTTATTTCACTTGCTTACATATTCTGGGACACATTTTGATAAGTAGTTGAGTATAATAAACTATTTCAGAACTTCCTCGTCTACCGTTAATTTCTGACTAGGCAAAACGGTAAGCTACATTTGGTAATGCGGCTTCATTTACACACAAATTGTAGACCTATAATTTTCGAGAAAAATATATGAATTGTCCAGTTAATCTGGAATCTGTAGTATATAGCCTGTAGATCGAAAGCGATTGAAACAAAATTCCGTTGTTGATTAGTGCTTTTCTTATCATTTCGTTTTTCGAGATTCCATACTTCTTTTTTTTCTGATGTTGTCTGTAACTGTTTTCTAAATCCAGTTTCTTAGTTGGATTAGCCATATCATAATATGATACAAAATACATGAGATGTTTTCGTCGTCTAACTTTCGAAACCTGTAACCTGTTCCACAATTAAAACTGCCCCTGTTCCAGTGTTCCCGTACATTAAAGTTTGTCCGACTAGACACCGTTAAGCTATTAACAAATTTTCAGCTTGCTATTAATCAATTTTTTTTTTGGAATGCGGGATCCAGGCCTATTTAGCATGTACCTACCTTGTATCAATAATTATGATATGTGTCAGTTACAAACATTGTATTTAATTTCTTGTTTCTGAAAAAAGGAAGAAATTTTTTTTACTTTTTGCGCCTATTTGATTTATTTCAAAGCGTTGTATTTTCGCCTAATTTTAAAAAATTCTGTGGAAAAATTAGAGGGCTTATTTTGTTTTATACTCCTCTTATATTATCCTGGAGATATCACTAAGAAATTTTACAAAGTTAAAGGCAGATATCGAGCACGGGATTTATTTAATCTTGCCCAAGTATACTTTCGCTATCTAGAGCATCTTCATTGGCATTTCGTCAATAAATAAAGGTATCCTCGAATCTCATTTATTTTGAAAAATAGTTTTGTGGCAACTTAAATTAACATATAACTACGAATACACTTAATAAAGGACAAACAGATAAAATTTGAGTGCAGGGTATCTCTAAGGTTCTACATTGTGAAAAGATGGAAGTAGAATGAGGAATGAGATATCACCAAGGTTTTTGTTTTTTGAATTTCCGGAATATCTCTTTGCTTGTAAGAACTGTCAATAAAATACTGCTTTGAAGGTTTATTTAATTCAAAAATATCAAACACACTAAAATTAACAAAACAAAATTAATAACAAAAGAAAACAATTCAATAGCGGATATGTCCACCTCTTGCAGCAACGACTGCTCGCAATCTGTTTAGCATCGAATAAGAATGTTTTATTCTTGCCTGGGGAATAGCCCGATATTCCTCTACTAAGGCAGTAACCATACCAAAATTTCTGGATGCCCAGGATGACTGACGGCGAATAGCTTTTTTAATTCATTATATAAGTGTTCAATAGGATTGAGATCTGGGCTGCATGCTGGCCATTCTAATCTAATCAATGCAACCTATATTTTATGAGTTAATCAGTGTATTTAATTACAAAAAATGATACAGCTCTTACAAGAAAAGAGATATTCGGGTAAGTCAAAAAACAAAATTTTAGGCCTACAGGATAATATGACAGGACTATGAAACAAAATCATCTTTTCCATTGTTCCACAGAATTTTTTAAAGTTAGGAGAAAATACAATGCTTCCATTCAGCCCTGTATAATACAATGTAAGCAAAATTTTTGTGTTACCGAAATAATTTCGAACGATATTAAAATATGTACCTACAATCTGGTGCAAGAATCTTGAAAATAGGAGCACAAATAATAATAAAGTTATAAATTGTCAAAGTTAATCAAAAATTTTGGTTGGCGGAATTTTGTACCGGTGAGTGTATAATATGAGCAAAAACCAAACATTTTCTATTTTACTTCAGATTATATTCAATACAAAATTCAGTTCAAGGTCTGACTGATTATTGATTATATCGTGATTATTGCTACCAGTTACATCCTGAAGTATTACGGCAAAAAATAGACTCATATGGAAAATATGGAATTCAAAGCAAATCCCTCTTAGACTGTAGTCCGTCTCACCTTGACTTTACAGTATAGGGAATATAGGCAATTCAGTCCTTGTGAGAGATTTTAGCGCGGTGATGCTGATTTTATCAAAAAGAATTTGTAATCGAACATTAGAGATATTAAATTAAAACTGTTTTAGAAAAGCCATCTACAATTTTAGGATTTATATGAGTTTAACCTTTAACTACACGCGCTGGCGTACTTTGTACGCCAGATATAAGAATTCTACTGGAAATATATTTTTGACCTTGCTTATTTTTCTAACCTATCACTGGAATGTGCTTTACAATTTGGTTTTAGTTTCGTTATAATCGGCGTTCTGGAAAGATCGTAATTTACATTGTATTATTTGTTGTTTCCGGTGGTGGACAATATACCCCAGGATTATATTATTATAAGTCGTAATATAAGTCAATATTTTAATTGTTTTTTAGTCATTATGGCAAAAAAACATATTTTTCTTTGTAAACAATACTTTTTCTCCTGTAAAAAATCACGTTTAAAAAAATTTTTTATTAGTAATTTTATTTATCATGTAATCCAGTTATTCCATGATTCCAGTTATAAATCCCAATTGGCTTACTGAAAAGGAACTCTAAGTATTCACTGATGCCGAATAAGGTTTATAACAAACAACTAAGTGTATTTTTTCAAAAAAAATTAAACAAATCCGCTATTTTTAAGTGTATTTTCTTGTGGCGTACAAAGTACGCCACGCGTGTAGTTATGTTATAACTTGATGCGCGGGTAGTTAAAGGTTAAGTTTATTTGATGTACCTACTATAGTTATTACGCATATGAATCCTAAAATTGTAGATTGCCTTTCTAAAACAGGTTTAATTTAATCTCTCCAGTGTTCGATTACAAATTCTTTTTGATAAAATCGGCATCACCGCGCTAAAAACTCTCCAAAGGACTGCATTGGCTATGTTCCTCATACTGTAAAGTCAAGGTGAGACGGATTATAGAACCAGAATAGTGGGTTGTGGAATAATATTGATCTAAGCAAGAATAACACTACTCATGAAAATTCACTTTGATAATATTAAGAAAAACTTACACACGGGTTTACTGCATTGGTATTGAAAACTTCAATAACGCAACATTGGCAGCATTTTTCTTTCTTTGGAAATTGTTTTACATTAAACATAATAATATGTGAATTTAACAGACTAGCAATTCGTGTACAACTATTGGTGTCTCATACTATATATTTTTTCTACCATTAGTATGCCTATACTAGATATCGGAACCTGAACATTTTCCTCGGAATACAGGACGGAACTTTCGGAAACGACTCAAGCTACGAAACATGGACTATGCATTTGGAAACTGGAATGTGAGGATGCTTAATAGACCAGGAGCTCAAACCGCACTCCTGCAAGAACTAAAAAGATATAAGCTCATGATTACTGCTCTTCAGGAGACAAGATGGCTGGGAAAAGGTGTCAGGGACACTAAAACGCACACAATAGTGGGAAGGAACAAGGAAGCAAAGAATGCGGAGTCGCATTTGTGGTGGATAATGATTTTAAGTCAAAAATCATCGACTTACAGACAGTCAGTGAAAGGATATGCAAGTTGAGAATTTGCACCCACTTCTTCAACCTAACAATGATAAACATTCACTGTCCAACAAAAGATCAAGAGCAACATACAAAGGAAAGCTTTTACCAACAGCTGGAGATAGTATATGATAAAGCGCCAGAAAATGACATCAAGATTATAATGGGTGATATGAATGCTAAAATAGGCAAGGAACCGCAGTTCTATGGCACAATAGGAAAACACTCTCTGCACAATGAAACAAGCGAGAATGTGGAGATTTTTATAAATTTTTCCACCAGTAAAAACATGGTTATAAGTTCCACATGCTTCCCATATAAAGACATACACAAAATGACATGGATTTCACCAGATGGAACCACAACCAATCAAATTGACCATGTGCTGATAGACAAAAGGGCAGCCAGTAGTATCTCTGATGTGAGAACACGACGAGGAGCATGCTGTGGTTCAGATAATCTTTTAGTAGAAACCAAATTTAGATGCAGAGTTAACAGGGAAAGAAACGAAAGACAACAAAGAACAAACCAACTGGACCAGGAAAAACTGAAGATTCAGGAATTTAAAGAGAAGTTCGAACAAGAAGTCGCAAATGAGTTAAGGACGCTAGAACTGCACTCCATAGAGGGAAAATGGACTAATATCAAAACAGTAGTACTGACAGCAGCAGCGTCCACCCTAGGAAACAAGAAAAAGGAGAGAAAAGCAGCATGGTTTGATAACGAGTGCAGACAAGCAATAGAGGAAAGAAATGAAGCACACAAAATGTACACAACAAGAAGAACACGGGAAAGACGAACATTATTTGAAGTCGCAAGACGGAAAGCAAACATGACATGTAGAAATAAAAAGAGAGCCGACGAAAATGGACAAATAGAAAAAATGGAAGAAAATTTCAAAAACAACGAAATTAGAGGGGCCTACGAATACCTACAAAAGATAAAAAGTGGGTATAAACCTCAAAGAAGTCTATGTAAAGATGAAAGTGGGCAAATAATCAGTGACCAACAGAAAGTCACAGAAACCTGGAAGCATTATTTTCAGACACTACTTGGAACTCAAGTAGACATGGAAGATGAAATGGGTATGATCTACGTAGAAGAGAATGGAGTAGAAGCTCCAACCATAGAGGAAGTTCTCGAAGCCCTTAGGGCCCAGAAAAACAATAAAGCTACGGGAGTTGACTAAATACCAGCAGAACTATATAAGGTAGGTGGAGACCACCTAGCAAGTCACATCCACGCGCTCATCAAAGACGTATGGCAAGAAGAGAAAATACCCGACGACTAGAAGAAAAGTATAGTATGCTCGATCTGTAAAAAAGGAGACAAACTCCAGTGCAAAAACTACCGTGGAATTTCTCTACTATGTACAGCATATAAAGTCCTCACGTATATTATAAACTAGCGGCTCCAATCACTAGCAGAAAATATTATTGATTGTAGAGTATCAGACGGGCTTCCGACGAGGAAGATCGACACTGGATCAAATATTTACAGTCAAACAGATCTTGAGAAAAGCATGGGAACACGATGTTGATGTTCACAACGTGTTTGTATACTTCAAACAGGCATACGACTCAGTGAAAAGGAACAAACTATACTATATATTGGCTGAATTGGCAATACCACACAAGCTAATAAGACTCATTGAAGCCACAATGGATGAAACTCAAGCATTTTGTGTACGAATACAAAACCACCGGACAGACTTTTTCAACATTTCGCAGGGACTAAAGCAGGGAGATGGGCTGGCCCCAACATTGTTTAACCTGGCACTTGGGTATGCGGTTAGGCAAATGCAAACTAGACGAGGAAATATATTGACCAACCGAACGGTTCAACTGGCCGCTTATGCTGATGATATTAATATTATGAGTAGAACACCAACAGGAGCACAGGAAACATATGCAGAGTTAAAAACACAAACAAAAATGCTAGGTCTGGAAATTAACACAGGAAAAACAAATAATGACTCAGACGAAAAGAAATATAGTCCCAGAAAACATTATACATGAAGATGACATTGAAAGGGTTGAAAAGTTTACATACCTAGGAGTAGAAATATATGCCGACGGATCAGAAGATGGAGAAATACGGAAGAGAATAACGCAGGCAGACAGAGCTTATTTTGCCCTCTCCCATATATTTCGGTCTAAAAGTGTCCACCGAAATACAAAGATGAGAATCTATAAAACCTTAATTCGACCAATAACATGCTATGGCAGTGAAGCCTGGGTCCTGAAAGAAACATCCAAAAACAAACTCGACACATTCGAAAGGAAAGTACTTAGGAGAATACTAGGACCTGTGAGGGAAAACGGAATCTTCAGAAGTCGATACAACAACGAGCTTTATTAATTTTATAAGGAAACGCCCCTGTCAGACTTCATTAGAATACAAAGATTGCAGTGGGCCGGACATGTGATAAGAATGGGAGAGGATAGGCTACCAAAGCGAGCACTGAATGCTAGAATGCAAGGAAAGAGACCGGTTGGGAAGCCACAAAAGCGCTGGCAAGACACAGTAAACAGCGACGCACAAGCCCTTTTAGGAGTCCGTGTATGGAGAAGAGCAGCCACAGACAGGCAAGGGTGGAGGCAAAAAATAAAGGAGGCTAAGGCTCAATTTGGGCTGTAGTGCCGTAGAAGAGGAAGAAGATACTAGATATCATTCGCAAACCTCTATAATTATTATTCAAATTTTTGTTTTTTTTTCCTCTATACGTTCCTCTACATTTATATAATCTTTCTCCTGTACTCATATTTACGGGTTCGTCTATTGCTTTTTCTTGTAATAAATAGATATTTAATAATTATTCTTATGTCGTCATGACAACTCTCTATCGTATTTCTAGATTATAATGTAATACGTATGCCTCTGTATCACTAGACTATATTACTTGCTTGTATCCACATTAGTTCTTATCTTTATGGTGCCTATTGTGGCTTATTCTCGTTATTTGGCTCCCTTCCATTATTATGCACTCCCAAATCTCAAGATGATCCAAACCCAATCGCCTATTTTTGAGAGCTTTCAGAATTTTCTTAATATTATTATTCGGACGATATAAAACAGCTGGAAAATCGCTGAAATCAGTATATTGAGGTAAGACTATCGAAAAAATAAAAAACTTTTATGTAAACACTTTTTATTATTAACTTTTTGTCATTTCAAATTATTTTATTTAAAATTATGGTTGTCATTTCAAATTTATGGTTACTCAGACCATTTAGTACATACATGTCGTTAGATGTTCTAATAAATTTTAAAGTATTGAGAGTATTTTAAATTTGTACATGTATCCATGATACTACGATAACCAGAAAAAAGTCACGCGCATGAATAAGCCTGTCTCTCTCTCTTCTACGCCTACATCACTGACCGACAAGTGCCAGGCCAAATGTTCTATTTTTAACTTGGGTTTGTTATTTTTATGCAGTTTGCGAAAGTTTTCGGAAAGCATAAAGCTATATTTTCGGGATAAAATTCTTAAATATAATTAGAAATAGTCATTACTGCCCTTTCAGCATGGTATTATTGTTAGTATTAAATATTTGCGACTACTCTTTCTAGATTTAAAAAAAAGATTTCAACATCAGTTATTTCACTCTCAGCTCAGTTAATGTAAGTAACCTACCAGAAACAACAAACATGTCGCTTCAAAACATGAAAGTAGGAAGTAGATTCAGTGATGATAACCAAACCACTCTTTAGTCAATTAAATCTTCCAGTAACTTCAGAAAATGAAAACCATCAAACAGATTTTGAAATGGAAGAGTTGTATCATGATGGACTAGAAAATTTAGCTGGTTTCATGGCTTTCAAGCTACGACATGAAGAGAGTTTGGGCAGTTCTGCAAATAGTAACACTTCTTCCTCGTGGGTAAATCATCTCTCAGAAGGGGGTTTGGTGAATCCTTCAGAAATATTACTTACAAACTGTCGTGAACTAGAAAATATTTTTTGCCAATTCAATGGGGACACTATTAAAGTTGGCATCAAAAATTATCAAAAATCTTTACTGGAAAGATCAGTTCATGTTAAAATATCTGGTGATGTGAAAAAACGCTTTTTTAGATGTCGGATGTATTTTCGAATGCTAATTTTGAACCAAAAGTTGAAAGAAAAGTCTAAAATACAAAAAAGAAAAATTGCAAAAATCGTTAAGTAAAATGAATCAAATGTAATATTGTTTTTGTTTTGTTTTTTTGTTGTTTTTTTGTTTTGTTTTTTTTTTGGGGGCCAAGGGATGTGTTTTTTTTTCTAGCCGGCATAAAGCTGAGCGGGAAAAGAACTAATCTCAGGGGATGAGTTTTGCTTGGAGAGTCTTAAGACTTTGCACCTCCTTAAACCAACCCAAAACCGCTGGGTACTCCCAACAGTGATTGGGGGTGTGTAATCTTTGATTGCATCCTTCTCGTGGTGGCCCTGTTGAAACTAAACTTAGCGGATCTAGACTACATAGATAGTCGATAAACAATCCCTGCGGTAATATGCAGATAGATAAGGTTATACCTGGTGAATAGGATAGTAATATCAACTCTAGTTAAAGCAACCATCAAAGCAAGAGTAGGTGGAGGCTGTCCACAAGGAGGAGTTCTGTCACCTCTACTTTGAGCAACCTTGGTAGATGATCTCAAAAATCTCTTCACAGAAGACTTTTTTGTCTAGGATACACTGACGATATATCAATCGTCATCAGGGGCAGGTTTGCCCAGCTGGTGTCTGGGAGAATGTAAGCAGCCCCAAATATAGTTGACGGCCGGTGTAAATAAGAGAGACTGATAGTCAGTGCTCAGAAAACAAATCGCTAACTGCCCCCAAAGGACAGCACTAGAAGGCTTAAAACTACCGGTTATGGGAGGAACAGAGATTTCATTTGCCAAAAAAACAAAATATCTTGGGGTTTATACTAATCATAGGCTGAAATGGAATACTCACATCCTGAAAACCACACAGAAAGCTACTATGTCCTTGGGCAAATGTAGAAGAATGTGCGGTGAGAATTGGGGCTTATTGGACCTTTTAAAAATGGCCACACTAAAGAATGTATTCTAGACTTAGAGGACCACAATATATCTGAAAAGGTAGCAGTGGAATAGGCTAAACGGCCACCTCTTTAAATTCATCTAAATCTGTCTGCTTAATTTTGTTTTTATAATTTTAATACTTTTGGAAACTTTAGTTTTTTTATTATTTGTTAATAAACCATCTTTTATTTGACGCGGTTTATTTAAAGTTTTCTGCATGTAAAGAAACCTCTTAAATTTTTGTAGTGAAAAAACTATTACGTTTCTTAGTACAGTACCTACATAATATATTGTATTATTTTACTGGTATGATTATAATAATTCATCAAAGTATAAATTAAACAGTGTAACAGAACAGACGAACGACAATTTCAGTTATTTAATAACACGAGAATGTATAAAACCGTATCAAACTATATGCTTTCCCATAAGTCTCCGTAAAAGTTTGTCGGGCGCTGACGTCATGCGCGCACCGGTTAAAAGTTGTTCTCGAAGTGGCTTTATCTCTGGTTGTCGTAGTATCATGCATGTATCCGCTATACACTTAAAACTCATAAAACATTGGTACAATGATTTAAAGTCGATCGATCCACCTTTGATGCCTTTGATCCACTGCCTTTGATGAGAAATTAAAACCTCACAACCATCAGAAGGTTCGAACTTATTCTTCGTGAATTTGTTTCTATTTTAATTTTTAGGGACATTTCATAGAAAGTTGTTGTTTAATTTAAATTACCAGAGAGCGGCAGTTCTCGCCAGTGGCGCACACCTACACCCTCTAAACGCGACACTATATACACACGAAATTTTCGATTTTCTAAATCTGACTGAATTGAAAATTGGGCCAACTTCCATCTTAAAGTTCAGGAAAATACTCACCCATTTATATGTCAAGCATCCATTTTGGTCCAACGGTGTGGATTTTACGGCACTTTCTATTTAGGGTCTGTTTTTCATTCTCGTCCCCAAAACTCCCAAAAACTTCCGAAAATTTAACTCCGATCTTTGCGGCTTCTAATAGAAGCGATCATTACCTTTCCAACTCATGTCTAATTTTGAAAATCGGTTATACCGTTCAAAAGTTACCGAGCTCAGAATTATGAGTCAATTTTTATTTGAAAAAGGGAAAATGTTTGTGGATACGTATGTATGTACTAAAAGGGAAGTTCCCTAGGTTGGCTGTATACCATATAGTTAAAAAACTCTAACATGAAGTAAAACCACTTCTATGTAATTGGTATATTTATTAAAATTTAAAAAATCCCAATGGATTGAGTAAAATATGTCCAATTCAGAACGTTTTCAGACCAATCGGACCATCATCAGTGAATCTACAATAAAATAAGTAATCCCACTATTAAAATTGAAAGATGGTTGAAATTTTGAAAGCTAGAAAAGTGTGGTTAGATTACTTACGTGCATACTTGCTATACAACTACCAATACAATATAGACTTGAATAACTTGCCTACCTATTTATTCATTTTGTACAATAACATTCCAACTAATACTTCTTATTCGTTCTCTTCTCTCACCATCATCTGTTTTTATCTTTTTATCATTATTGACAGCAGCTCATATTTTCTTTCTATCAATTTGATCAATCTAATGTTATAGTATACAGTCAACATAAATAATCTTATATTCTAAATTAATTAAAATCTTTATCATTTGTTTTGTGTCATGACCTTTTGGATAATAAACATTGAAAATCGACTACCTTTTTCTCTACTGTCAATGTCACTTCAAACAGTTCTTTACACACTTTTGACACTTTATAGTTAACTTTGGCCTAAGATGGTTGATTGAGTTTTTGGTAGGGTTTCACCATGTTCCCGTAGGTTATATCCTGTAACATCGGCGTTTAGCCCGTTTATTATTTTTTTTTGAAATCATGTAAATCGAATTATAAATTCAACCATTGTTTGGTTCTGGGGCTATTTAGCAAGTATGCACGTAAGTAATCTAACCACACTTTTCTAGCTTTCAAAATTTCAACCATCTTTCAATTTTAATAGTGGGATTACTTATTTTATTGTAGATTCACTGATGATGGACCGATAGGTCTGAAAATGTTCTGAATTGGACATATTTTACTCAATCCATTGGGATTTTTTAAATTTTAATAAATATACCAATTACATAGAAGTGGTTTTACTTCATGTATGTATGTCTGTATTCTGTATGTATGTAATATGTATGTATGTGTGTGGAAAATTTAAACCGATCTGAATTTTTTTCTGTATTTGAAGAGGGGGTGAGGGCTGATTCAGAACAGGTGTAGTTTGTGAGTTTTGACTACCCATAAGCCAGCTATAGGACTTGTTAAGTACAAAACGGCATATTTTTTGGCGGTATATATCTTCGGTTCGAGAAGAGACAGGAGAACAGTAAGTAACCAAATCAATAGCGTTAAGTTAAGCTTTCAAATGGTGTTTAAGCTGTCAGGATCAGACATACACACGGCAAAGTATAGCCGAAAAACTGAAAAACTAAACTTTGAAAATTTTGGTTTTTCGACAATTACTCAAACTTTCAACCTACGAATTACGCCAATAACTGAGCGTTTGTAGAAAGACTCTAGACCAATCTAACGGTGTATACCTTATATCCGGGAAAATTCGAAGTTTTAAATTATGGCTTCATAAGTATGATCAAATCTATTTCTTATGGGAAAAACGGTTTTTCAACCTCAAAAATTCCTGTAATAGCTTCAGTTATCATACTTGACATTAGATGCATAAGATACTACTTGTCAATATTTCAAACTCATGTTTAGTGAACAAAATCGGTTAAGCCGTTTAGAAGTTACTAAGCTACAAAAGTATAATCCAATTAACGATTATTCCCTAAATGGTTTATGTAGTTGTAGTGGTTACGACGCTAATTTGATCTGGCAACGGGCAATCCGAGTTCATTTACCGGCCATCCCAATATTTTTTTCAATCTATTTCGAATAGAAAAAAAAATCTAGTGTACATTCGATGGACACTAGATCATTTGGGAGATAGAGCGACAAAGGCGACCATTTATAAAGCTTAACGTGTAATCGAGAAATATTGCATTCAACTTTATACATTTAATTTATAAATAACTTTGAGAAACTCATGATACAAGAATAAAAAACCGCTAAACGCCGTAAAAATGAGTGGACACATACAATATTCCAGCTACAAAAGATCTGATATGAATATTACGTGGCGCGAAAATGTATTTTCATTTTGATGCAAAACAAAATTCTAGTTTTGTTTTAAAAGATTGTTTCAAAATATTTGCTAAATTTGAAGTAAAAGTGCCACAAAAGAATTTCAAAATTCAAACTGTATCAAAGTTACTCTTTTGTGGCACGTTTTACTTCAAATTGGGCAAATATTATGAAACAATCCTTTAAAATAAAACTAGAATTTTGTTTTGCATCAAAATGAAAATACATTTTTGCGCCACGTAATATTCATATCAGTTCTTTTGTAGCTGGAATATTGTATGCGCCACTCATTTTTACGGCATTTAGCGGTTTTTATTCTTGTATTTTGGTGTACGTTAAATTCTAGTTTTATTAATTTTTACAGATTATGGAGTATCACCGAGAATCTGAATATTCTCTACCGAGAAAATTGGACAAGACTGGCTGCAGAGGAAGTTCTAATGTTTCAAGACGAATTGTTTAAAGTAAAAGAGTCTGAAGGGAGTGGCTCCTACGCTGGATCTAGAATAGGGACAATGGCCTATTACCAGAAGAACCATAAATGGAGTTTTAGTTCAAGCTTTTTGTACTCTCTGACACTTATAACGACGATAGGTAAGCAGTTATTTCATTAAAAATCTTTTCATTTAATAACTTATGACTAAATACTTACTAATTTTAATATTGACCAAAAAAACATGCTAATCAGTGATAAAATATTATTATATACAGGGTGTAACAAAAATGCAAGCAATCGATTACCATAAGTTTTGTTTTTTTTTAATTAATTTTCAAGCCGTAACTGCTACAGTATATAAGTACTATCGAGACTTTAAACGAGATGTTGTAGTTCTACCAGCCTTCTCGATAGGAGAACCGCATCGTCAGCATAACATATTGTTGATCGTCTCACCGGACGGGGTCGAGTTCGCTCCCAATGGTAAGAATTTTACCTGAACTAAAAAAGGTAGAGTCCGAATTGGCTCCCATAGACAAAATTTATTTTACCTAAACATGTCGAAAATATCACCCAGCGTTGTCACTTCTTCCAAATTTTATCTTTTTGTTAGAAACAGGTACCTTCCTAGAAATATCTATGGGAAAGGAGGAAGACCTAACCCTTCGGTCCTAACTTAACTTTCGGGTGTTAGAGTGTAGAGCGCAAACCGGCCGATTTCAGGTAAGAGCGCAAGACGGTCGAGCGCATACCGACCGACACCGATAATTTGTGTTAAAATTGCCACATATGCCAATGTTGAACTAAAAGTCTAAAAGTATTTGTCTAAAAGTATAATTTTCCTATAAAAAATCTATATCACTATGTAAATTTCCTAAGCCGTATAAATATTACACGATTTGGCAACAATGTCTAATGTTTCCGCGATTATATGAGAGCCTACCCGCATTCATGCGGGAGCCAATTCGTACCCTTCTAAAATATACCTGAACGAAGCGGAGCGAACTCGACTTCACCCAAAATAACTTAAGATGTAAACTAATAATACTTTCCTGTAATAAAATTTTTTAATGATTAGGTTTATCTGCAGTAGATAGACAACCTGCGTTCTGGCACATCCCCTAAATCGCAACCCTTAAATATTAATAAATGCCAAACGGCTTAACGTAGGATGACGTGTGACGTATCGTTGGAAAGGGGATGAAAAAGGGGGTTGAACGCAGTATGTGGCGTGCGCATCGGAATATGCCAAAAGGGCATTACGTCATATCTTCGTTTCTATTGGTCCGATTTTGACGTAAGAGGGCTCGTCGGAACGGGGAGGGGGTAACGAATAAGTTGAGACAAAAACAAAGATGGCGGCAGTGCCAAAAGGGCATTACGTCATATCTTCTTTTCTATTGGTCCGATTTTGACGTAAGAGGGCTCGTTGGAACGTGGAGGGGGTAGCGAATAAGTTGAGACAAAAACAAAGATGGCGGCATTGCCAAAACGGCATTACAGCATATCTTCGTTGCTATTGGTCCGATTTTGACGTAAGAGGGCTCGTCAGAACGGGGAGGGGGTAACGAATAAGTTGAGACAAAAAACAAAGATGGCGGCAGTGCCAAAACGGCATTACAGCATATCTTTGTTGCTATTGGTCCGATTTTGACGTATGGGGTGTCAAATAAAAGCGGTGGTGACACAGAAGCCAACTGTCAATTCTTCTTCTTCTTTTCGTTTGTCAATTCTTCTTCGTTTCCGTATAGTGCCTAACAGAACGTGACATTCGACATCTTCGTTTCTATTGGTCCGATTTTGACGTATGGGGTGTCAAATGAAAGCGGTAACGACACAGAAGCCAACTGTCAATTCTTCTTCTTCTTTTCGTCTATCGCAAATTGTACAGGGTGTAGTCAGAAAGTCAAATCAATTCTTCTTCTTTTCAGCTGTCACAGTTATTCTTCTAGTTGTTTGTTAAATATACGTTCACAGTTCCTTCTCATCTACCAAAATGATATCTGTCACTTCACACATAGATGCAATGTCAAGGGAACATTAGGTATGTAACGACTAAACGACAACGTAGAGAGACGCACGACTCATCGCTGATAACGTACACGACGTAATAATCATTCTTTTGATATGTCCAAACCATCCCTCTCTCCTGAATTTTATCAAATACAACGCAACGGTTTCAAATAAACTAGTCAAATTTCCCCTTTTCTACAAAGATCTTTAATTCTTTCGTCTATAAGTAATTTTTGATCAACCCCCGTATATGCAATTACTAATTTTTTTCATACGTTACATTATTTCACACGGAAATTCAAATCTGGACTTCTAAAATCTTTTATTTTATAATGTTTATTTCGCTAGTAATTTTTGATCAACCTCGTATATACAAGTAGTAATATTTTTCATACATTTCAATTAAAATAGGTGAAATGTGATACCAACATAAATTTATGGTGATGACAAAAGAATAGTGGACATAGAAAAGCGGTGAAGGCATAAAAATTGTGGATATTTATCATAATTTAAGAAAATCAAATCGACGACAGCATATTTTAGGAGACGTTTCTACTGGAAACATGAAAAAATAGTGTTGATGGTGTACCAAAGATACTAAGTAAAAAAGCGTCATATCACTCACATTAAAAAAAAAATTAAGCTTTTTAACCAAAAAAAAATCTCAAAAACTTACCTTAATTATAAACAATTAACTACAGTAACAAAAATCGCCGACAGTTCGAAACAATGAAAAATGGAAACATTTCTTTTTCGTTAAAGCGTAAAACACACGAATGTCCACAATGAAATCCTACGAAAAAATACATTAGGACTACGACACTAATAGTTACTGCCTTCAAGGACGTCTTTTTTTTTTAAATTATTTATTTAAAATATCAGAAATGCGAGAGATTAAATTTTATACCTTTCGTTTCTAACGATTACAATGTTATATCAGACTGAAATAATAATTAATAAAAATTAATTACATTGAAAAAAATAAATAATATTCACAATTCTGCATTTTTCGAATCAGGTCGGTTATAGTCCAAATGCTGACTCATTGGATTGAGGTTATTGTCGCAGGGGGTCAAATCAGGTCGGTTATAGTCCAAATGCAGGCTCATCGGATTGAGGCTATTGTCGCATGGAGTTCAATGACTTTAAATCGCAAGTTTGTTTGATTAATTGTTTAATAGTGGTTTAATTAAAAAGAACACGCATTTGTAACAGAAGCAACGTTACCTGTAGTAAAAGGCGTACCATCCACTTGCAAAAACATCAACAATAACGGGAAAAAAACTACAAAAAACATGACATTTTTTTTGTTTAAAAATTCTGTTTCTTTTGTGTTCTCCTAGTCGGAGATGTAAACATGATAAACATGTATACTTGTAGAAAAAAATACAGAGCGCAAATGGAAACTGCTAGAAGAGCAAAGTCATTTAAATTTAAGAGTAAATTATACTTAAAAACAAAAAGCTGAACTCTCAAATATGTGCCACTAGACTAAATGAGTTATCCACACTAATTGATTATTTTACGCATGCGGCATTAACACGGTCAAAGTTAAAAATATTGTTATCTAGACTTGTATCTAACCAATCTAATACAAAAATTTCGAACTTCTACTTACAAAATACGCTAAATACGCTTACCTAGATAAGGATAGATAGGCAGTCTCTCAGATAGGCTAACAGAAGGGCGCAAAGATATGCAGAGACACACTAAGCCAACCAAACACCATCACTGAGACGCTAACAGGGGCGTAAAGATGTGCAGAGACACACTAAGCCAACCAAACACCATCACTGATGCGGTAACAGAACACCAGAGAGGTATGCACAGGCTCGCTAAGCTAAGCAGACACCACAGTTGACACGCTAGCACAACGCCAGAGAGGTATGCACAGACACGCTAAGAAAAGCAGACACCACAATTGACACGCTAGCAGAATGCCAAAGAGGTCAAACTTGGAAAAAATTTAATACAAATTAAATGTGGTGAATTCTCTGTTACACATTATACAGCCTAGCTTGGACTGGACTATTCTAAATAAAATTTCAAGGATAATCCAATTCAAAAAGTGTTTTTGTGTTAGGAAATAAAATACCAAGATGTTACTTGTTATTTATTAAAGAAATTATACTGGTATCATTTACTCTTAAATGAGAGTGATTTCTCTTCTTGCATGTGCTCCTAATGTAAAATGGTATTCCATTTGCCGTTGTCATTTAGTAGCAGATGACAAAAGTACTGCACACGAACATCTCCATTCATTAATTCACTTTACAAATGGATCTACAATGTTGGCTTACAAGAAGAAAATACAACGTGCAGGGAAAAGATTACATCCAAAAACTACATTTAGAAAAATTATTTGTTTGGATCATTGTGCTGGTGTGTTAAGAAACATTGCCTGTACTGATGGTCAAAAACCCCTTTGAATTGTTGTTATTAAAAACAAGGATAATCTTTGTTTACCTCGCGCTCTTTTGGTTGCTAAAGCTCACTCTCATTACGAGAGAAGGGTATTTAAGTCAGAATGGTTACATTCGAGAGGAAAATTCATGCTTGATGTCTCAAATATCCTCGAGAATCTCTATGAATACCTGTGACTTCTAATATTTTTCATAATTGATGCTGTTAAAGCCAGTTAGGATAGGTGATGTCATAGCTCCTTTTAAAGGTAGTGACGTGTGCAACCGATGAACTGGTATGTATATAATAAAAAGTACGCTAAATAAATTCTGTAATATTTTATTTGTTAAAAATTAATACGTATAAAACACAGAACTTTTAGTATATTCATTCTTGAAGGTCGGATATGTTATCTGTTATTAAGATGAACTTAAATTCTGAAGTTTTACTTGGTTGTTCTAAAATTTCTTGTTTTCTTGAAGTATGTGTCTGATATTAGTCAATAATATCTAGGTACCTCAGTTCTTCTATAATTTCAGCTGCTTCTTTTCCGGTTAAAGTGTCGGCTTTTGAAAGAATTTCAAGGCCTTTCACAAGCATGTTCGGGTCGCCATGTTCGCTATACAGACACCATATCTCTTCCAGTTCGTCAAGTATCTGCTTCTTTGCTATATCACAAACCCTTCTTTCAGCAGTTCTTGTGGGAACATCAACACGGTTTTTCTTTGAACCTTGCATCGGCATGTCTTTTGTTTCCTGACCATTCTGCGATATATGCCTTCTTTTTTTACACTGTTGTTGTATGCCTGATGTATCTTCTTCTTGTGTTTCGGCATTTCTTGAGGTACCATGTAAGGCCTTTGTTCTTCTTCTTCTTTTTCCTAGATACATTGGCTTAATAATTTTTTCGTATTTTGCTGTGTGAGATTGGTGGCGTAGACGCCCTCGTCCATCCTTATGTACTCCTGATACGTCTAGAAGAGTTTTGTAAATTTTTTGATCGGCTAGAGTATATTGTGTAGGTTCCTTCGAGAAAATCAGGTCGTACAGGCCAGGTGTAGCTTTAAAAATGTGTGAATCCATTTGAATGCTATCTTTACCGAACTCAATGGTGTGATTTCCAAACTCCCATTCACCCGTCTCCCAGTTATACTTGGGGCCAAATATCTGGTCAGTATTCCCTAAATTTTGCGTATATGTTTCTAAATAAGGGTTGTACGATGTTTGTATATGTAGAGGTTCGTCGTCACTGATCTGTGATGGTTGATTAATGTGTGACTCATCTTCGTTGAGATCTGGTTTAGGAACATTTTCATTCACATAATTGGTTATTTCTTTAAGAGGCGTAGTTATTGGCTTAAACGTTGTCTGTAGAACCTCTTTCTCATCAGCTTGCATTCTTCTAAGAGCTTTGTACTTTTCTCTCACTATTGCCGCAAGTTTGTTTACTTGAACCGCTCTATTTGAAGACATGTTAACAAATGACTTCTCGACTTTAAAATGCTTGTATTTATACCTCTGTGACCTTCTGTTAGCGTGTCTCTGTAGACGCTTGTACGTCTCAGGTAACCCTCTGTGATCGCCTGTATCTTCTGTTAGCGTGTCTCTGATGACGTCTGTACGTCTGAGGTACCCCCTCTGTACTTCTGAAGTACTGCAGTTAGTAATGAAAGTGGTGGGGAATAATCAAGATTTTTAGAGCAAGTACTACAAACACTTTACAATAAGTATAAATAGAAAATTTTAAATGTAAACACCTAAAAATCTTGATTATTCCCCACCACTTTCATTACTAACTGCAGTACTTCAGAAGTACAGAGGGGGTACCTCAGACGTACAGACGTCATCAGAGACACGCTAACAGAAGATACAGGCGATCACGGAGGGTTACCTGAGACGTACAAGCGTCTACAGAGACACGCTAACAGAAGGTCACAGAGGTATAAATACAAGCATTTTAAAGTCGAGAAGTCATTTGTTAACATGTCTTCAAATAGAGCGGTTCAAGTAAACAAACTTGCGGCAATAGTGAGAGAAAAGTACAAAGCTCTTAGAAGAATGCAAGCTGATGAGAAAGAGGTTCTACAGAGAACGTTTAAGCCAATAACTACGCCTCTTAAAGAAATAACCAATTATGTGAATGAAAATGTTCCTAAACCAGATCTCAACGAAGATGAGTCACACATTAATCAACCATCACAGATCAGTGACGACGAACCTCTACATATACAAACATCGTACAACCCTTATTTAGAAACATATACGCAAAATTTAGGGAATACTGACCAGATATTTGGCCCCAAGTATAACTGGGAGACGGGTGAATGGGAGTTTGGAAATCACACCATTGAGTTCGGTAAAGATAGCATTCAAATGGATTCACACATTTTTAAAGCTACACCTGGCCTGTACGACCTGATTTTCTCGAAGGAACCTACACAATATACTCTAGCCGATCAAAAAATTTACAAAACTCTTCTAGACGTATCAGGAGTACATAAGGATGGACGAGGGCGTCTACGCCACCAATCTCACACAGCAAAATACGAAAAAATTATTAAGCCAATGTATCTAGGAAAAAGAAGAAGAAGAAAAAAGGCCTTACATGGTACCTCAAGAAATGCCGAAACACAAGAAGAAGATACATCAGGCATACAACAACAGTGTAAAAAAAGAAGGCATATATCGCAGAATGGTCAGGAAACAAAAGACATGCCGATGCAAGGTTCAAAGAAAAACCGTGTTGATGTTCCCACAAGAACTGCTGAAAGAAGGGTTTGTGATATAGCAAAGAAGCAGATACTTGACGAACTGGAAGAGATATGGTGTCTGTATAGCGAACATGGCGACCCGAACATGCTTGTGAAAGGCCTTGAAATTCTTTCAAAAGCCGACGCTTTAACCGGAAAAGAAGCAGCTGAAATTATAGAAGAACTGAGGTACCTAGATATTATTGACTAATAACAGACACATACTTCAAGAAAACAAGAAATTTTAGAACAACCAAGTAAAACTTCAGAATTTAAGTTCATCTTAATAACAGATAACATATCCGACCTTCAAGAATGAATATACTAAAAGTTCTGTGTTTTATACGTATTAATTTTTAACAAATAAAATATTACAGAATTTATTTAGCGTACTTTTTATTATATACATACCAGTTCATCGGTTGCACACGTCACTACCTTTAAAAGGAGCTATGACATCACCTATCCTAACTGGCTTTAACAGCATCAATTATGAAAAATATTAGAAGTCACAGGTATTCATAGAGATTCTCGAGGATATTTGAGACATCAAGCATGAATTTTCCTCTCGAATGTAACCATTCTGACTTAAATACCCTTCTCTCGTAATGAGAGTGAGCTTTAGCAACCACAAGAGCGCGAGGTAAACAAAGATTATCCTTGTTTTTAATAACAACAATTCCAAGGGGTTTTTGACCATCAGTACAGGCAATGTTTCTTAACACACCAGCACAATGATCCAAACAAATAATTTTTCTAAATGTAGTTTTTGGATGTAATCTTTTCCCTGCACGTTGTATTTTCTTCTTGTAAGCCAACATTGTAGATCCATTTGTAAAGTGAATTAATGAATGGAGATGTTCGTGTGCAGTACTTCTGTCATCTGCTACTAAATGACAACGGCAAATGGAATACCATTTTACATTAGGAGCACATGCAAGAAGAGAAATCACTCTCATTTAAGAGTAAATGATACCAGTATAATTTCTTTAATAAATAACAAGTAACATCTTGGTATTTTATTTCCTAACACAAAAACACTTTTTGAATTGGATTATCCTTGAAATTTTATTTAGAATAGTCCAGTCCAAGCTAGGCTGTATAATGTGTAACAGAGAATTCACCACATTTAATTTGTATTAAATTTTTTCCAAGTTTGACCTCTTTGGCATTCTGCTAGCGTGTCAATTGTGGTGTCTGCTTTTCTTAGCGTGTCTGTGCATACCTCTCTGGCGTTGTGCTAGCGTGTCAACTGTGGTGTCTGCTTAGCTTAGCGAGCCTGTGCATACCTCTCTGGTGTTCTGTTACCGCATCAGTGATGGTGTTTGGTTGGCTTAGTGTGTCTCTGCACATCTTTACGCCCTTCTGTTAGCGCCTCAGTGATGGTGTTTGGTTGGCTTAGTGTGTCTCTGCATATCTTTGCGCCCTTCTGTTAGCCTATCTGAGAGACTGCCTATCTATCCTTATCTAGGTAAGCGTATTTAGCGTATTTTGTAAGTAGAAGTTCGAAATTTTTGTATTAGATTGGTTAGATACAAGTCTAGATAACAATATTTTTAACTTTGACCGTGTTAATGCCGCATGCGTAAAATAATCAATTAGTGTGGATAACTCATTTAGTCTAGTGGCACATATTTGAGAGTTCAGCTTTTTGTTTTTAAGTATAATTTACTCTTAAATTTAAATGACTTTGCTCTTCTAGCAGTTTCCATTTGCGCTCTGTATTTTTTTCTACAAGTATACATGTTTATCATGTTTACATCTCCGACTAGGAGAACACAAAAGAAACAGAATTTTTAAACAAAAAAAATGTCATGTTTTTTGTAGTTTTTTTCCCGTTATTGTTGATGTTTTTGCAAGTGGATGGTACGCTTTTTACTACAGGTAACGTTGCTTCTGTTACAAATGCGTGTTCTTTTTAATTAAACCACTATTAAACAATTAATCAAACAAACTTGCGATTTAAAGTCATTGAACTCCATGCGACAATAGCCTCAATCCGATGAGTCTGCATTTGGACTATAACCGACCTGATTCGAAAAATGCAGAATTGTGAATATTATTTATTTTTTTCAATGTAATTAATTTTTATTAATTATTATTTCAGTCTGATATAACATTGTAATCGTTAGAAACGAAAGGTATAAAATTTAATCTCTCGCATTTCTGATATTTTAAATAAATAATTTAAAAAAAAAAGACGTCCTTGAAGGCAGTAACTATTAGTGTCGTAGTCCTAATGTATTTTTTCGTAGGATTTCATTGTGGACATTCGTGTGTTTTACGCTTTAACGAAAAAGAAATGTTTCCATTTTTCATTGTTTCGAACTGTCGGCGATTTTTGTTACTGTAGTTAATTGTTTATAATTAAGGTAAGTTTTTGAGATTTTTTTTTGGTTAAAAAGCTTAATTTTTTTTTTAATGTGAGTGATATGACGCTTTTTTACTTAGTATCTTTGGTACACCATCAACACTATTTTTTCATGTTTCCAGTAGAAACGTCTCCTAAAATATGCTGTCGTCGATTTGATTTTCTTAAATTATGATAAATATCCACAATTTTTATGCCTTCACCGCTTTTCTATGTCCACTATTCTTTTGTCATCACCATAAATTTATGTTGGTATCACATTTCACCTATTTTAATTGAAATGTATGAAAAATATTACTACTTGTATATACGAGGTTGATCAAAAATTACTAGCGAAATAAACATTATAAAATAAAAGATTTTAGAAGTCCAGATTTGAATTTCCGTGTGAAATAATGTAACGTATGAAAAAAATTAGTAATTGCATATACGGGGGTTGATCAAAAATTACTTATAGACGAAAGAATTAAAGATCTTTGTAGAAAAGGGGAAATTTGACTAGTTTATTTGAAACCGTTGCGTTGTATTTGATAAAATTCAGGAGAGAGGGATGGTTTGGACATATCAAAAGAATGATTATTACGTCGTGTACGTTATCAGCGATGAGTCGTGCGTCTCTCTACGTTGTCGTTTAGTCGTTACATACCTAATGTTCCCTTGACATTGCATCTATGTGTGAAGTGACAGATATCATTTTGGTAGATGAGAAGGAACTGTGAACGTATATTTAACAAACAACTAGAAGAATAACTGTGACAGCTGAAAAGAAGAAGAATTGATTTGACTTTCTGACTACACCCTGTACAATTTGCGATAGACGAAAAGAAGAAGAAGAATTGACAGTTGGCTTCTGTGTCGTTACCGCTTTCATTTGACACCCCATACGTCAAAATCGGACCAATAGAAACGAAGATGTCGAATGTCACGTTCTGTTAGGCACTATACGGAAACGAAGAAGAATTGACAAACGAAAAGAAGAAGAAGAATTGACAGTTGGCTTCTGTGTCACCACCGCTTTTATTTGACACCCCATACGTCAAAATCGGACCAATAGCAACAAAGATATGCTGTAATGCCGTTTTGGCACTGCCGCCATCTTTGTTTTTTGTCTCAACTTATTCGTTACCCCCTCCCCGTTCTGACGAGCCCTCTTACGTCAAAATCGGACCAATAGCAACGAAGATATGCTGTAATGCCGTTTTGGCAATGCCGCCATCTTTGTTTTTGTCTCAACTTATTCGCTACCCCCTCCACGTTCCAACGAGCCCTCTTACGTCAAAATCGGACCAATAGAAAAGAAGATATGACGTAATGCCCTTTTGGCACTGCCGCCATCTTTGTTTTTTGTCTCAACTTATTCGTTACCCCCTCCCCGTTCCGACGAGCCCTCTTACGTCAAAATCGGACCAATAGAAACGAAGATATGACGTAATGCCCTTTTGGCATATTCCGATGCGCACGCCACATACTGCGTTCAACCCCCTTTTTCATCCCCTTTCCAACGATACGTCACACGTCATCCTACGTTAAGCCGTTTGGCATTTATTAATATTTAAGGGTTGCGATTTAGGGGATGTGCCAGAACGCAGGTTGTCTATCTACTGCAGATAAACCTAATCATTAAAAAATTTTATTACAGGAAAGTATTATTAGTTTACATCTTAAGTTATTTTGGGTGAAGTCGAGTTCGCTCCGCTTCGTTCAGGTATATTTTAGAAGGGTACGAATTGGCTCCCGCATGAATGCGGGTAGGCTCTCATATAATCGCGGAAACATTAGACATTGTTGCCAAATCGTGTAATATTTATACGGCTTAGGAAATTTACATAGTGATATAGATTTTTTATAGGAAAATTATACTTTTAGACAAATACTTTTAGACTTTTAGTTCAACATTGGCATATGTGGCAATTTTAACACAAATTATCGGTGTCGGTCGGTATGCGCTCGACCGTCTTGCGCTCTTACCTGAAATCGGCCGGTTTGCGCTCTACACTCTAACACCCGAAAGTTAAGTTAGGACCGAAGGGTTAGGTCTTCCTCCTTTCCCATAGATATTTCTAGGAAGGTACCTGTTTCTAACAAAAAGATAAAATTTGGAAGAAGTGACAACGCTGGGTGATATTTTCGACATGTTTAGGTAAAATAAATTTTGTCTATGGGAGCCAATTCGGACTCTACCTTTTTTAGTTCAGGTAAAATTCTTACCATTGGGAGCGAACTCGACCCCGTCCGGTGAGACGATCAACAATATGTTATGCTGACGATGCGGTTCTCCTATCGAGAAGGCTGGTAGAACTACAACATCTCGTTTAAAGTCTCGATAGTACTTATATACTGTAGCAGTTACGGCTTGAAAATTAATTAAAAAAAAAACAAAACTTATGGTAATCGCGAAATCAAAGAACATCATAGCTAATCTTGTAATGGAAAATACAGCGAATGTTCGTGTATCCTGTTATAAATATTCAGGTGCTTGGATCATAGACGATAGTGATCCAATAAAAGAGATTAAATGCAGAATAGAAATAGCTCGATCAGTCTTTAATAGAATGCGCAGACTCTTTTGTAATCGAAATATCAACATAAAGTTACGAACACAAATGCTGCGGTGTTAATGTTTGTTCGACCCTGTTATATGGAGTTGAGGCTTGAACGGAACTTGATTACCGGATTGATACCGGAGACAGTGGACCATAAAAAACATCAAAGCATTCGAGATGTGGTGCTATAAGAAGCGCATTCCCCAAATATCCTAGATGGACCGCGTCAATAACACGCAAGTACTCCAAACTTTAGACCAAATATATGAAATTATAAATGAGATAAAAACTAGAAAGAGCGAATACTTGGGGCACATTATGATGGGTGAAAAGTACGAACTTTTAAGAAATATCATGCAGGGCAACATTAAGGGCAAAAGAAGTGTGGGAAGAGGAAAAATATCGTGGTTTCGCCATCTACATAAATGGTTCGTGTGTAGTTCGATTGAACTTCAGGCGCGTTATTTACAAAGTCGCAGTTGCCATGATGATTTCCAATCTCCGCTAGGATTGGCACGTGAAGAAGATTATATTGATGAGGTCTATTAGATAAATCCTTTGGATGTATGGTAACCTCAAGAAGTTCGAAATAAGATCAAACTTCATATCTATTCATTGCCTGACTTATTGCAACAGATACTCCTTCCTCCTTTCTGATTGAAAGAGGTGAAGGAAAATTACAACTTCTGAGAAAAATTACAAGAGTGTACACCGACCGTGACCTCTACCTTCGAAATCTGCTAGGCCGTCACTGAGCAATGCACCTAGGCGAAAGTGGTGGGGTGAGAGAGAGGAAGAGTTGATGAATAAGGCAGTGTTGCAATATTTCGTCCAGCACGTCTCGCTCTGTCTAAGCGGAATAGAGAACTATATTTTATGACCTTAGTATTCATAATATGAAGTTTATATGAAACATCCTGTATATTTACTGTGACTTGTGAAATATTAATGAAAAGAAATAAGTTATTATGGTATAAATTTAAGAACTGAAGGGGTAACTCACACATATTATACGAAATAAAAAGGGAAAAGAAATGTAAAAAATTTAGTAACTAAGAAAGGCAAAACCTAAATTATTTTAAAACTGCCAATCTCAAACAATTAAAATTTGTCTACCTTCTTAATTCTCTATATATTATATGGAGTGAACAAGAGGACATTGTGAACGTACACAATGAATAGGTTGAAGCCGTTTATTAAGCACGTTCAAAAATTAATGGGATTATATTCTGTAGGGAAAATTACACAAACAAAGAAATTAAAAGGCTCCTGAGATGCACAGCGGCATTGATCATTTTACAAAAGACGAAGATAAACTTTATTAAAGAAACCAAAGTTTAGCATGTGGTAAAGCGGGTACCTACACCAAATAAAATGGAGGTTGAAAGTTTTGAGACGTTCTATGAAAACTATTTACAAATACTTTTATACAGGGTGATTTATTAGTGGGGTAAAGCTCAATAGATCCGCTTTAGTACTATCCTGTTAACTTCTCCATCACAAAAATATAAAGATTTGTTATGCTATGCAGGGTATTTACAAATTTATAACCAATTCTATATGAAAATCGTAACAAATGTTAAATGTACAAATAAAAATAGGCAAAACAGCAATGGTTTATTAACGCCATATTTTTTTACGTATTGTCAAAATGTTCAATAATAATATATATTGCTAATTTTCTTTATATCAAATACAGGGTGAGTCCAAACGAAAGTACATTATTTTCTCAGTAATTTTAAATGAAACACCCTGTATTTTATATTACTATTAAAAAGTACCATTACCGTAGTTTAAGTTTTAGGTAACATGCCCTATGTCTAAATTTATTAGTTTTCGAGATATTTTCATTTTTCAATGGACCCGTAGCGTGGCCACCCAAATCACCAGAATTTCATAAACTAGACTGATTTTTTTGGGGTTACGTTAATAATGAAGTTTTTAAAATACCTCCAACAACAAGGGATGAGATGAAAAGTAGAATACAAAGTGTATTTCGATGTGTTAATTTACAAATGCTTCGTAAAGTAAGTAGCTCGATCGATGATCGTTTTTAGGCGTGCATAAATGTATTAGGAGGTAATTTTGAATACTTTATGTAATTAAATATTAAAAATATTTTATTAAAAGTAGCTTCTAATTTTTTCAAACATGTTTTTTGCAAAATGTATTACTGATCAATTATATTTTTCGTTCTATATTTGTTACATTGTTCCATTTACATGTAAATTTAGTGTTTAATTGTCTTCACAAAATGTCGTATTTTGTGTTTGTGTATTTTTTTTTGTAAAATTTATTACTATTTTTTTATTTGTTATATTTACATAAAAAAGTAGTTTTTAATTGTTTCAAAAATGTTGCATGTTGTAGTTGTGTTTTTTTTTGGTAAAACTTATTACTAATAAATTATTTTTATTTCTTTACTTGCTACATTGCTACATTGATTACCGGATTGATAATCAGTAATCGTCAATTGTCAATTTAGTCATGGCTTACTTAAAATTTAGCTAAATTTAGACATCTAAAATAATTTTCTCTGAAAAATGGAAATATCTCGAAAACTAATAAATTTCGACATAGGGAATGTTATATAAAAATTAAAGTACGGTAATATTACTTTTTAATCATCATCATCATCAGGGCTTTTCATTCCAGGTGGAATGTTTGCCGCTCTTACTTAGAGCTCTCAGATTCGCTTATTGCGGTGAATCACTCCGCATTCCACTTGTATGTTGTCAAAGTTTGTTGTATGACTTGGCTTTCGTTACTATTTTCTTCCACTCATTTCGATATGTGCATAGTTCCCTCCAGTTTCTCACTTCCAGGATTTTGATATCTCTCATGACCTGGTCCTCCCATCTCTCTCTGGGCCTTCCTCTTGGTCTTTCAGTTGCCGGTTTCCATTTGGTGATCTTCTTAATCAGTCGGTCGTTTTTCCTTCTTTCTATGTGTCCCAGCCATCTCAGCCTCTGTGATTTAATAAATCTAACTATATCTTCTCCCTTCATTATGTCTCTTAGTTCATGGTTCATTCTTCTTCTCATTTCTCCGTTGTCCATTCTTATCGGGCCCATAATGCGTCTGAGGATTTTCCTTTCGAATATTCTCAATTTTTCTTCATCTTTTTCCGTGAGGCACATTGTCTCAGCTGCGTACGTAACTACTGGTCTGATTGCAACTCTGTATATTTTCAGTTTTGTATTTCTGGATAAGTTCTTGTCCTTCATAAACCTATGATATCTCCAGTATGTTTTGTTGCCTGTTAGTATTCGTTCCGTTACTTCTTCACTTCTCTTGTTTTGGCCATTCACTATTACTCCCAAATATTTAACTTGTTGGACTCTTTCAAAAGTGTAGTTTTCAATTTTGATTCCTCTCATCCTGTTATCTTCTCTTCTAGAGCAGAATAGATATTTTGTTTTTCCTTCGTTAATTTCTAGACCTCTTTTCCGTGCTTCTTTTGCCAGGATTGTTACTGCTTCTTTTAATCTTTCCTTGTCTCTTCCCATAAGAACTAAATCATCTGCATATGCAACTATTTGTGTTGAGGAGTGGGCTATAGTTCCTTTAATTTTGCTGGCCTTGACTGTTCCTTCTAGTGCTATGTTGAATAATGTGGTTGACAGGGAGTCGCCTTGTCGCACTCCTGTTTCTATTGCAATTGATTTTGTGCTACCTTCTTCTGTTGTTACTTTGGCTCGAGCTCCATCCATGGTCATTTTTGTTAATCTGATTAATTTTGCTGGTATATCTTGATTTTTCATTTCAGTAAATAATTTATTTCTTCCAATACAGTCAAAGGCTTGTCTGAAGTCTACGAAGAGGATGTGGAGTTATATGTTGTGTTCGTGGCATTTTTCGATTGTTTGTGTAACTATGTGGATCGCATCTGTAGTGGATCTGCCTTCTCTGAATCCTTGCTGGTAGTCCCCAATTTTTTTCTCTGTAAATTGATTAAGTTTTTGTTTAATGAGGGCTGTTAGCTAACTTTTTAATAATGATATGAAATACAGGGTGTTCCATTTAACATTACTGAGAAAATAGTGTACTTGCGTTTTGACTCACCCTGTATTTGATATAAAGAAAATTAGCAATATCAATAATTCTTGAAAATATTTACAATAATCTAAAAAATATGGCATTAATAAACCATTGCTGTTGTGCTTATTTTTATTTATACAGGGAGTTGAACTTACTTGTTGCGATTTTCATACAAAATTGGTTATAACTTTGTAAATACCCTGTATAACATAATAAACCTTTATATTTTTGTGATGGAGAAGTTAACACGATTCCGAGTATAAAATAATATATGAGGTGTTGCATTTAAAAAAACATAAGTTTGGTCTGCCACTGGGTTATCGAACATCCTGTAACATTCTAACTAATTTTGTAATGTGAAGCTCAAAGGTGGCCACAATTTTTATTATTAACTTTTATTGCTATCTATTACTATAGCGGATCTATTGAGCTTTACCCCACTAATTAATCACCCTGTATAATATTCTATAGAACAGAGGTTATTTCTGAATCTACAACTAAGGTGTAAAGAAGGACTGTATTTATAATAGGCCTGGATCCCGCGTACCAAAAAAATGTATTAATAGGAAGCTGAAAATTTGTTAATGGCTTAACGTGTCTAGTCGGACAAAGTTTTGATGGAGGGGAACACTGGAACAGGGGAAGTGTGGAACAGGTTTCAGGTTTCGAACGTCAGACTACTAAAACTTCCCATCTATTTTGTCGGAGAGAAATTCCAATTCATTTTTTTTTTTCAAGTAGATTCACTCAAAATCTTCGCCTCCATCGAAGCTCTTTTCCCACGCTCAATTCATTGTAATTAGTCAACTTTGTCGTTGCCTTATATTCACCCAATCTTTGGCTGCACTGATGCAAATAGTCAATGGTGGGATGGACTTTATTACAGAATACCCTTATTCTTTTATTTATCCCTTTAATCAAAAATCTATCGCGGTCACATGTAAAAACTTTTTTGTTAAAACAGAGTAAAAAATGATGCAGTCACAAAACGGTTGCTACTTCCTGCATCGTAAAAAAATATTCACTCGTTGGAGAAAACGAAACGAGCATGCAGAATTCATGTTGAAATAATTGAGTGTGCTTTGGAACAATTTATAAGCGTCACGTGTTATGAAAAATGACTTCCCTGGGATGTCTTTAAGCTTATCGTCTTTTTTGCACAATTCCATGGTTATTTCTAAATTGTTATTTATTGCCGTTTAAGGGAAAGATTCTACAAGTTCGACGCAGGAGTATTAGGGTTTAAATTTATTAAGTCGGTTCGTTTTTTCTATTAAAACTTTAACGTCTTGGTTAAACGAGAAAAATATTTTGTTTCATTGAATCTTAATTCCTTTCCGAAAAGAAATTAATTATTTTCAAGTGATTTATTATAATATTGTCCCAATAATTTTTGTCCGTAATAAAATGTTAAGTTCAATAAAAAATAACAAGTTTTTAGATTAAAAAAATACACAATCGAACAAGTACTAAATTAAACCTTAACACACTAAGCATCAAAATTAACAAATAACCTTAAAAATGGGACATATTTGATGTCTCGTATTTCCTAAACCTGTTGTCGTCCGATTTGAGAAACTTTTTTAGTATGTTATAGCTTTATTATTCAAGAATATTGTCGTAATAATATTGTTGCTAAACAGATAAGTGTCATTGTATACCGGGTGCAACAATGCTAGTGTATTCTTTTCTCAAAGTTCGGAACATCCTGTGGAATATTCCAGCGTATATAGGGTGAGGCAGATAACTGGATGATCTATTAAATGAAAATATTTTCATCTCTTTGCAACTTCCGGTTATACCGGAAGTTGCTTATAACTTCGTTTTTTTTTAAATGAAATTAATAAAAAAACGTAATTATTTTTTAAAATACCCTGTATAATATTACAAAACCTCATATTTTAAGAAAAAAGACATCGAAGAGAATCCAAAAATGTAAAAATATACAGGTTGTCCCATTTAAAAAAACGAAGTTATAAGCAACTTCCGGTATAACCGGAAGTTGCAAAGAGATGAAAATATTTTCATTTAATAGATCATCTGTAGCCTTAGATTTTCTTAACATTTTGCTTTTTGATTCATTCGCTTATGTTGGATAATAAAAAAGTTAGGTACTTTAACAACTAGCAACGTTCTTCATCAATACAGGGTGTTTCTAAATAACTGCGACAAACTTTAAAGGGTAATTCTGCATGAAAAAATACCGTTTGCTTTATAAACATATGTCCGCAACTGCTTCGTATTCGAGATACGGAATATGGAATTGTTCTTACAAACTGATTATTTATTTGTTGCTGTTAAACCGGTTGAGGTATGCAAATTAAATTTAAAATATTTTAAGAGGTAGTTATTGCGCATTTTTTGACATACAACTAAGAATTTTATACTTACCATTGGCGTGCATACCGGTCATATTACCAGGTCATATTACCCGTATGCACGCCAAAGGTGAATATAAAATTCTTATTTGTAAGTCAAAAAATGCGCAATAACTACCTCTTAAAACCTACCAAATTTCATTTGCACATCTCAACCGGTTTTAGAGCAATAAATAAATAATCGTCAGTTTGTAAGAAAAAAATTCAACATCCCGTATCTCGGAAACGAAGCATTTACGGACATATGTTTATAAAGCAAACGGTCATTATTTTTCATGCACAATTACCCCTTAAAGTTTGTCGCACTGATTTAGAAACACCCCGGATTGATGAAGAACGTTGCTAGTGGTTAAAGTACTTAACTTAACTTAAAGTACTTAACTTTTTTTTTATTATCCAACATAAGCAAATGAATAAAAAAGAAAAATATTAAGGAAGCCTAAGACTACAGTTTAATTTTAATTTCAATATTTTATATGCGCTGGAATATTCCACAAGGTGTTCCGAACTTTGAGGAAAACACACACTATCATTGTTACACCCGGTATACGATGACACTTACATGTTTATTAACAATATTATTACATAGATATTCTTGAATAATAAAGCCATAAGATATTAAAGAAATCACTCCAATCGGACAACAGGTTTAGGAAATACGACAAATAAAAAATGTCCCACTTTTAAGGTGGTGCGTTAATTTTGACGCTTAGTGTAGATTTTGAACGCAGTCCACCACGGTAAAAGTGTCCAGTGAATCACGGTAAAAATATGCACTTTCTTAAGATTTTTATCAAAACGTATCCATTTTGATGAAATTTTGGAATTTACCGACTTTTTAGGCAGCGTTTAGACGCCGCGATAAAGCCAAGCAATTTGTCGATATCGATCGGGTTGATTCAATTTATCGTTGTGTGTAAACGGTACATCGCAGCGATTTATCGGAATTGGAGTTAGATTGCATGGGTTGCATCAATTTATTGTAAGGATCGAGTTGTTTCAGTTTATAATCAATCGCGACAATTTATCGCAGCGTCTGTTTATTTATGGCCGCCATAAATTGCTCGCGTTGATCTCGTCGTCTAAACGCCACTTAACAATTAACTCAAATCTACCGAATATGGAAGTGCGCTTTTAGCTGGTTATATTAAAAATTATTTAAAACATTTTATCGAAAAAACTGTAAATGAAATGTAGGAAACAGTAGTGTTATGTCTGTAAACATAAATGTCTGCTAAATCATAATTTTTCTTCTTCTTCTTCTTCTTCTTCTTCGTCCTCTTTATAAGCAATTCTGCTTGTTCATTGGCGGATTGTTACCTCTATGGAAGGTTGTCACTCCATCTTTTGACGGTCTGCCGATACTTCTTCTACCGATTGGTGATTTATCTCGCGCTATTTTGACCACAGGTGTCTCCTTCATTCTAGTTATGTGGTTGTTCCATATTTTTTCTACTTAGTGTCCATTCGTTTATATGTACACTGTACGTTACATTGTCTTCTGCTATCTTCACTCATCTTTCGATCTCTCAGTGTATTTCCTGTAATTGTTCTCAGTACTCTAATCTCTGCCATTTCCATTAGTCTTTGTATTGTGGCTTTATCGAGTCTTGTTTCTGATGCATGTCATTATTGGTCTTACACTGGCTTTATAAATTCTTGACTTCATCTCAGCGTTAATATGTCGATTTCGCCATATATTGTTATTAAGGCATCCTGCCAGTCTATTTGCTTTTTGTACTTGATTTCTCACCTCTTTGTCCAGCTCTCGTAACTTGACAATGTAATTCCAAGCAAATTTTACACATCTTCAATATTTTTTGTACCTATCTTGAAAGAAAAAGATATCAAAAAAGTTTCTCTCGCTTTACTATATTTTTTCATTGATTTTTAATTGTTCAAACTTTTAGATTTCATTACTGGATAGTGGTACTAGTATTTACGTAAAAGTAATAATATAAATACGTTGTTTTTAACCTTCGGATGACTAAAACGGGGGAAATTGTGACCCCAGCGTAAGTTTTTCTTCAGTAAATTCAAAAGTATTTTCAATTTTTGACTCATTATTTTTTTATTTGACTTTAATATCATTCTAGATATCCTCATATTTTGACATAAAAAAATTCCCTATATTTTACGAATAAAAAATATATTCTGAAGTTGATGTTTAGTAAAATACCGTCTATTATGTGTAATTCCAAGTAGTTTTACGCTAATGCAAAGTCGACTTTGCAAAGTAACAAGACACTTACTCAACATACACACTACACATGACACTAATACTCATGTTGTGACTGGCTGAGTGACATAAAGTCCATGCCATAAAAAAAACTTCATTTTGTTGTTAATTGTCATTTTTGAAATTTTTGACCTGGGGTCATTCCCCCACGCCCCTTGGTCAGCCGTGTAACAGGAAAAGGTTGGTCATTGGAAGGTTAAACTTCTTGTTCTCCAGAATAATTTAGTTGCTTCTATTTATAATATTGCAGTAACTCGACAAAAGCTGACTTTTAACATTACGGTAATTAAAAAGCTAATTACACAGTCTGAACCAACATACATTCTCATCCCTCCTCCAATAATATACTAAAAGTAAAAGCAAACAGATTCAGGATCCCAAGTCCCTATAAACCTAAAAGAGGTCGTTTCGTAAAACAGCACCGGCATTATCCCACTTTCCACAGCTAAATCAGTGTCAGAGCAAAAGCCAAAGCTCTTTAAGTTAATCATATTTTGAAAATAATAGTCCAGGAATACGGTAAATTCTAACTTGTGATTAATAAAACTTGATAAGTTAAATCAGAATTTGTGGTTAAAGGTAACAATAACTAAAACAGCTTTTTAAGAGAAAACAGTAGCGATCAACAGGTAGAGAAAACGCGTTCCAGGATTGCGGCTGTAATCTTGAATATTTTTTCGAGATATTTGGCACACTTATTCGTAATAAAATAAAGAATGGCGGTACAAAGCCCAATTTCAGAAATATGTTAGTTTGTGGAAATTACTCTGTAATTAAATACAAAATTAAAAAAAAAACGAGGCTGTACCGCCATTAAGAAGACCAAAAAAATACAAAAAACTACTTACTAATGAAATAAAAAAATTTAGTAGTTCCAAAATGACACAAAATCTAGGAATCGGATAAAAAAGTTTATTTGAAGAAAGTGTATTTTTTTGTTCTTCTTAATGGCTTTACAGGGTCGTTTTTTTAATATTGTATTTAATTAAAGAGTAATTTCCACATATTAATATATTTTTCAACTTGGGCTCTGTACCGCCATTCTTTATTATATTACGAATACGTGTGCCAAATACCTCGAAAAAATATTCAAAATTACAGCCGCAATCTTGGAACGCGTTTTTGCTACCTGTTGATTGCTACTGTTGGTATGCAAACACTTGTTTGCATATTTCCTTACACCCTGGATGGATACAGTTTTAACCTTTATATTATCCCAGAGAACGGTAGTTCTCGCCAGTTTCGCACAACCCCTATAAATGCGGCCTTATACATACAGTATGGTGCAAATGAAAGGAATAAATTCGTTATTTCAAAAAATCCCGAGACTTTACGGAAAAATCCCGAAACAGGTCGATTTTTATTTTTAAATTATAATATTTTGGCATATACATCACACAAGTTGCGTCACCAGGAATAACCACAAATGAAGATGTTAGTATAAGTGCACAGGAAGTACGAAAAACACTCGAAAAGCTGAAGAACAGAAAAGCTTCAGGTAAGGATGGAATACCAAACGAATTACTGAAATAATGTGGAGCAGCAATGACAGAACAACTAACAACAATAATTAGCAAAATCATAAAACACAATAAAATACCGGAAGAATGGAGAACGAGCTAACGAATTCTACTATTCCAAAAAGGAGATAAAAAGCAGCCAGAAAACTACAGAGGTATCAATTTGTTAAATACTGTGGTTAAATGAACAACAGGGTTTTCGTACTGGAAGATCGTGTACAGATGCAATTATCATCATAAAGCAAATTACTGAGAAATCATTAGAGTATAATAGACCAACATTTCTATGTCTGATTGACTTAAAGAAAGCATTTGACAGAGGAAGCCTCAAATATGTAATTCATCTTCTGTATAATAGAGAAGTCCCTCTAGATATCATAAAACCTATTGAGAACATCTACCGAAACAACAAAATGGAAGTCAGAATAGATGGACAACTTACAGAACCTATAGATATAGGCAGCGGAATAAGACAGCGAGACTTATTGAGTCCTATGCTTTTCAAGTTAATTATGAATGAAATCATCAAAAACGTCAACAAAAGAAGAGGATTAAGGGCCGACTGTTCGAACGCTAATCAAAAATGATCATTATCAAATATTTAATTACTGTCACAACTGTCAATGTCAACTTTGATTGGATTGTTGAAAACATAATTATTGATTAAAATTATGAAATTAGTTAATCAATTATGTTAATAATTGTTATGTTAGTTGATTAACCAATCTCATAATTATAATCAATTATGTTCTCGGCAACCCAACCAAAGTTGACATTGACAGTTGTGACAGTAATTAAATATTTGATAGTGATCATTGTTGATTAGCGTTCGGACAACCGGCCCATAGAATGGGAAACAAAGAAGTAAAAAGACTACACAATGTTGATAGCCCAAGATGAAGATAGTCTGCTAAGATTAGTCCACAGATTTAACATAAGAGCAAAAGAATTCAATATGACAATTTCATCTCAGAAAACCAAAACAATAGTAATCAGTAAAGAACCAATCAGATGCAAAATATAAATTGATGGTATCAGTATTGAACCAGTATTGGAAGTAAAATACCTTTTTTAAAAATGGAATTACATTATCAAGTTACGAAACCTAGACAAAGAAGTGAGAAATCAAGTACAAAAAGCAAATAGATTGGTAGGATGCCTTAATAACACTATATGGCGAAACCGACATATTAGCACTGAGATGAAGTCAAGAATTTATAAAGCCAGTGTAAGACCAATAATGGCATATGCATCAGAAACAAGACCCGATACAGCCACAACACAAAGACTACTGGAAACGGCAGAGATGAGAGTACTGAGAAGAATTACAGAAAATGCGCTGAAATATCGAAAGAGGAGCAAAGATATTAGAAGACAGTGTAACGTACAGTGTATAAACGAATGGACACTAAATAGAAAAAAAGAATGGAACAACCACATAACCAGAATGGAGGAAACACGTATGGTAAAAATAGCACGAGATAAATCACCAATTGGTAGAAGAAGTATCGGCTGACCGCGCAAAAGATAGAGTGACAACCTTTCATAGAGGTATCAACCCGCCAATGAACAAGCAGAACTGCTTATAAAGAGGAAGCAGAAGAAGAAGTTGCGTCATCCATCTGGGCGCGATGACGTTATCGATGGTTTTTTAAATGAAAATAGGGGTCGTGTGCTAGCTCATTTGAAAGATTATTCAATTCTCTATTCAGTAATATTACATAGTTATTTATACAGGGTGTCCAAAAATAATTTTTTATATTAAATCAATTGACAAAAAAGAAGAATGTATGTAATTTATTTAATTCAAAATACATTAACTACTGTCAGAAAACAGGAACAAAATGTTTATTCCAAAAATTAACATTTCTTTTCGCTTAAATTAATTGTTCAAACTTCCGAAAAGCAGATACCTAGCGGGAGCTGGCTTGAACATTAAATTTAAGCGAAAGCAATGTTTATTTTTCAAATAAACATTGTTTTCTGTTTCCTGATAACAGTAAAAAGTATTTATTATTAAATAAATTACATATATTCTTCTTTTTTTTGTCAATTAATTTAATTTAAAAAATTGTTTTTGGACACCCTGTATAAATAATTATATTAATGTTTACATTACTGAATAGAGAATTGAATAACTTTTCAAATGAGCTAGCACAGAACCCCTATTCTCATTTAAAAAAAATTATCGATTACGTCATCACGCCCAGATAGATGACGTCAGGCGTGTGATATATATGCTAAAATATCACCATCTAAAAATAAAAATTGACCTATTTCGGGATTTTTCCTTTATGTCGTCGGTTTTCGGAATAACGAATTTATTCCTTTCATTTGCACCATAATGTATATAAACGAAGTTTTCGATTCTGTGATCCATACTGCATTGAAAAATTAGCTAAATCCCATCTTAAAGTTTAGACAAATGCCCGTGAATCTATATGTCAACCACCTCTTTTTGGTTCAAGGGTGTGGGTTTTATGGCCCCTTTCCATTTGGGGTCTGTTTTTTGTTTTCATCGCCAAAAGTTCCAAAAATTTGCAAAATTGAAATCCGACCTCTGCAGCTTCTAATAGCACTAAGCGTTATCTTTCTATCGCATGTCTAATTTTGAAAATCGGTTAAACCATTCAAGAGATAGCGAGCTCAGAAATTTGATAGTGCGGCAGATTCGTGCAAATATTATAAGAATTGTGTATTTAATGATAGAATCATATAATTTGGACCACATATACTACACATATAAACGTTCAAGATTAGATGCGAGGCCATCTCAGATTTTACCTTTTACGGAAATGGCAAGCAGTCAAAATGCAGACGATACATATTATGTGACTAACAGCACGATAAATTTAAACGAAAAGTCCGACTTCAACCAAATTTGTTATATGGATTCTTTTTTTGATGTATAATATCGTTGATTGAAATATTGATATGGGAAGATCTCTCATGCTTCACTAAAAATTGAGGCATTCTATCACCGACATTCACCGAGTATCTCTATCCTTCTTTCAAAAGAGCGAATACGATCTTCTGTCTCTTACAAACTGGAAAATTACTGAAAAATAGATTCTTCGATAGGTACTGCCCCAGTGAATTCATCGCAAACTATACTGTTAGCCTGTAGTTTCCTGTTTTATTTCGTTTACCGTTACACTCTAGACAAGGAAAGAGACTCAGCTAGCCTTTTTACACACCAGCTCTGTTGCCACATCTAACAAATTTCTTGTTAGTCATAAAATTTAAATGATTCTTTCTTTGTAAATATATTATAGGTATGAAATATAATATTTCAATGGACGGTGGTATTTACATTGTTTGAAACAACTTTTTTGTAGTTTGATGTAATGTAACTGTCATTTGATTTTTTTCAATATGTATTGTATTACATGAATTGATAGGATTCCAGTTTGTGTTTGTTTTATTTAAGAGTATATTCATTTAAATCCTTGATTGAAATAGAATAGATATTGTATAAATAAATATTTCTTGTAATTCTTAACGAATTTCGAAACATAATATGCCCACAATAATTATTATTAGTTGTTTTGCATTACACTTATAGAAGGCTTTTCTTGTTATATGTCGTCATATCTACCTTTATTTATAGGCAAATTTAATATAAGGCTTTGACAATAAAGACGGTTGGGACACCGTTTCTACTTAACATATTATGTATCTGTTAATTAATTTAGTTCAGTTTTTCAATTTTTAGTTAACGTTATTTTTAAGAAGTGCAAGGTTAAATTAACAATAGAAACAAAATACGCATAAAAAAACATGAACATTGGACAAACACCTGTTTCCGATACATTCACAGTTAGGTCTGGATCCCGCGTATGAAAAAAAAGTTGATTAATAGCAAGCTGAAAATTTGTTAAAAGCTTAAGGGTGTCTAGTCGGATAATCTTTGATATATGGAAACACTGTAACAGGGGCAGTTTTAATTGTGGAACAGGTTAAAAATTTGGAACGGTCAGACCACGAAAACGGCACATGTATTTTGTCCGACAGAACAGACTTAAACTCTCCGAACAGAGATTAAACTCTCATGCAAAAAATCAGACTGCTATTTGTCACCTGTCATAATTCCTGTCATTTGACATATTCTACATGTTCCACTCATTAAAACGCCCATATTGGTGATAAATAGCAGTCTGATTTTTGCATGAGAGTTTAATCTCTGTTCGGAGAGTTTAAGTCTGTTCTGTCGGACAAAATACATGTGCCGTTTTCGTGGTATGACCGTTCCAAATTTTTAACCTGTTTCACAATTAAAACTTCCTCTGTTCCAGTGTTCCCATATATCAAAGTTTGTCCGACTAGACACCCTTAAGCTATTAACAAATTTTCAGCTTGCTATTAATCAATTTTTTTTTCATACGCGGGATCCAGACCTAAGTGATATTATTGTAAAGCTTTTAGAAGAATATATTAAACTTTATTGCCATTAAATTTTAGCCCAATTTACTGTACCTGGATAATTAGTGTGTATTTTAAATAAAATGTTTTTAGGTGCCATCCTTGATTGAAATATAATATTATACAAAGGAGTTTAAAAGGAGTAAAAAATAAAAGTACTGTACGTGGTTTACATTTAATAAATTTATACCTACGTATTGGATATTGACGTTGATTGAAATAACAACGGCATTTAGCCTAGTCGCAACATAGGGGGTTCCGTGGCACTTTTAGTTCGCTGCGATTTGATGGTGGTATTATAGTTTTTTTGGGTCGCTGAATCCAGTAGTCTGGAAGCCCAAATGTGGTGCGTTTAATTGTTATTAACAAATTATGGTAAAATTAGGTGTTTTTCAGGAATTATTAGAAGCCCTGTAAATAAATTGATAGTGTTAAGGTCTTTTCCGGTGTATTTTTGGTCGCTGAATCGAATGTGACTAGTCGCGATTACTCAAAACGTGTTCTTATTTTGTTAATAACAAAATAATTGTTTATTCGCCTAAAAACTCGAAATGCGTTATCTACAGCAAGTTTGTAGTCTTCTTCATAGTATTTTTTATTGATTCAGTGAATTTGTACTCTACGAGCCCTCTAGTGGGAAAGTTTTGGAGTAGTTCTGATTTCTTTCATTATATATGGATTTTGGGCTGCTGAATCCTAATATGAGGTTTGCGGACAAAATTTTTTGCCAGAACATTGAAAAAATAGCGAAAAATTTCAGCTTTTTTCCGCTTTTTTGCTCAAATCTCGAAAACTATTAACTTTTAGTAAATGGTCTGTTAACAGAAATTAAAGTACTTAAAATTATCTACAAATATCACTAATTACTTTTTTTTCAGACGAACCGTTCGGTCTAAAGTGCAAGTTGAAAATTCCCAATTTTTAACGGTCTCGGCAAAACCCACTTTTACTTTAGTTTTTATTAGAATATTGTCATTTGATAAATTTCTCCTAGTTTTCTGTACAAATAATAAATGTTAGTTCATAATATGAATATGGTATATCTCTTCTCATAGCTTCTGCTTATCTCTGCTTTTCCCTTACCTTAGAGCCCAGAAGATCAGGCACAGATGGAGTCACACTTTCAGTTGGTGTGGAAATTCACTTCGGATCTTGATTTCTGAAAAAGCTTGAGGTTTTGTCCTTTCAAAATTTATTAGTTGAACAGCTCTCTGACTTCCATAAATCTCAGGTGCGGGTTTAGTTTTTAGCCGAGGAATGGATTGGTTAGGAGCTATTGCATGTTTTGATGCAATACAAGAAATGCCACCCATGACGTAAAAAGTGTGGTATCCGTCGATTGTATGTACGTTAACCCTTTCTGTCCCAACGCTGCATATATATGTTTTTGAAAAAGTGGGTCTGTATTCCCAGCAGCCCTATATATACGTTCAAGGTGTTATGGTCTCAATTTACCAAAGCCGAAAATATGCGTTGCTTATAAAATTTTAGACTCATTGGTGTCCCAATGCGGTAGAAATATGTCCGAAAATGTTAGATTATTGTTCCCAATGCCTCAAAATGTTGGCACCTAAGACAGGTCATGCGGACCCATTGCCGCTGATATTTGTTCACATATGAACATGGAATGACATGAAATTTGGCATGCACGTAGCTAACATGTCAAACAAAACAAATGATATTGTGCCGATGTGTGCTTTTACCCTGGGGGTGAGTTTCACCCCGTTTCGGGGGTGAAAGAATAAACCTCTAAAATAGTCCGGAATTGGATAAACTGATTAATTCTAAGCAACGTTTGTTCTATACAGTTTTTTCACTAAGTCAATACTTTTCGAGTTATTTGCGAGTGAATATGTTCATTTTTCAACAAAAAAACCAAATAACTCCAAAAGTATTGACTTGGTGAAAAAACTGTATGGAACAAAAGTTGCTTAGAATTAATCAGTTTATCCACATCCGGACTTATTTAAAAGGTTTCTTTTTTCACCCCCGAAAAGGCGTGACACTCACCCCCAGGGTAAAAGCAGACATCGGCACAATATCACTTGTTTTATCTGACATGTTAGCCTAGTGTATGCCAAATTTCATGTCAATCCAAGTGGTTTTTTAAAATTTATAGCAAAAACCGTGAGTGAACGTACTATAAACCGTTATTTTTGCAATAATTTATTAATAACAAAGTCGAAACGTGGTTTAAGCTATCACGACTAGCGGCAATCGATTCAGCGTATAAAAATACTATGAAGAAGACTACAAACTTGCTGTAGATAGCGCATTTCGAGCTTTTCGGCGAATAAACTATTATTTTGTTATTAACAAAATAAGAACATATTTTGAGTACCTAATCGCGACTAGTCGCATTCGATTCAGCGACAAAAAATACACCAGAGAAGACCTTAAAGGCCGCGTCTCACCATCAAACAATTTGATCAAACAGTTTGAGCAAACTCCGGAAGTACATCAAAGTGACGTCACAATTGCAGTTTTTTTGAAATTCTAAAAATCTGTGCTCTCACATCAGTCTAGTTTGATCAAATTTTTTGTATTGAGTTGCCTAACTTGTTTGTACTTTATTTAAAATTAAAATTTTTCATTATTATCCACAATGAACACTCAGGATGTGACGTCACTAACTGTCACTTTCAGTTTGCTCAAAAAAGTTTGATCAAATTATTTGATGGTGGGACGCGGCCTTGACACTATCAGTTTATTTACAGGACTTCTAATAATTCCTGAAAAACACCTAATTTTACCATAATTTGTTAATAACAATTAAAATCACCACATTTGGGCTTCCAGACCACTTCCATTGGATTCAGCGACCCAAAAAAACCTATAATATCACCATCAAATCGCGGCGAAGTAAAAGTGTCCACGGGACCCCCTATGTTGCGACTAGTGATGTTGAAAAAGTAACTATTCGTTACAAAGTACTCGTTACTTACGAATACCGAAAGTAACGATTACTATACAGAGAGACAAATCGTTACTTTGATTACTCTGATTACTTTGTTACTTCGTACCAATCGTATCAGAGCTAGTAACGACTATTGTATCTACTTTGATTACTCTGATTACTTCGTACCAATCGTAACAGAGCGAGTAACGACTATTGTATCTACTTTGATTACTCTGATTGCTTCGTACTTCGTGAAGGTCGATATTATATCGGAATACCTATACAAAATACCTACCTACTGAGAAATACGATTCTCGATATGATTACCGGTACTCAAATGCAAAAGTAACAAAAGTAATCATAGTAATCAAATCATTTTTATCCCTTAAACAGATTGGTGAGGGTCGTTGTTATATCGGAATACCTATACAAACCTTCCTCTTCAGAGAAATACGATTCTCGATATGATTACCGGTACTCAAATACAAAAGTAACAAAAGTAATCATAGTAATCAAATAATTTTTATCCCTTAAACAGATTGGTGAAGGTCGTCGTTATATCGGAATACCTATACAAAATAGCTACCCACTGAGAAATACGATTCTGGATATGATTACCGATACTCAAATACAAAAGTAACAAAAGTAATCATAGTAATCAAAGTAACGAATACTGTAAATTATTACTTTATACAAAAGTAACGATTTGTAACGAATACTCGAAAGTAACTATAATCAACATCACTAGTTGCGACTAGACTGATTGGCAAGCAAGTCTCTAAAAATGTTAGGTGTTAGACATATTTTAAAAGAACAGTTAGGCCGTTAGGGTATGTCGTTCTGTGACATTTCGTAACACGACAGTTCGTAACCGAACAAATGGTAACGGACAATTCGTAACAGCGACAGTTCGTAACGGCGTCAGTTCGTAACTATACAAGTTCGTAACGTCCAATTTTAATTATTCTGTTTATTTTTGTTAATGGAGAAACTAACTGTTATTACAGTTATAAATGAACTGTTATGAAATTACAGTTATAAAAATGTAGGTCTTATATGACTAGAGCAAAGTTAGATATTTTTGCCTTATTTCCCTGGCGTATAAGTAAAAGATTTGGACTACAAGAAAATATATCAAAAACTAAATTTATGGTCATCAACAAAAATAAAATTAGAGGCGCCCAACTGGTTATCAAGAATACACCAGGGGACTGAGTAAATATACCAGTATACAGTATAGTATACCTATCTTGGAACAATAGTAAACGAACAATGGGACCACTCACAAGAAATAAAATGTAAAATAGAGAAGGCTCGGAATGCATTAAATAACATGGCAAAACTCTTTAAAATCCACAACCTTAAACTGGAGATAAAAGTAAGGCTCCTACGATGTTATATCTTTTTAATATTATACTACTGAGTTGAATCCTGGACAATCACTAAAGCGATGGAGAAAAAACTTGAAACCTTCGAGATGTGACTATACAGACGAATCATAAGGATATCATGGACGGACAAGATAACCAACGAGACTGTATTACGAAGAATGGGAAAAGAAAGAGAGGTGATGTACACCATTAAAAGGAGAAAGTTAGTATATATCGTTAAAAAGTTCGAAAGTTAGTATAACCGTTGATTGAGGTATTGGATATAACACATAATGAGAAACGGCACCAAATACAGATTACTGAGGGTAATACTTCAAGGCAAAGTATTCGGAAGCGAGAAATTGGAAGAAGAAGAATATCATGGTTAAAGAACCTGAGGAAATGGTTCTCCACAACAACTAATCTATTTAAAGCATCAGTTAATAAAATCATTAAAGCCAGAATTATCGCCAATATTCTAAACGAATAGGCACCAAAAGAAGAAGAAGATTTGTTTCTATAATCTAAGTTTAAATCCATTATTGTGAAATATAGTACATATTGTATAGGTAAATATTTCCAAAGCAAAGTGGTTCTCGACATCTGGTTTTATTTGAATTCTAAAGCGAGCCTCACCCCGGCAATAAATACCAAATACCAGCACTACCCTACCCTTCATATAGATAACGGTATTTAAGAAAAGAAAGATGTTTGCTAGGATATAGTCGAGTATGTATTGTCGCCCCCGTTAGGTAAATTATTCCAATTCGAAATTTTTGCACAAACTTACTCAAAAAGAGGTCCTTATAACAAATCCACAGGGTGAGAGGCGGTACCATAATCGAAAAATTGTTTAAACAATAGTTTTTGTTAAACAAATTCACAAAAATAATTTTTTAGATCATTTGGGTCATTCTGAGCAAAAAAGGTATAGTTTTGGATCCCGCGTACCAAAAAAAAGTTGATTAATAGCAAGCTGAAATTTGATCATAGCTTAAGAGTGTCTAGTCGAACAACTTTGATGTATGGGAACACTGGAACAGGGGAAGTTTTAATCGTGGAACAGGTTAAAAATTTGGAGCGTCAGACTACGAAAACATCCCATCCATTTTGTCGGACAGAACTTCCAATTGATTTGTTACCCTTTTATTAAACTCTCATGCAAATATCAGACTGCTATTTATCACCAACTGGGCATTTTAATAAGTCCGACACTTAGAATATGTCAAATAACAGGAATTCCGTTGGTGATAAATAGCAGTCTGATTTTTGCATTAGAGTTCAATGAAAACGTAACAAATCAATTGGAAGTTCTATCCGACAAAATACAGTTTTCGTAGCCTGACGGTCCAAATCTTTAACCTGAACCACTATTAAAACTCCTCCTGTTCCAATGTTCCCATACATCAAAGTTTGTCCGACTAGACACCGTTAAGCTATTCACACATTTTCAGCTTGCTATTAATCAACTTTTTTTTGGTACGCGGGATCCAGACCTAGTAACTTGTGATTTTTCTCTAAAATTGATTGTTGTCGAGTTATCCGCAATTTAAAATTTTAAAAATGCGAAAATGGCCATTTTCAAGGTTTAATAACTCGGTTAAATATAATTATTATGCAAGTCAGAAAGTGACCTAATCAAAGTTTAAAGCCCCGTCTATAAGATCATAAAGAAATTTTTGTCATTATGTTATTACTAAGCTGTCATTTTTAATTATTAACAATGGGCGCTAAGCGCTTATTAGGCGGCCTTCAATGGTGATTGCGAAAGAGATGCACTATTCCAGCCGTCCAATGGAGCATCTCACTCGCACTCACATTGTCGGCCGCCTCAATTCACGCTTAAAGCTCATTGTTGATAATTAAAAATAACATCTTAGTAATGAAATAATGACAAACATTTCTTCAGGATCTTGTAGAGGGGACTTTTATCTTTGGGTAATTTGGTCAGTTTCTGACTTTCATAATGATTATTTTTAAACGAGTTATTAACCCTTGAAAATGGTTATTTTAGCTTTTTCAAATTTTAAATCGCGTATAACTCAACAACAATCAATTTTAGAGAAAAATAACAAGAGACCTTTTTTGCTGAGAATGACCCAAAGAATCTAAAAAAAATTGTTCGAAGTAAAAAAATATTTTTGTGAATTTGTTAAAAAAATTTTTTAAACAATTTCCCGACCGCGGTATTGCCCGGTACCCTGTGGATTTGTTATAAGGATCTCTTTTTGAGTAAATTTGTGCAAAATAATCGAAAAGGATTAATTTACATAACGGAGACGACTATACAGCTCGGACTAATAAATATTTTCGATGCCGATTATTTCCAAAACATTTAGAACTGGCAACGCTGTCGATTGTAGCGTTTTGTGGTCAAATCCAAAAATAATACAAGTAGAATTTTATACAAATTTCTTTATCGTTCTAAGGGTTAGAGATTCACATATCTGCTCACTAGATGGCTTTTGGCCTGCCATCTATGAGGCGAATATAGCAGAGGTCTCGTTTTCTTTCGTAACATGAGATATCTTCTCCAATACCTCAATCAACGATAATATCGAGCTACTGAACCGGAAGAATCAGCACTTGTGTTTTTCCTGGTTTTTATCTAAAAATATGTTGTTTTTTTTTAATTCTTTCACCCTGTATATAAGAACGTAAAAATAATTTTTAGGAAATATCTCGAACTTTTTGATTATGTTAATTACCTGTTAATACATGCATAACTTACCTTCACGTGTACCTATCTGTGACATATTTGTGCAAATATTATATAGTCCAGAGAAATAAGATTTTTCTCGTGGCACATCCCCTCCAGGCCGAAACCAAATTTTTTATTATTTTAGGTAAGTTTTACACAAAAAAGTTTTGATCACTTTGTATAAATATTTTTTTAGCTGGTAATTTTCGGTTTTTGTATTACACACACAGTGCATTTTAAAGGTTACATCGTAAGCTTTAAAAAAGCACTTATAAATCTGTAATAGATCCATTCAAACTTGAGTAATACCGTCTTAAAAGGTGGTAATTCTATAAAACTACGAAGATTTTAAAAATTACATTTTTGGAGACGTCATATCATTTGAATTAAATTTTTGAGATTTTTTTTGAACGAAACATCATTAAGTAAGTTGCCTGAAAGGTAAGTTGTGCAAAATTTTTAAATCATTTTTAAACAAAATGCATGCAAGGCTCACTTTCCGCCCACACCGTACTTATGCCCATACATTTGATTTCTTTCTATTATAACCATAAGATAGCTTAATTATTCTTCTTTCATGTTCAATTTGTAAAATTTCATTTGATCCATTAGTTAAAGAATTACATTAAAACAACTCAACCGTGCAGTTCGCCGTACGCTAGTTTACAGTGCGCCAATGTTTGTGAGAAGGGAGACTTTAGCGTTATAAATAAAAAATTATAGAGGATACAGATTTAATTTTAGAAAATTCTTTATATAAGATTTTTTTTGTAAAATTTTCTGAATTTTTCAATGGTCATGTCGGTTTTTTTCCTAAAATTTATATTTTCGGAGTTATTTAAAAAAACATCTCTCCTTCTTCCTATACTCCTTCCGCCTCTTATCTTTTCCTTTATTATCAGTCTTAGCATTTCATATAGCTGTCCCCTCATTACGTGTCCCAGATATTGTAACTTTCTTATTTTTATTGCGGATATTATTTCGCATTTTTTACTCACTTCTCGCAATTCTTCCGTGTTCCGTGTTCGTTTTCTTCTGTGTCCATGCTATTCTAAGCATCCTTTTGTAACACCACATTTCAAACGACTGTAGCTTATTTATGTGTTCTTGCTTTAATGTCCAGCTTTCAAGTCCATATATTATAGTATCGAGAACACGTAGCATCTCAAAGCACTTACTCTCAGTTCTAAGCTAAGGTCTTTGTTGCAGAGAACTGTTTTCATTTTTACAAACGCATTTATTGCTATTTTTATCCTGGTCCTTATTTCTGTCGTTTGACCATTTTTCTCTGAAATCTAGATTCCTAAGTATGTATTTGTATTTATCCACTCTTTCTATCGGTACGTTTCCCAAATGTATGCTTATTTGTATGTTTGGTTTATTAGTTATTATCATGTATTTGGTCTTTTTTATATTCATTTTTAGTCCATATTCTTCACAGAAACTATTTGTTTTGTTTAGTAGTAGTTGGAGCTGTTCAGTAAAGCTTGCCATAATCACGGTGTCATCTGCATATCTTATGTTGTTAATAGATCTTCCATTAATTATTATTCCTTTACATTAAGATAGTAATGCTTCTTTAAAAATGGCTTCACTATATGCATTAAAGAGTAATGGAGACATAATACATTCCTGCCTAACTCTTCTCCTGATTTTAATTTCTGGACTGGGTTTATCTATTACAATGCCCCTCTGGTTCCTAGTCCGTTTCTGAACCCAAAATGACTATCATTTATTCGTTCTTCCAGTTTTTTATTTATGCGACCGTGCATTATTTTCAAAAATAATTTGAGAATGTGACTTACTAAGGATATTGTTTTGTATTCATTGCAATCTTTAGCGTTTTTATTTTTAGAGATACTAGCACAAAAGGTCGAGAGTAACCATTGTTTTGGTATGTTACCTGTTTTGTACACGGTGTTAAACAAGTCTACGATATTCTCTAAGATTTCATTATTTATGCATTTTAAGCGTTCTACTGGGATTTGGTCTGGACCTAATGCTTTACCATTTTTACTGTTTTTTAATGCCGATTTAATTTCTTCTTTTATTATCTTTATAACGATATCATCTTCTACTTCGACTTCCATCTGCTCTGTTCTATTAAGAGTTATTCTCACTATTCTATTCTGAGCTATTGTCTTTGAACAATTCATTTATGTATTCTGTCAATCTCTTTAATTTTTCGTTAGTACTCAACACAAGTTTTCCACGTGTATCTTTTAGTATTCCCGGTTTTATATTTCTGTTGTTCTGAGTTAAATCCCTAATTTTTTTATGTGTGTTAAAACTATCTTTCCTTTTCTGGTATTCTTCTACTTCTGCGCATTGTTATTTTAACCATTATTCTTTTGCCTGCTTAACTTTGGATTTTATTTGTTTATCCACATTTTTGTACATCTGATTATCTTTGTTTTTATGCTGACGTATTTCTTCCATTAAATCTGAGATTGTTTCTTTTTGTATCTGGTTGGTGTAAGAATTTATTTTTGACTTTTATCTATTTCTGTCTTTATTAATAACCATTTTGTCTCCATTTCAGTATTTTCCTGAATTTGTTCTTTAATATTCATTAATCGGTTATTAATTTCCTCTGTCAGGTGTTGTTTTATGAGTGGGTTTCTTAGTTTACTCGTATCGATTTTTACATCTGTTGTTCTTCGTTTTACTATTTTCATTTTGAGCCTAATTTTGGTCACTACTGGGATATGATTTGATCCTATGTCGGCACTTGGATCGGTTTTTGCAGATATAATTGCGTTCTTGTATTTTTGTCTAATTAATACATAACTAAATATATCAGGGAAATTCAAAATACAAAATGTTAAAAAACATGAGACTACAATACGATTCCACTGTATACTAATATTTGTACCTCGTCCTCCCTACAGGGTGTCACAAACTTAACATAAGGAAAACATTTCTTTTCTTCCACCCCAGTCTAAGTACAAAAATGAAGTTTAAGTAAACTTTTTCACAACTGTATGAATACTAAAGGAAAATCGAAAATTAATACTTGCGAAATCCGTTAATATGTTCACGAAAAAGTCAACTATCAAAATGAGCAGAATTTTGTACATTCCAAACTTTTGACGAGCAGTTTTTTGGGCGTATACTGCGTAGACCTCACGTAGACGTATACTTATAGTACTAAATTTAAGCTGCATTACAGCTGGAATATCTACATTGAAGAACTGTACGTAATGGTCGAAGCTCTGTAGTTCACATTAGACCAGAAAAATTATACAATAATCACTGACTCAGTGCCCATTGTAAAAGTAGACCTGTGATATTAATCTTCGTTCCATCTCATAAATATGAGTACATGGTAACGAGGAAGAGAACCGCCTAGCTCACAAATCAGCAGCAATTATTGCTTGTTATGTTCATCTAAATAAAATAATGTTAAATGATCTTAAATTGTGCTTAAAAAACATAGTTATTGGAGCGTGGTGAAACAAATAATGGTAACAGTGTTCCGAATAACTAAGATATCCCACCATATTACAACCAGTGTAGAACAAGCATTACAATAAAACAAAATTTTAGCTGAATGTCAAATATTCCAGGGAACGAGAAGTAAGCTCAACCTGCTCAATGACATAATCCGAGATTCTCAAAGACATTAAAATCCAAACATCTTAAAGTTTCTAACGGCTGTAAGCAAAAAGCTAACATAAAGGGCATTTAACCCTGCTGTCCCGTTCGAGTCAACTACACAAATGTACTGTTCGGGTCAATATGACCCAACTATGGTTTACGCTCCTTAATCGAAATAAAATAAGCTAATGGTGATAAATAAAACTTTATTAACAATAAATTATGGTTAATTAAACAAAAATTATGTTTCAATGTAAATTAAACCTTATTAACAAAAATAAAAGGTATTTTTTTCTTTAAAAAATAGCCTAGTAACAAATATCTACAACAATTTAATTCAGTTTACAACCGGGACAGTATTAATAAGAATGGATTTTACAAATATGTTTATGATATTTATACAACATAATAATTAGTCTTGCTATCGCTTTTAGGGCAAGTTTACAGCGAGCGTGCTCGTTTAGCAGGCGGAGTTAGATTATTCATAGACGGTTCACTAGCATTTCCATCTTGTATACTTGTTTCTGCTCGTGTCTCTTTTACCAGTTCGTGAGAGCCTTTAGTTATTGGTATATTTTTTCTGAAAATGATGACTGGTTTCATTAGTTTTTTCCCAATTCCTCAAGAAAAATTCGCCGTTTTGCCAGTTTATTGGTTTCCATTGGATATTTATTGATGCCCATAACACGAACGCGTTGTAGGCAGAGATGTCCAGCAGATTATAAAAAACAATCATTGGCCAGCGATTAATCTCTTCTCACATGTATATGTGACAATAAGCTAATTCTCCCTTATTGGAATTGTAATCTAAAATAATTTGGAGCTTTCTCATTTGATGAAAGTGATGCATGATGTATCGATTCATGATGCAACAGTACTCATAAGAACAGCATTTTCAGTACTCATGAGAACAACATTTTTATTATTTTTAGGAATATTGCCAACAACTGTGGTATCTTGCGTGAAGCAAAAAAGACGAGCTATGAACTTCTTTATTCGCGATTTTTTGCTGAAAGCTCCGGTTTAGTTTACTTATAATCCCCAGCATTGTATCTACTTTGTTTTAGAAGAAATTGTCCTAAATTTTACGATGTAAAAAAGTTATTATACGTAATATTGTGGCCTTTCAAATCATTACTCCAGTCACACATCAAAAGCATTCCTGTATAGAGGAATATCTGCAATTTTAGAGCATAAGAAGTTTTACTGTTCATAATTACATAAAACCCAAACTTTTGTGCCATATTTCGCTGGCTTGCTTGGAATGTACCATTTGAAGGGAGAGCGGCCTCTAAAGGCAACTAGTTGCTTATCGACGGTAACATTTTCATCAGGGTTAAAAAATTTTGGTACATTTTGTACCTGTTTCATAAATTTCACGTATTGCAGCAAGTTTATCAAAACGTCTCCTATCCTGTCTAGTAGTTTTGTTATTAAAACGTATTACTTGCAAACTTTCGGTAAATATATCAAGAGACACTGTTGATTGAAATATACAGTAGAACCCCGCAAATCCGAACTAATTGGGGGGAGAGCCTGTTCGGATTCCGAAAAGTTCGGATTATCCGGAAGTTAGTCTAACTAATAATTCAAAGCTTTCGTTGTCGTTGATTTTGAGTCTCTAAACGTTCTCGCAAGAGTGTGGACAATATTTTTGGTCTGAAGTTGACTGCAAGAGGACCGATGTAAGTTTATATTTAACCTTTATAAGCAGTACGTATAAAGTATGTATTCATTTTAAAGAAATTTTAAATGTCAAAGTCCTATTAATCCTACATTGTTCAATTTTCTGGTTTTACTCTGTATAATAAACATGTTTTTGAGTTTTTGTCGTGAATTTTTAAATTTTTTTCACTTTCTCTTGGTTTGGATTTGCCTAACGTTCGGATCAGCGGGGTCCGGATTTTCGGGGTTCTACTGTACTACAACCCGTTTCTTCATTCCCCAAACTTTTAGTTGACTCACCACCGGACTTGTAAACTCGAGCTAAAAATAAAAGACCAATGTATGCTTGGAAACCAACTTTATTCATGTCTTTCCAGTTGGTTCCAAAGACATGCTGTCCGTGCATGCTGATGTTGGTCATATTTATAATGTGGCTTGCAACATCGTCCAGCTATACTACAGTTTATTTTAAAAGGTCTAGCTTGCAGAAACCTGTTTTTATTTACAGACGTATCCGGCTGCCAAACACAGATAGTACTGCCAATATAGAATACTGCCAACTCGAACACACATACACAGGTAATTTTTAACGGTTTAAATACGCGGGTCATATTGACCCGAACGTACCCTAGGTAACAATTTCATTTTTATAAAAAAAATCAGGAAGTTGATTGGTTATCTTATATTCAATTGAAAGACCTCATATTAGGTAATAAAGTCACGAAACACCAACTCGTTACGCCACGTAATAATTTGTAAAATTAGAAATAAATTATTTTTTGGGTCAAATAGACCCGAACAGGACAGCAGGGTTAAATTAAAATTTATGTAGTTAATAGTGTATGCTTTGTATTTTTGATTTTCCATTGATATCGTCTATCTACAACCCCGGTGGTTCGGACGACAATAAATGTTGATAATAAAAAAATTACCCATGCTTAAAGTTTTAAATTTTGAAATGTGTTTTTCTCGGCGCGTTATGAATACCTACGTGTTCCAAGCCAACTGCTACCGCTTTATTCGCTATATTACACACATTATGAAAAATAATACTTAGATCTTTTTATTTGATATTTAAGTGAGCTTATCAGGCTTCAGTCACGTATCCCCTTTTTCTAAATCACAATAATATTCTTCAATTGTATTTCGTTATTGGCTCCGGTTGATTTTCATATTTTGAATTTTATTGGCATATTTTATTTGAACTTACAGCAGTGATTTGTACCTGGTATCAGTATACCTGTTTCCATGTGGCCTTATTCTACACATAGTTTCAAAAGTTATGCATCACGTAAAATTATAGTTAAAGTAATGAAGAATAGGACAAAACCTCGCAATTTTTACAGAATGGATAGATTTGCTTGAAAATTTGAGAATAAGTAGTGGATAGTCCAAGGATCAAAATATATATGAGGCCGAAAGTCGCGTTTACCATGGGGGTGGGTGCCACCCCATGTCGGGGTTGGAAATTTTTTATTTAATTTTGACCGCAAAAGTTGGTAAAAACATTCATTCTAAGCAAAAAAACGTTCTATACATTTTTTTGATAAAATTAATAGTTTTCGATTTATTCGCTATCGAAAGTCTTAGTTTTATATCGAAATTATCAATGTTTTTAATCGGTTTTCTGCTAATAACTCAAAAAGTTTTCGTTTTATCAAAAGAACTTTGCTTAACAAAAATGTAATTTTAAAAAAATAAACAAAACTGATTTTTTATTTTCTTTAACCCATTCATGCCCAGAATTCCCTAGTGATTTTTTTTGTGTAATATTTTAGTCACGGAACTTCTATGGTACCTTAAATGTAAAAATGGTAATTAAAACCTTATCAGCATCTAACTGCCAAAATGGCAGCCTGGCAGCTCTAGTTGCCAATGGGATTAAGCGGTGTAAATATAAAAATAAACGAAAAAATTAGTATCTATTTATTAAATTCAGTTAATAACATCTAACAACAAAAATTCTATGTGTGAAACACTTTAAAACAGTTGTCAGGGTGTAATGCAATGTCACATTTAATACAAAGATAGGATGTCCGATTGCCACAGACCTTACAACGGCGATACTTGGACGCACCTTTCTGAATAATATGATCAGTGTGGTCTTTTCGGAGTTCTTGAAGTACAGGTGAAAAATTCAAAGACGTTCTGACACCAGGTATTTTTGGAAGGGTTCTAAATGATTTCAAAAGATAAACTGTGCATTGGCGCCTAAAGTTTAACAATGGTATACCATAACCAAGTCGACGATATAAGAGCCAACCTTGTACACATGCAGCATCTACAGTCCATGAAAAAAAAGGCCACCACCATTTTTTTGATCTAATTCGGCAACGGTAAGAAGCCACGAATTGATCCATTATATCAACGCCTCCCATGTTGCTGTTGTACTGTTCAACGGGACCTGGAATATCTATTGTAATCTTTTTTTTTTCTGCACGAGAATATCTGCTTGCTTTTTTCATAGGATATACTTTGTCACAATTGGTAATCATTGTGACAACGTTATTATCATTCCAGCGAACGAGCAAAAGATCTCCAGACGATGAAGTAGCCACGTCACCTCTTTCTTTTTTTTTTCCACGCACTTTTTTCTGGCAGTTTCATTGAGGCATTACAGCGATTCTCACGCAATGTTCCTGTGCCTCCAATTTCTCTGGAGCTTAATTCTTGCAACAATGCAACCGACGTAAAAAGATTGTCAAAATAAAGTCTGTGTCCTTTTTTCAATTGCATGTGATCAATTAGACCTATAACAACATCACCACCTTTTCCTAGACCAGTTTGAGGAAGGCGAGTGGAAGAGCCACACTACGGTTCAACATGATGGATGTAACCCGAAGGATCGGCAGCTACCCACAGTTTGTACCCAAATCTAATGGGTTTACCCCTTATAAATTGCTTACTTCCATGTCTCCCGTAATACGGAATCATACTCTCATCGACGCTAACAGTGGGACCAGGAGTAATTTGCTTGAATGCAGAATTTAGCATATCTAACAAAGGGCGAATTTTGTACATTCGATCAGTACCGTCATTGGACTGATTATCGGCGAGATGAATGAAACTCATGAGTTCGTCAAAACGATTTCGTCTCATTGCATTTGAGACTATTGTTGTATGAACGTCTTCATCTACAGTCCAGTAAAGCCGTCTGCAAGGCAGTGGATGATATCCCGATAAGAGCATAACCCCAACAAACGTTAAAATTTCTGCCGAAGTGGCGTTCAGATTATGAACTAATTTTTGCCCAGCATAAGAGTTTGTTTCGCGAACAATGTGCTCTATTATATCTTGTGTAAAGTAATACCTAAATGCGTCAATCGGGCTTTTAACTGTTTCTTTCAAAAGATCCTCTACATTTGGCCGGTATTCGTTGTCGGGTTCAGGAACCTTCGAATAAAATTCAAAAATATTTGATTTCCATGTAGTTGGATTTAGACGTGGTCGTTTGGCAGATTTCGGGCATTTGGAGGTACATGGTTGAGAAATATTATTCTGTCGAGAGGTACTTGGTTGGGAAACGTTGTTAGTATCATCTGCAGCTTTAATTTCATGATTAATTTCATGACTGTACTTCACACTTACTTGAGAGCGCAGGATACGAGCTGGAAGATGATTGGTATCGCCGGCCACTTCTTCATCCGTAAAATCAGAATCCTTATTTGTATCTACATCTGGAGGTTCTTCGGGAGGAAAAATCGATATATATTCAGGCATTTCATTTTCTTCTTCGAGAGCCTCCAGAGGTTCGTGAAAAAGTAACCCCTTGCCATCTCTTCCTGGTACATATCTGAAAATAACAAACGATAATCCATATTCCCAGTGGCAACTCAAGTTGCCATGTACTTTTATATATGTATATTGAAAAAAGTAAATCCCTCACGAATAACAATTATAGTTAAAAATTGCGACAAAAGCTTGCTATTGAAGAAAATAAATCTTTGGTTTGAAAAAATATATATACTGATGTGATCTTGATTATTGATATGAGATAATATTCTTATTTGTCATTTAATTTAATCAATGCATTAATAATAATGTAATTAATTAACCAGATCACATATCAATATGTTTTCAATCTCAGGGCGAATTATAAAATTAATTACTTACTTACGTGGCTTCTCAATATTTTTCAATGGTTCCTAATCGGGATAGGAAAGAAAAGAGTAAAAAAATACACACATATGGGTTACAATTATAATCAAAATATTGTTTATTTTATTTAAATGGCAATCACTGCTTAATATGTGCTAGATCTTATTATTCTTAAACATAACATTTACAAATGGGAATCTTATTTCCTTTTGGTTTCCAATTGAAAGTTTTTATTAACATTTAACTATTAGGATTTATTAGCAACAATTCTATTTAAGTTTGATGAAGCTTTTCTGATATTATTGATTATGTTCTTCAATTTATAATGTGGTATTTAATACGAAAAACCCATACATTCATGTCCAAACAAATGAGACTGACCTTTTTCTGGTGAACTGAGAATGTCTTCACACAAGACCCGTTTCCTGCTATCCTTGGCTGCGATCAAAACCTCGTCCTGGCTTTCAGTAATGTTCTCCTTTGAAGATTAGCTCGTATAGCTCTCGTTCCTGCTTCTGTCGTGATGCTGTGTTCTACCTTTTTCGAAACTGCAATCAGCTACCGGGACACTCTTGGCTCAAGGAGCTTCTTTACTCTCAACCTGGCCTACCTCTCGTTCCACGATAGATCTCCACACTCACGGAACTACACCGGCTTTCTCACTCTCCGTACACTACCGTCTACTACTGGACTTCACTTCTCCACAGCTCAAAACATTCTGATCTCTATTTGTCATTCATTCCCCTACTTTCTAAATATCCCTTCCAGATTCACAAATCAACCTTCCACCACCAACTCTCATTCGCAGTATTCCTCAAAACCAATTTTTAATCTTTCTAAATATACTTAATGGATTTCAAAAAAAAAATAGTTAATTCCCATTCTAAAATTACTTTCTACTATTTACAAAATTTAATGACCTATTATCTACTTCAACTGAGTCTTATTTAGCATAGGCTAATGATCGAACCTTCCGCGAACAACGATAATGACCTATTATCTATTTCAACTGAGTCTTATTTAGCATAGGCTAATGATCGAACCTTCCGCGAACAACGATAATGGTACGCGCCATTCACTTTGTTTATTCTCGGCGCATTGTCCCGAGTTTCGTAAGCTTCTTCTAATCACTTCTTAAAATTACATATAACAATTCGTTGTATACAGGTTGTTCTAAATTTATATGCCCGTGGTTGAGAAAATTGAAAATATTTTATATTAAATTGAATTCTGTTTATAATTATCAAAATTTAATTTTCATATCAAATAGAAATATAACAATACATATTTGTATACTTACATTGAACTGTCGGCTGCCATGAATATAACTAAACACGTATAACACCAAACACCACTAAGAAAACTATCGATACAAACTGGTTGAATGATACATACAAACTGTGGCTTTGCTGAATTTGTTAGCCGATAACCCCCTCCACCTAACTTAAGTGCACTTTGCAAATTACACAGTGGCAGAGGGGCGGGGAAGACATTCATAGGCGTGGCAACTGTAGTTGCCACCGGGCATGAATGGGTTAAGACCAATAGTAATCGAGCTATACTTTATTATATGTTAGCTCTTCTTCGTCAAATGCTAAATATTGTAGCTTCAAAGTCAAAAGACGGCATTTTTCGAGGATAACTTGTTTATACTTATTTAAAGTATTTAAAAATATCTATCTTTTCAGCGAAAAAGTAATCGGAATCTTCCCCCTACTAACCACCCTAATTAAAATTAGTCATTGACCTTATTTGGTTTTCTTTAGTTATGTATTATTTATGGATTCTAGAGGCTTGACCTGCTTATAATGATTAGTTTAAAAAATAATGGAGTGAAAAGCGAATAACGAATTTTTGAAGTTTGGTAAAAAATGCCCTTTTCTTCATAATAGACAGATTAGCATCAGAGATACGAAAAAATATTTAAATATAAAATTGTGGGTCATTTAATTCCCAAGAACCTGGTTAAAAAAAATTTTTTACGGCAAACACTGAGTGAGCTATTGACAATTAAAACTTGTATTAGCATGCCAAAAAAACCTTACTCGCCTCTTTTTGCGACTGAGGATTTTAAAAGGATTTAATAACAATATCTTTATAGATCTTGTAAAAAACTACAAAATTATTATTTAACAAACTTCCTAGAATAAAAAATAAAAAAGTTACGGTTAAAAAAATCAATATATTTTTTTGGAAAAAAAAAGGAAAAATCCAGTTGGAAGCATAATAATGTAAGTGAGCGGTATTTTTAGTCATTGGCCTTATTTATTCTTCTTTATTTGTACATTAGTAATAGATTCCAGAAGTTTGACTGGCGTAGACTGATTAGTTTTAAAAAAACTGAAGTTAAAATCGAATAACGAATTTTTGTAGTTTGGTAAAAATGCCATTTTCTTCAGATTAGAAAGATTAGCATCAGAGATACGAACAAATGTTTAAATATGAAATTGTAGGTTATTTAATTCCCAAGAAATTGGTTTAAAATTTTTTTTACGGCAAAAATTGAGTGAATCGTAAATGAATACATAATATATCGAAAACATTGATTTCTTCGATATAAAACTAACACTTTCGATAGCGAATAAATCAAAAACTATTAATTTTATTTAAAAATGTGTAGAACATTTTTTGCTTAAAATGAATGTATTTATCAACTTTTGTGGTCAAAATATAATAAAAAATTTCCACCCCCGAGATGGGGTGGCAACCACCTCCATGGTAAAAGCGCCTTTAGGCCTCATATCGAATTTGATGCCTGTACTATCCACTACTTATTCTCAAATTTTCAAGCAAATCGATCCATTCTGTAAAAATTGCGAGGTCAAAAGCTTCGGTTGCTGGATTATTCCTTTTCATAGTTAATTTTTTGGTGAACAGATTAACGAATTTCGGTATTTTTTTATTATTTAAGAATTTTTTTAATATTTACACAGTTGGACAAAGCTTTACTCAAATTTCTTCTTTGAACTTATACTGGGTGAAAAAAAATAAATGTTTTTATTATGTTAAGTTTGAGACACTCTGTAGGAGGACAAGTTACAAGTGAGTGTATACATCAACATGATGTTGTAGTATTATGTTTTTGCTTTTTGAGTGTCTCTGATATCTTTAAAAACAAGGAAAATAGGCGGCTTTACTCTTTACCATGACGTGTTTTAACTGAAACAAAACTAAATTAAAAATAAAAAAAAATCAATTGGAAAATCCCAATAGTTGGCTGTATACCATAGTTTAAAAAAAAACAAAAAAACCTATACAGAGGTAAAAACTTCAAATTGTATTTTGGTATAAAATCATTTATTTAAAAACTATCTAAAAGTCATCCACATGGATTGCAAAACGTTTTCGTTCTGAACAGAACATCTTCAGTGCCTGGAATGAAGTATTTCCACGTTAGATTAAGGCAAAAAGGTTAAAATTGTTACTGTTAATGAGAAAAATATGTTAAGAATACTTACCTTCCGCAAAGTATTTGTATTCTATTTCTCATGATCATCTTTCATTGCGTCACAGTTTTTCGATTTCTTTCTAACGTATTAAATTGTATATGACAGAAAAAAAGGCACGTCGTTGATTACTTTGGTAATTATTCTGGTTCGGTGATTATTCTAGTTGTCGATAGATGGCGCCATAATAAAAAAATATTTTTTTTTAATTAGATAATAATATTGCAAATATAATCTGTATAATTTATAAGACTATACAAATCAAAGAAAATACCATTTTATAAATGCAAGAAACGCATTTGATTTGTTTTTATTCCAAATTAAAAATAAAATGTGACAACTGTCAGATTTAACTAAAATGTCATATTAGAATAAATGTCATAAATGTGTATTATCACGGACTTACCCTTTTTCCTATCATTAGTTACGCACTGAAAAATGATCATGAAAAGGACAATAACTAGCACACCAATGAAGGTGGTAACTTCATAATATATATAATGTAAGCCATATATTTTTCTCATTAACAGTCACAATTTTAACCTTTTTGCCGTGAAAATACTTCATTCCAGGCACTGAAGATGTTCTGTTCAGAAAGAAAACGTTTTGCAATCCATGTGGATAACTTTTAGATAGTTTTTAAATAAACTATTTTATACCAAAATACATTTTGAAGTTTTTACTTCTGTATAGGTTTTTTTAACAATAAAAAAATTTCAGTTAACAAAGCTTTAAAAAACAAAACAGAAAAATACATAAAGATGCCTTACTATGAACACCTCGTATCTCATTTTAGAGATAATTTGACAAAAGAGACCTTAAACTGAATTTTACATACTTTTACCCAAAACAATACTTCTTTTATCGCAACATAAGACGCAACATAAGAGACAACATAAGATACGATAATTTCTAATGGAGGCTCTTTGATGTTTTGGGATGAAATCTCCTTGAGAGTAAGTACGGATTTGGTGTCTTTACGTTTAGGCTCTGTAAATAACCAGAGGTTTACATTCACTTGTTTTCTTTCTTTGAACACTTTGTTTCTTTTGTACTTTATATAGAAAATAATTTAATCTTATTGTATGATAAGACACAGCCCCCTCACGTATTGTCGTTACTCCATATTTAAGTGAAGTAAATATTCGGATATTGAATTGGCCCCCTCACAGTCTCGACATGACTCCTATTGATCGCTTATGGGTTATTGTCGGTAGACAATTAGGACTTCGTCAGCTCCTTCCTGGGGGTATTCCCATCTCGGCTCACTATAATCCTTGAGTCCTTAATGATACCCCAGGTACATTTTAAAAACCCCCCAGGTCGGTTCGAAGATTAACAGTTAGGTATTAGTACTCCATTAGTAGGTACAATAATAATTGTATCTTGGAATTATAGAATAAGGAAAATTTCTTATTAATATAGGAAAACATCCTACCCTCAATACCCTTTCCTTCTATATTGTACAGAAATTTTGGGCTCTTTGCGAATTTAAGAAACAGTTTCTCTTGGTTGGAAATGTTGGCCGTGGAATCGATTTCGCTACTGATGCATATCTGGGTATCTGCTACGCCACTGCTCATGTAGTCAAAAGCAATTACGTTTTTATTTTGAAATTATACCTAATTTAGCTTCTGTGTATTATGGTAAATGTTCGGCTTTTTATCCATTTTAAAATAAAAATGGATTGCCGGTTGTAAGGCAATCTTGTTTAAATTTTTCTTCAGTGTTTTTAACCTTTAACTACACGCGCTGGCGTATTTTGTACGCCGATATAAGAATTCTACTGCAAATATATTTAAAAATTAAATTTTTGACCTTGTTTATGTCTCTAACCTATCACTGGAATGTGCTTTACAATTTGTTTTTAGTTTCGTTATAATCGGCGTTCTGGGAAGATCGTAATTTAGAGTTTATTATTTGTTGTTTCCGGTGGTGCACAATTTGCGCCACGATTATATTAATATAAGTAGTAATAGTAATATTTCAATTGTTTTTTAGTCATTATGGCACAAAATATATTTTTTCTATGGATGCTATACAATGAGCAACTTCTCTCACTACTTACATACATTCAAAACGAACAATTTCTAAGGCAGTGAGAAAAGGCGGCCATTGCAGTGAGAAATATTTTTTCTCACGGGTTCACCGCCGGTTTACATTCATAGGATCGCCATTTCCATGATAACATGCACAATACAAACACAATTATTTTTGTCAAATAAAATGTGTTCAAACTTGTCAAAACTTATGAAAAATTACCTTTTAAGACCATTCAACTGTAAATTATAATTTTAAATAATTAAAGTATATAAATATTAAGAATATTAAATACTGATGTGTATATATGTATTTTATTTCAATTTAGGCATATAATATACCTAAAAGCACCTAAATTATTTAATTTTGAAATTTGAACTCTTGACAAAAACGCATCCATAGAAAAAGTACAGTGCAAAACACGAGAGAAAATGACATATTTCTCTCTCGCTTGATTTGTCGCACTCGCCTCGTGCCTCGGCTCGTGCCAACAAACTTCTGCGCTCGTGAGAAATATGTCTTTTTTTCTCTCTTGTTGTACAATATACTATTTCTTTATAAACAATACTTTTTCTCCAGTAAAAAATCACATTTCAAAAATTTTTTTATTAGCAATTTTATTTATCATGGAATCCAGTTATTTCGTAATTCCAGTTATAAATCCCAATTGGCTTACTGAGAAGGAACTACAAGTATTCACCGATGCCCAATAAGGTTTATAACAAACAACTAAGTGTATTTTTTCAAAAAAAAAATAAATAAATAAACAAATCCGCTGTTATTGTGTATTTTCTTGTGGCGTATAAAGTACGCCACGCATGTAGTTATGTCATAACTTGTGCGCGGGCAGTTAAAGGTTAATATGTTAAAATATTATCACATTATTATAATTTTTAATATTAGTTTTTATTTTTATTGGGCAATGTATAATTATACATATATCCATGCCCAATAAGGTATATAACAAACAAATAAGTGTATTTTTTCAAAAAAAGTACGCCACGCGTGTAGTTATGTCATATCTTGTGCGCGGGTAGTTAAAGGTTAATATGTTAAAATATTTTTTAATATTAGTTTTTATTTTTATTGTGCAATGTATTATTATACATATATCCATTCATTAAAATGTATTCTATAATAGTTATTTCTGAAACAGTTCGTGAAGTATACTTTTTGCGAACGCACGCGATTGTTAGAGCACGAGCGACAGCGGAGCGAGTGCTATACATCGCGTAAGTTCGCAAAAAGTACTTCACGCACAGTACAGTTTCATACAGTATTTTATCTACGATAAACAAATAAAAAAACTGTAACTCTTTGTCACTGGAATTCATTTCTATTCTACAATTTTTAGAATTTTGACATTTAAAAATCCTAACTACTCTCAAACCACAAAACTGTCAAAAATTTTGTTGTAAGTCATTGCTCATATTGTCATCACCATGACAACGCGAAAGTTAAGGATATTTGATTATATGAAAGTGTGCCAAAAAACCCATTGAAAGTGTGCGAAAAAGTAAATCCCATTTAAAATACATTGTTACTTCACGCACACTTTAAACCCTTCACGCACTGCTACCTATAATGACAGTTTTCACAAACTAAAAACTTATACATAATACGACATAGAGTAGATAAACGTATTTATCTACTCTATGTCATATTATGTGTAAATTTTTAGTTTGTGAAAATTTGCCATTATAGATAGCAGTGCGTGAAGTGTTTAAAGTGTGCGTGAAGTAACAATGTATTTTAAATGAGAGTTACTTTTTCGCACTGTTTTTAACACACTTTTATAATATAATCAAATATCCTTAACTTTCGCGTTGTCATGGTGATGATATAATGAGCAATAAATTACGACAAAAGTTTTGACAGTTTTGTGGTTTGAAAGAAGTTAGAATTTTTAAATGTCAAAGTTCTAAAAATTGTAGAATAGAAATGAATTCCAGTGACGAAGAGTTACAGTTTTTTTATTTGTTTATGGTAGGGTAGATAAAATATTGTATGAAACTGTGCGTGAAGTACTTCTTACGACCTTACGCGATGTATATCACTCGCTTCGCTATCGTTCGTGCTCTAAATATCGCGTGCGTTCGCAAAAAGCATACTTCACGAACTGTTTCATAAATAACTATTTTTGCATTGAGGTGTAAAATTATTTGGTAGTAACAATAATTAATATCCCATGAGCCGAGCTGGTATATTTTATATCGGACAGTTTTAATCTTTGCGCCGACTTGGGGCATTTTTAAATGACCTACCTGTTTCTTGGGCCCAGATAGGCACTGCCCCCTTCCTGTTGCTCTGTAAGATATAGAAACTATAGTTACTGCTATCTGAAACTCTCTAGAACAAAATCAAATAGCCTGTTTTATATCCAGCATGCATAGACGATGTGAAACGCTGTTATTAGAATAATAGGAACAATATATTTGATATTAGTTATTATACTAAAGTCACAATAAAGATACATTAGAAATAAACAAACCAAGACACGTGGAATATTATATCAAGAATTACCAAATCATGATTTACAATGTATAAAAATTGTAAATCCCAAATCATGGTTTACAAAGTCTTCTTCTTCTACTTCATGTGCCTTGTCCGTTTTGGACGTTGGCTATCATCATAGCAATTTTAATTTTGTTTGCGGCGTTTCTGAATAACTCGATTGATGTTAGTCCAAACCATTGGCGTACATTGGACAATACGGGAGTGCTCCTCATAACATTCAACGTGTCTTGGTTTGTTTATTTCTAGTGTATATTTATTGTAATTATAGCGTAACTTAAGTTATGCTTATTTCTCTTTTTCAGGTTTTGTTAGCTGTTGTTATTTATTATTAGTTGATTATTGTTTTAGTTAAAACACATGTTAAAGAATAAAACCGCCTGTTTTCTTTGTTTTTAAAGGCATCATAGAAAATAAGATATTCATAAAATACGAGAATATAATATAATTTTGATCGTCTAGTCCGAATTGCGTTCTGTTTCTTGGGCCTTGTCGAATTTGGTCCCTAATATTTTGCTTACCTGGCCACCGATAACGTCTAGTCCGAATTGCGTTTCATTTCTTAATTAGCCAACCCAATTGCGGTCAGAGGATAGCTTAATGAATATTAGGTAAGCAGGGAAATATAATAAACGTAATATCAACTAACAGTTTATTTTTATATAATATATAAAATTAAAAAGCACCGAATTTTATAACTAACACATTTAACTAAATTGTATCTTGAAATTTCAGCCCTGTTATATACTGGTTAATTTTCTGTTCGAGAAAAATATATTTGCTGGAGGTAGCTTTATCTACATTTCTAGAAATATTTTGTTTAACAGAATTTATCTTTATATAAGAATCGGTTTGAAAGCGCTTTAATGTTTCAACAAACAAAAAAATATTAGGATGTGGAGACAAACAATAATTTTTAAATTTTGAATGAAATCCCTCACAAGAATTAGTTGTTCTATATATATATATATATATATATATATATATATATATATATATATATATATATATATATATATATATATATATATAGATGCGCTATTCTTTGCCCAAATTTATGGAGGAAATGTGGAGTCCTCTTCGATATACGTTTCAACTAGATAGTTTCCAAATGCGTCAACTCGATGATCATCTGGTTTTTCAGGCATAAAATCTTCCACAAAACAATCTTCAACTTGGCTCGGAGGAAGATACATTAGGCCAAAAATATGCTTCAGCCATTTACCTATTTCTAAGTTCTCGTTCTTATACTCAGAACTCAACCCCACATTTTGTACTTTACGCCACCTGTAGCAAGATTATAGAATAAATTCTTTATTTCAGAAAGTACTTGCATTCAAGAAAAAGTTTGAAACAGGTCAAATTTTATAAAAAAAATACATCTTTAAAAAATAATGAGAATATTTAGGAGCCAATTTTTTGACAGAGGTCAGAGGACAAAAAATAAATTTTTTTGAAGATATTTTACCTACAATTCTTGTTTTACCTTATATCAAATGCTGTTTTTTGTAAAAAAAAATTGAAAAAACAAATATTTGAAAAAAGAAATTAGAGTGAAGTTTGAAATAAACATATTGAAATGTTTTGTTTTACAGCAAAAAATATGATGACGTCATAACTCAATTTTTTCTTAACAATCTACTATTGGCCAGTTACATTGCTATACGTATTACTTACCAAGCTTAAGCAATATGAAATCGACAACCAACAACATTTGCTTCCGGAAAAACTTCTCGCACGCTGGAGTGGATACGTAATTCGTAATCAATCACTATTTTCCTTGGATTTAAATTGCATCCCAAATCTTGACATTTTTCTTTAATAATTCGAATAATGATTTGTAAGTGAATGTTTGCTTATTAGGTAACAAACAAAATGCAACGGGAACATAAGTGTCATTAATCAATGTATGTAATGTAAACATTTGAAAAAAAATGTGCAATAATCGAATGTTCCATCGATAAATAAAGTGGAATTGTTACACATAAATGAAAGATTAGACATACATGAAAAACAATAATATTAAACTGTTCATCATTAATCAACAAAAACTGTTCATTTTTGATAGTACCTAAATATTTCAATTTGTTTCAAAAATTCTTGAACATCCTTGGCTGATTTTGGCAATTTTGGAACCGTTTTCAATCGCGTGCGATTAATGTTCTTTTTTATGTATTGGACATCTTTTGTTGACAGAAAGATAACTACTTCGCTTTGCTTTTCGATTTCCTTGTGTAACAACTTCGCAGGCCGTTCCGCAATATTTTCTGTTGCTTTTCTTTTAAAAGAATTCTTAACTTTCTGGCGAATTAATACTTCTTCAGCAAGCTCATGATTGTGTTCACTACTAACTTTTGAAAACACATTATTTAATGTATATGGTTTTGCTTTACACTTTTTATTTGTGCAATACCACACAGTTTCAGCAAACTTTTTTAATTCCCGAACTTTTCTAAATTTGAATTTTTGAAAAACTGTAAATGGTTTTCCCCGTTCACTTAACATCATTTCAAAATCCATTGCGCGGTGCGATTGTCTAAGTTCACTCTTTACTGTTTGGAAATAAACGGCAATTTTAAAAATTCCACCCTGTCAAGTTAACCTCCACTTTCTCTTATTTTTACTAAGAAACTAATTAGGTAAACCCTGCAAACCCAGGTAATACTGTGTAGGATTAAATTTTATTGTTAGAAACGGAACGCAATTGACCATACAAAACACATTAGCGATATTACCTGAAAATCCCTCAAAATTTTGGACGCAATTCTGATACCTCCAATTTTGATATATACCCGCCTTTGTAGCTTTTTCTCCCTACGAGGTATCTTATACTTAAAGTTAGAAAAACATGTCTTTTTTCCAAACGGTATAAGTACAAAATATAAGTTTGAGTAAACCTTTGCCCATCTGTGTAAATACCAAAAAAATCTAAAATAATAAGAATCCGTTATGTTCAGGAAAAATCAGTTATGAAAATGAGCATAATTTTAGGTGATGCATAACTTTTGAAACTATGTGTATATATAGTTACATTTTTAAATCAAGAGCCAAGATAATTTTAAAATCTGTTCCGCGACTATTTTGGGTAAAAGCCAAAGCTCTTGAAGCTAATAATATTTGGAAGTAAGACCACATTGTTTTCTCGATGTTGTCAGCCTCCAAATTTCTATCAGCACTAATGCACGAACTTTAAGGGGATAATGGCGAGAGGTATCAGCTCCCGAGACTCTATCTCATGTTGAAAGTGTTTCGCTAAAATGATGGCGAAGTTGTTGAGAGATTCCTGAAAATTTTATGTGGCGTTATTTAATGTGTGGAGTTTTTACAAAGTTAGAGACAGCTTCGAGTCAAGTAGGTGTATTTGTGTTAAATAATTCTGCTCAGATATTGACACCGACACGTAGAAGGAAGTAAAAGAGTTGACACATTTTTTTTTGTATGAAATATTACTTGTACAGAATATGTCATGAGAAAGGAAGAAAAAAATACTCCAAATATGATACACGTAATGTATTTCTAAAACAGGGGCATTACATTCTACTCTCACTTTTATTACCGTCGGTACTTCTACTTTTGATTTGATTCGAAATACAGCCAGGAGTTATTTATTCTATTTATTATTTACATTCTTTCTAAATTCTTAAAATGGAAAGTTTTCAGGGGTTTGTTGAATACGATAGTATTAGAAAAACTTTATAATAAGGCAAAAACTTTCAAAAATGTATAAACATTTTCAATTTCTTTGCAACACGAAAATGCAGCAGCTGCATAATACTCTGGTTAAATCGGAGAGTGCAGAAAGAGTCTATACCGGTTTCGAAGGTCTTTTTCCATTCATCAGTAGTCCCATATCCTCTTCTATTCCGATTTCCCTAGGCATCATACTTTGGGCCTTCCCGAATTGCAAAGAAAGAAATGTCACGAATGAACTAGGGCCATCTATCGAAAAACAAAATAAGTTATCAATCGAAGTAGCACAGAAAACGACAATAAATATCGTTTCCATACTACCACATTTACAACAGGTGGAAGGATTTCTTTGGTTACACCTCCTGAGATTTTCAAAATTTATAAATCATACAGAATGCCGAGGAAATTAAGATGAGCGAATTTTAAATAATTCACAACTCATCTGCTCAGCGTGGTAAAAGCTCCAACAAGAAAGATTCCTTAACACTCAAACAAAAGAGTAAATGAATTAAAAATGTATAAACATTTTCAATTTCTTTGCAAAACGAAAATGCAACAGCTTCATAATACTCTGGTTTTTCGTTTTGCAAAGAAATTGAAAATGTTTATATATTTTTAATTCATTTGCTCTTTTGTTTAAGTATTAAGGAATCTTTCTTGTTGGAGCTTTTACCACGCTGAGCAGATGAGTTGTGAATTATTTAAAATTCTCTCATTTTAATTTCCTCGGCGTCCTGTATGATTTATAAATTTTGAAAATCTCTGGAGGTGTAACTAAAGAAAGTGTTCAACCTGTTTAGACCAATCAAGTTAGTAAAGTATAAGCCGTTTTTCGACATAATTGAAAAGACGAGGTTTGACAGTTGAAATGTGTAGTAATAGATATTACAAAAAGGCTACCATCTTGGGATTCATCAATTTTTTAGTGGAACATTTTTTAAATAAACAATCAAAACGTCAAACTTAGTTTTTTGCTTATAACTTAAAAACTTGTTTATTTAGAAATTTGACATCCACAGGTAACTTTTTGAGAAAAAAAAAGATACATCGAATGAGATACACCAAATTAAAATCGGTTAATAAACAAAAGAGTTATTGCAAAACGGACGACAAAATCTCTGTTTTTGAATATTGTTAATAACAATTTTATTGTTTATTAAAATATGTTTAAATATACCTAAACTTGAGGGCATTATGGTGTTTGAATGGTGTGAAAAAAATGGTCCAGATCTGTTGAATAGTTTTTGCAAAATTTAATTTGTTTATAAAATTTTTTGAAAAACGAGCTAAGTTCTGAGGCTGGTCCAGTTAATATGGCTGAATGTATCTCAATAGTCAGGGACTCATTTCCTTCGTTAAGATGTATACTAATACCCTATGAAAAAAAAAGTAAAAAAAATTACATGTACGTACACAAAATTATTTGTTAATAAATAGCAGTTTTTAAGCTTATAATCAATTACAATAATTTCGTAGAAATTAGATCAAATTAAATGGCAATAAAAAAAACTGAAAGCTGGTTAAAATACACAACTTTTAAAAAAAATTTTAGGTCCTACGACCCTTGGGGTCTAAGATAGCCCCTTTTTTTGAAAAAATCACTGTTACGTTAATTAACAACACTAAGATCTGAAATTAACCAATCTTTTATAAGAAAAGTCAAAGTTTTTAACAAAGTTTTTTGCAAGAAAAAATGTTAAAAATTGTTTAAACAGTATTGTTATAAAGAAAGAGTATTTTGCGTTCCGACTAAAGTAAAAAAAAATGATGGGCGCAGCCGAATGAGAATAAATTCGCGGACTAGCATTCGCTAGCGCTAGACCGTTGCAGCCCATTTTTAACATTGACAGTATACCGGATTTGAAGCTTAATATTATATTTATATATTTTGGTAGAAACTTGAATGTTATGAATATTACTATGTTGCACATTTATTTAGTAAAATTATATTTTAAATAAATAAATTTAAAAAATAACAATAAAAAGGCCACAAAGTCAAAATATTCAACAGAAAAAAAGTTAGAGACGAGTGGTACGTGGTACTCCCCCCAAAAAAAACGCTCTTTTCTCGAGATATCAACCACGGTGTGATGAATGGCTAATTTTGGTCTTGCTTTATACTTTTTATGGTGCTGAAAACGAAAATGAGTTTTATTTTGAATTTTAGATGGGGAAACATTGTCAAAATCGCAATTTTACCCTAAAAATAAAAAAAAAATGAAATCACGTTTTTCTTAAAATAAAAGTTACACCACTTTTTTTCCATAAAACATTTTGTTCTCTGTACTCTAGATTTTAACTTAAAATTAATTAAACAGCTAAATTTCAAATTTTGTTACTCAACTTTTGCGATTAAACTTTGCAATTCAAGAATCTGCACCTTTTACTTCAAACAATTTATAACTTTCTTTATGGCAAGACAGAAATATTGAAGCATGTCCCATTGTCTTCAGAAAGGTGAGAAATATATACTATAAAAATATCAGAAAAAAATATTACAATGGAACAGATTTGTAGCAAATTAAACTCAAAAAAAGGTGATTTTTTTTTAATTTTAGGGTAAAGTTGCGATTTTGATAATGTTCCCCCACGTAAAATGCAAAACAACCCTAATTTTAGTTTTGAGCACCATCAAAAATATAAAGTATGACCAAAATTAGTATCAGTATCTCGAGAAATAAGCTTTTTTTGGGGTGTGCCGTTCGTCTATAAAGTCACATAACATTTTTCCTATTGCATATTTTAAATTAAATTTTTTTGGAAAACTTCTTCATAAATTATATTTTATTTCTGTGTTAATTAAAATTATAAACTAAAAAAGTTTGTCACTCAACTTTTTTAAGTAAACATGAAACTAACGAAATCTGACGACAAAATGTTTAAAAATTAACAACTTCTCTTTTAACGTGTTGAGTCATTTTGGACTAATCTCATTGTTATCTAAATGCTTCAAAGATAACACAGTAAAATTTTCAAAAGGAAATATTTACAGCGGCTAAAAATACAGTGAGTTAAAATTGAAAAATCATCAAAATTGAATTTTCGCATTTTTGCATAAAATTTGATTTTTGAACATGTTCCACTAATTCTAGAAAAAAATTAACTCCATATTCGGATTCAGAGACCTCGAAAACATAAGGAATGACGAAAATTTGTCATTCACCTTAAAGTGGATTTTTGTGGTCGGGATAACGTAATTTTAATAGTTGCTGCCGCATGCCGGTCGCCAAACGCGCCCACTATTCAGTCAGTCGACTACGCCCGCTATTTTTTACTTTGGTCGGAACGCAAAATACTCTGTGTTTATAACACTCCTATTTAAACAATTTTTAACATTTTTTCTTACTAAAAACTTTGTTAAAAACTTTGACTTTTCTTATAAATGATTAGTTAATTTCAGCTCTTGGTGTTGTTAATTAACGTAACAGTGATTTTTTCAAAAAAAGGGGCTATCTCAGACCCCAAGGGTCGTAGGACCTAAAAATTTTTTTTGAAAGTTGCGTATTTTAACCAGCTTTCCGTATTTTTATTGCCATTTAATTTGATCTAATTTCTACGAAATTATTGTAATTGTTTATAAGCTTAAAAACTGCTATTTATTAACAAATAAATTTGTGTACGTATATGTAATTTTTTTTACTTTTTTTTCATAAGCTGTTAGTATACATCTTAACGAAGGAAATGAGCCCCGGATTATTGAGATGCATTCAGTCATATTAACTGGACCAGCCTCAGAAATTAGCTCGTTTTTCAAAAAATTTTATAAACAAATTCAATTTTACGAAAACTATTTAACAGATCTGGACCATTTTTTGCACACCATTCAAACACCATAGTGTCCTCAATTTTGGGTATATTAAAACGTATTTTAACAAACAATAAAATTGTTATTAACTATATTCAAAAACAGTGATTTTGTCATCCGTTTTGCAATAACTTTTTTGTTTATTAACCGATTTTTATTAAGCGTATCTCATTCGATGTATCTTTTTTTTCTGAGGAAGTTACCTGTGGACGTCAAATTTCTAAATAAACAAGTTTTTAAGTTATGAGTAAAAAACTAAGTTTGACGTTTTGATTGTTTATTTAAGAAATGTTCCACTAAAAAATTGATGAATCCAAAGATGGTAATCTTTTTGTAATATCTCATTCTACACATTTCAACTGTCAAACCTCGTATTTTCCGTTATGTCTAGTAAAAACCTAACTTGATTGGCCTAGTTGTCAATCTGGTGGTATGAAAACGATTTTATTGTCGTTTTCTGTGCTAGTTCGATTGATAACTTATTTTGTTTAAAAACTTTCAGTTTAATCATTAATCTTGTCATTTACTGTTTAAAATATACATATTTCGAAACATACAAAATGAAAGGCTGTTTTTGCATCTTAAGTACCAATAACTAACATTTTTTGTGTGTCCTAGTTTCATAAAAATTACCAAAAATGTAAATTTAAAAAATAATAGCCCATTACAGTGGTATAACCTGGCCTCGAGACACATACATACATGTCTACACGGAGCATTCGGATATTATGACCACCATGACTTGTGGTGAAGAAAATTGGTATCTGTGCTAGTGATGTTGATTATTCGCTCCGAGCGTTAACAAAGTGTCAAAGCATAATCGACCGACCTGCTCATGGTGGCGGTTTTTTGAAATTTTATAAGGACGCTTTGTGTATGTTTAAATGAGATATTTAAAAAAAATGCCGTGTCACGCTAGTGATACTATGTATTAATATAAACAGAAAATAAAAACGCACTTAATCTGATATAAATTCTTCACTTTCCAATATTGATTATCAGTTTGATTTTGTATACATAACCTCACTATCGCAGTTTATGTCAATAAATCTTTATTAACGAAAAAGGAAATATTTTTGTTGCACTATAAATTACAGTATAAATTAACAAGAATAAAAAACCGCTAAACGCCGTAAAAATGAGTGGCGCATAAAATATTCCAGCTACAAAAGATCTGATATGAATATTACGTGGCGCGAAAATGGATTTTCATTTGATGCAAAACAAAATTCTAGTTTTATTTTAAAAGATTTTTCCATAATATTTGCTAAATTTGAAGTAAACGCGCCACAAAAGAGTAACTTTGATACAGTTTGCATTTTAAAACTCTTTTGTGGCGCGTTTACTTCAAATTTAGCAAATATTATGGAAAAATCTTTTAAAATAAAACTAGAATTTTGTTTTGCATCAAATGAAAATTCATTTTCGCGCCACGTAATATTCATATCAAATCTTTTGTAGCTGGAATATTTTATGCGCCACTCATTTTTACGGCGTTTAGCGGTTTTTTATTCTTGTATCAGGAGTTTTTCAAAGTTATTTATAAATTAAATGTATGAAGTTGAATGCAATGTTCCTCTATTACACGTCAAGCTTTATAAATGGTCACCTTTGTTGCATTATCTCCCAAATGATCTAGTGTCCATCGAATGTACACTAGATTTTTTTTTATTCGAAATAGATTGAAAAAAAATTGAGATGGCCGGTAAATGAAGTCGGATTGCCCGTTGCCAGATCAAATTTAGCGTCGTAACCACTACAACTACATAAACCATTTTGGGAATAATCGTAAATTGGATTATACTTTTGTAGCTTAAAAACTTCTAAACGGCTTAACCGATTTTGATCAGTAAACATGAGTTTGAAACGTATTGACCAGTAGTATCTGATGGATCTAAGGTCAAGTATGAAAATTGAAGCTACTACAGGAATTATTAAGCTTGAGAAACCGTTTTTCCCACAGGAAATAGATTTTATCATACTTATGAAGCCTATAACCTAAAAAATTCAAATTTTCCGGGATATGAGGTATACACCGTTAAATTCGTCTGGTGTACTTCTATAAACGCTAAGTTATTGGCGCAATTTGTAGGTTGAAATGTTGAGTAATTGTCGAAAAACCAAAATTTTCAAAGTTTAGTTTTTCAGTTTTTCGGCTGTACTGAGCCGTGTGTATGTCTGATTCTGACGGCTTATACACCATTTGAAAGCTTAAGTCAACACTATTAATTTGATGTATTTGCGGTTCTCCTGGCTCTTCTTGATCCGAATATATATACCCCCAAAACATATGCCGTTTTGTACCTACCAAGTCCTATAGCTGGCTTATGGGTGGTCAAAAGTCACAAACTACACCGGTTCTAAATCGGCCCTGACCCCCTCTTCAAACACAGAGGAAAAATATCAAATCGGTTTAACTTTCAAACACACATACATATATATCCACAAACATTTTCCCTTTTTTAAATAAAAATTAAGTCACATTTCTAAGCTCTATAACTTTTGAATGGTATAACCGATTTTCAAAATTAGACATGCGTTGGAAAGGTAATGATTAGTACTGTTAGATGCCGCAAAGGTCGGACTTAAATTTTTGAAGTTTTTGGGAGTTTTGGGGGCCAGAACGAAAAACAGACCTAAATAGGAAGGGCCGTAAAATCGACACCCTTGGACCAAAATGGATGGTTGTCATATGAATGGGTGAGTCTTTTTCTGAACTTGAAGATGGGAGTTGGCACAATTTTCAATTCAGTCAGATTTAGAAAATTGAAAATTTCGTGTATATAATAGTGTCGCGTGTAGGGGGGCGTATTTCTGCGCCACTGGCGAGAACTGCCGTTCTCTGGTAATTTTTTCGATATAAAACTAACAGCTTCGATAACCAATAAATCGAAAACTATTAATTTTATCAAAAAAATGTATAATGAACATTTTTTGCTTATAATTAATATTTTTACCAGCATTTGCGATCAAAATATAATAAAAAATTTCCACCCTCGAGATGAGGTGGCAACAACCCCATGGTAAAAGCGTCTTTCGGCATCATATAGATTTTGATCCTTGGACTATCCACTATTTATTGTCAAATTTTCAAGCAAATCTATCCATTCTGTAAAAATTGCGAAGTGAAAAATTTCAATTCCTGGACTAATTATACTTTTGGAGCTCTATAACTTCTGAACGGTTTACCTGAAGTTGATTACTAAACATGAATTTGAAACGTATTGACAAGTAGTATCTGACCAGCATCCAATATCGAGTATGATAACTGAACGTATTACAGGAATTATTGAGCTTGAAAAACCGTTTTTCCCGTAAGAAATAGATTTGAGTATACTTATGAAGCCTATAACTTAAAAATTCGAATTTTCCCAGATATGAGGTATACACCGTTAGACGCGTCCTGAGTCCTTCTACAAACGCTCAGTTATTGGTGCAATTCGTAGGTTGAAATTTTGAGTAATTGTCGAAAAACCAAAATTTTCAAAGTTTAATTTTTCAGTTTTTTGGCTATGGCGAGCATTGTGTATGTCTCAGCTTGATCGCTTAGGCGCCACTTGAAAGTTTAACTCAACCCTATTGATTTGGTGTATTTGCGGTTTTCCTGTCTTTCCTTGAACCTAAGATATATACGCCCAAAAATATGCTATTTTGTATCTACCTAGTCCTCTAGCTGGCTTACGGGTAGTCAGAAGTCAAAAATTAGACCGGTTCTGAATCGGCCCTCACACCTTCTTGAAACACAGAAAAAAAATTCAGATCGGTGTAACTTTTTCACACACATACATACATACATACATACATACATACATACATACATATCCACAAACATTTTCCATTTTTTAAATAAAAATTGAGTCATATTTCTGAGCTCGATAACTTTTGAATGGTATAACCGATTTTCAAAATTAAACATGCGTTGGAAAGGTAATAATCTGTGCTATCAGAAGCCGCAAAGGTCGGGCTTAAATTTTTGAAATTTTTGGGAGTTTTGGGGACGAGAACGAAAAACAGGCTTTAAATGGGAAGGGCCGTAAAATCCACACCCTTGGACCAAAATGGAGAGGTAACATATGGATGGACGAGTCTTTTCCTAAACTTTAAGATGAGATTTGGCCCAATTTTCAATTCAGTCAGGTTTAGAAAATCGAAAATTTCGTGTATATATAGTGTCGCTTGTAGGGGTGTTGTGCGCCACTGGTAAGAACTGTCGTTCTCTGTGGATAACTAATGAATTCTAACAATTGTATTCAGTTACTATCACTAAAAAATAAAATATTCAAGTTTAACAAAATAATCCCATAAAACTCAATGTTAAAACGTCCTTACAAAATCTGACAGCATGTCACGTGACTGTAAGTAGAGGGGAGACGCACGGAGCCAATAGTTACTTTCGAGTATTCGTTACAAATCGTTACTTTTGTATAAAGTAATCATTTACATTATTCGTTACTTTGATTACTTTTGTTACTTTTGTATTTGAGTACCATTAATCATATCGAGAATCGCATTCCTCAGTACACATTTTGTATTAGTTTTAGTAGGATACTTTGATTACTATGATTACTTTTGAATTTAAATACCGGTAATCAGATCGAGAATCTCATTTCTCAGTATTTGGTATAAGTATAATATTCGATAATATAATAACGAAATTCACCGATCTATTTAATGGATAGAAATTCTGGATAATGGATCTTACTTATTCCTCTTCACTCCATACGGAGCATAGGGCGTCAACTGTCTGCCTCCATTCTGTCCTATCATTTGCACTAATCTTTATTTCTGCCCGGGTATTCCCAATAGCATTAATTTCTTTGTCCACACTTCTTTTCCACGTTTCTACGGGTCTACCTGGTCTTCTCTTGCCATGTGATGTGTATTCTAGGGCTTGCCTCTCTATGTCTGTAGCAGCTCTTCTTAGTGTGTGCCCCATCCAACTCCATTTCCTTTTGCACATTGTCTTAGATATAGTTACCTCGTTAGTTCTTGTCCATAATTCTTGGTTGGATAATACGCGGTTTGGCCAGTAAATGTTAAGAATCTTCCTTTTTATAAACACTTGCATCTGTCCGATACATTTTCTTGACACTTTCCAAGTTTCTTCACAGTCTTCACGTTGCTGTTGAATAATCTTATCTTTTATCTTTCATCTAATGTGAAGATTTTACTTGTCATCTGATGTGAAGACCACATTTTCCTTAGCATATTGAATGCGTTTTGAGCTATTCCTATTCTCCGTTTTACGTCCTCCTCCGTCCCCCCTTTGTTGTTCAAAATACTGCCCAAGTAGTTAAATTTCTCTACCGTTTCTAATTCCGTGCCTCCCAGTGATATTCCAGGATAATGGATCTATTATGTTAAAAATTATTAAAAACAAGGGGTGCCCGACATAATTTTGTCCAGACTAATTAATAATTAAAAATGATTTTTTTTTTATAAATTATACTAGTTTTTTTCCCGGGCAGATATTATTTTCGATTTATTGGATCATAACAATAAAATACACATAGACCAAGACAATTAGGAAAAAATAAATTATTTTTAGGGAAATGGTAAAACAGGAAAAAGTTTTTAATTGAAAAATGGGTGGAAATGCAAATACGAGTAGTGTGTATTTGTTATTAAAATCTAATGTGTTGCTTTTTTATTTTCAAAGGAACTAAGACCTGTGAAATTATATGAATTATCTACCTCGACAAATCGTATGTATAGACATATTATGTTTCTGGATGCATGCTTTGTTAAATGATATACCTTCCTCTGTTTTAGCTACTTCTCAGCGCCCTGTAATCCTGTAAAACTCTTCATACCCTTCGCCCTTCATACATAAAATTTTAGTTAACTGTACTGATACCGATCACTCGTGGAATACCGGTCCGATTCCGATATTAACCGATTATTGTAGATACAATACTCAAAATAGGTACTCGCTCTGATGCGATTAGTACGAAGTAACGAAGTAATCAGAGTAATCAAAGTAACGATTTGCCTCTCTGTATAATAATCGTTACTTTCAGTATTCGTAAGTAACGAGTACTTTGTAACGACTAGTTACTTTTTCAACATCACTAATCTGTGCTAGCCATATACGAAGCCTTCCACATAATTGCCGACCAGATGCTGCAACACATTCAAACGTAGTTTTATCGAGGAAGAACTACTTCTTTGTGTAAAGGGCATATACATAATGAAATATTTATATTAGGTTTGTTTCAACACAACGAAATATCGTCATATAAGTATCACGCTCCTGCGTAGTAAACAAAATGTGTTCCAACAAACAGATAATCGTTCATCGCATTTTTCTTCCGGTTGTGCCAATAACAATTTTGATCATCCAATGACAGTTTTTTGACGATCATTTCAGTATACGGATAAATGCAAGTACTGAAGCACTGGTTGGGCTGACCAGCGCGCACTAGGATCGGTTTTCGAATTACCATAACCGGATGGTACAAATAATAGACACGCGCATAAAAACGGTACAAACAGTTTCGTGATGATTTCTGGACCGTACAAAAATTGTGTGTTGGAATAAACCTATTCTGTGCTGGCATGTCCTCCTTCTTTGGGAATAGCGTAAAGCTCTCTCTCTCCCGGTTTTTTTGCATTGTATTCCTAATGTCTGGTCATGTTGTGTGCGTGTGTATATCCATTGCTTTAGATAAAGTCATCTGCTCTAGTAGTACTTGTTCAGAAATTTTGCTTTTGACTATTAGCAGGCTGATCGTTCTATTATTTTGTAGAAAAATTGCGACTTTTCCTGGTTTCGGAATCACATGTATGTGCTATTTTTATCGTTCCCAGGATGTGCGTAAAATTGTGCGCTATTTCTGATGTTTCTTATTTTTCAGAAAGTTCTTTGTCAGTGTCTTCCACTTAATTGATAAAATTGTCGTCTCCGAATTGATTGTAGTTTATCCCGTGTTCTCTTTTTCGTGTTTTCCTTGGGGTTTCTGCTCTTTATAATATGCTGATTATGTACTTTAGAAAGGAACTACAACATTAACGGCGTTTTATTATTTCATATGGTCAATGGACCTCCAAATATGAATAAACCGCGGAGTGCTACCATTTAAAGTGGTGCGTTTTTAAGAAAGGTGTGAATTAATCCCTAGGCGCAGGGTACATTACGGTGAGTTCTATGCGCTTTTGGTACAAACACGTATACAAAAAAATTGTTCCAGATTACATTTACTCTATAAATGAACAACTTTTATTTAAAGTCAAAAGTGTTTTTTTTACAAAAATATTAAAAAAAAAGCATAACAAAAACGAAAGAAATCAATTTTATATTTTGCCCCATAACTTTTTTCCATGGAGATATAAGTCTAAGTAGTGCTTCACGAAAAAAAACTTCCATCTTTTCTCTTTAAAATGACGTTTGATAGAAGCATTTAGGATTTAAAGTTTCCAAAATATGATTTTTCAAAATTCTCAAAATTTTTAAAATTATTTCGCAAACATTGTTCTGTAACGTTTTTCTACGCAGTTCGGGGTATATACAATGGTACAATTAGTAGAAAGAGGAGTCAATTAGAATTAAAATGGTCTATTGTATAAGGTTGTACGATTTTTTTAAAGCAAGTTATGGTTTTTTAAAATTTTATTCTTTTAACGATTTTGATTTTTTTACGATTATTTTTTCTTCGATCTTCTACTTGTCCGATTATCTGTTACTTTCCTTTTAACTCAGTCAAACATTACGAATTACTAACATTACGAATAAAGTAAGAGGTAAAATACAACCTTGTTTAACACCGCTTTAGGCAACGTTAGGTATTTTTTTGTCCAACCTGACTAGACTAACCTGACGTAATTATAGCTTGGTGGTAAGAAACTTTGTGTTAAAAAATATTATTATTAGCCATAGGCAGATTTATTAACGACTGTCGAGATAGAATGACTAGATCATGCGGAGAAAAACAATTATACTCTATTCCACGAACATACGCCTGTTTTGGATTACTTCGACAACGAATATTTTACTGTGCAAAATAAGAAGAACGAAAGTAAATTGCAAATTACATTGTTGTTTATTGGAATAATTATTAGCGCCATTTACTTTCGTACTTCTTATGTTGCACAGTAAAATATTCGTTGTCGAATTAATCCAAAATAGGCGTATGTTCGTGGAATGTCCCATAGTAATATCCAACACTTTTTTTGACTTGCCTAAGCGACGACTTTACACCTGGAAATCTCCTATGGACACTTGTGGAAGAATAGTAAGAAATCAAATTAATTATATCTGTATATCAAAAAGAAATTCTATCTTATCCTCCAAAACATATCCAGGAGCAGATGTACCCTCCAACCACAACTTACTAGCAACTAAAATATTAGTTAAATTTAAAAAGATTAAAAAACCCAAAATATCTCCTAGGATCAGCAAAGATAAACTTTCAAATGCGAAAGTGAAAGAAATAGTAACCGATAAATTAGAAGATCAGTTTTAGAAATTTGGAAATAAAAATTCAGAAGCACAATTATGGGAGCCATGCAAAGAAACATTGGAAAAAGTCCAAGAAGAACATCTAATGTAAAATCAGCGTAGGAATGAGCAACAGTGGATGACAGAAGAGATATTGAATTTAATGGATGCATGAAGAAAATATATGAATGTTAATCTAACAGAATACAAAAAGCTAAACAGTATGATTCGAACAAAAATATGATCAGCTAAATCAGAGTAGCATAAACAACAATGTAAAGAAATTGAGAACTACGAGCGTATCTATGACGCATTCAATATGCACAAAAAATCGAAAGAAGTTGCAGGACTGAATAGAAAATGTAATCCTCCAATAATCGAAGATAAAAACGGAAAAATTATAATTAATATCGAAGGTCAACTAATACGATGGACAGAATATATAAAGGAATTATTCGATGATGAAAGAAGCGAACTGGAAACGCTAGATGACATGAGTGGTCGTCCAATAACTAGGGAAGAAGTGCAATACGCTAGAAGAACGCAAAAAACGGCAAGGCGATCGGACCCGATGGGATTTACGTGGAAACACTAAAGCTTTTAGGTACCGAGGGCATTAGGATGCTTACGAAATTATTCAACTTAATCTACGAAAGCGGAAAAATTCCTAAAGATTGGCTTAAATCCTCATTTGTTGTACTACCAAAAAAAAAAACACAGAGCCACAAAATCGCACCATCAGCCTAATGAGTCATGTATTGAAAACTTTTCTCAGAATAATTCATCAAAGAACATATAGAAAAATTGAGGAAAGAATCTCAAGAACTCAATTCGGTTTTCGCTGTGGCCTTGGAACGCGTGATGCACCATTCGCAACCCAAGTTTTAATTTAAAGATGCAGAGATGTAAATCATGACGTTTTCATGTGCGCGATTGATTTTGAAAAGGCCTTTGATAAAGTTCGCCATGAAAAAATGCTACATATTCTCAAAAATTACTGGTCTGGGCGGTAGGGACATTAGAATAATCGCAAATTTGTATTGGGGCCAGGCTGCATGTGTTAGGGTTGGGAATCAATGCTCTGAAGAAGTAAAAATCAAGCGTGGAGTTCGACAAGGCTGTATATTGTCACCAGTGTTGTTTAATCTTTACGCTGAAACAATCTTAAATGAAGTGTTGGAAAACGCAAAAGAGGGAACACTCATTAATGGTATGCTTATGAACAATATCAGATACGCAGATGACACCTTGTTACTGACAGGAACAATTGAACATCTTCAAGCGTTATTAAACCGAATGGTGGCATTCTGCGCGATATACGGACTCAAACTCAACGCAAGAAAAACAAAGTTTATGGTTATTAGTAAACAGGCAGCCGTAAATAATAAAAACTATAACGTAACAATCGTTAATGACTCAATTGAACGAGTAAGTAATATTGTAAATCTGGGTACCCATATTAATGAAAGCTGGAACCCTAGTACAGAAATAAAAAATAGAATTTCCAAAGCAAGAACAAGTTTTATGAAATTTAAGAAAATCCTGTGCAGTCATGATCTAAATTTGGAACTTCGCATAAGAATGGTTCGATGTTATATATTCCCAGTACTACTTTACGGGGTTGAAGCATGGACCCTGACAGAATCGCTTTTAAAAAACCTAGAAGCATTTGAGATGTGGGTCTACCGCCGTATTCTGAAGAGCAGTTGGGTGGAAAGAGTCACAAACGAAAGGGTTTTGCAACGTTTGAATAAAAGTTGCGAAGTAGTGAACACGGTTAAAAGGCGCAAATTGGAATACTTTGGTCCTATAATGCGTCACCCAGAAAATTATGACATACTTCACCTTGTCATGCAAGGTAAAATAATGAGAAAAAGAAGTGTGGGCCGCCGTAAAACTTCTTGGCTTAAAAACCTACGCCAATGGTTTGGGAAAACTATCACTGAACTATTTCGTGCGGCTGTAAATAAGACAATGATTGTTAATATGCTGGGCAACATGAGAGCCAACGATCGACAAACGATCTCGGTGAAGAAGAAGATTTATTAAATTCTCTAAAATCAAAAAGAATTGTCTGCAAATTTTTATGAATAATATATAATCTAACAATTTGATAAATTCTAAATTAAATTTGTAAATTAATTTAAAAATCCATAGACAAAGGCCTTTACTTCCTTAATCCCAATTTACCATAAGGTAGCTAATAGACCAGGGCATTTAGCACTAAAACACCCGAATAAATATTTTTTTAAATACAGCACCTAGAGACCTGCAGTTTTTTGCATTGCGTTCAGGATGACGCCAGGAAAAAAGTCTACTATTCAAAAATGGGTGGAAAAGGGGTGGAAATACATGAATACAAAAATAAAGTCAAAATCAGTATACTAAGGAACAAAATTTATTATTTGGAGGGTTTTTGGGGTCACTGAATACGATTACGCCATCAGAACTGACCTCCGGATCACCTGGTGCCCAAGGTCACTGCAAGAGACGTCATCTTCTGGAGTTTCGATGGTTTTTGGCACTAAATCGATGCAAACGCATTACTCGCCGGTTTTAGGGGTCGCTAAGTACGAATATGCCATCAGAATTGACCTCCGGAGTACCTGGTGCTCAGAGACGCTACTAAGGCACGTCATCTTCTGGAGTTTCAAGGGATTTCGGCACTAAATTGATTCAACTGGACTATTCGGGGGTTTTAAGGTGGTTAAACATGAATCTGCTATCAGAACAGACCACTGGATCACCTGGTGCCCAAGGTCACGGCAAGGGACGTCATCTTCTGGGGTTTCGAGTGTTTTCGGTATCAAATTGGTGCAAACGGATTGCTCGGGGGGTTTTTGAGGTCGCTAAACACGAATATACCATCAGAATAGACCACCGGATTACCTGGTGCGCAATGTCACTGCAAGGGACTTCATATTCTGGAGTTTCGAGGGCTTTCGGTATTAAATTAATGCAAATGGATTAGTTACGGGTTTTTTGGGGTCGCTAAACACGAATATGCGATACGAATTGAACTCCGGAGAACCTGGCGCCCAAGAATGCTACTAAGGCACGTAATCTTCTGGAGTTTCGAGTGTTTGCGGCAATACATTGATGTAAACGGATTACTCACTGGTTTTTTGGGGTCGGTAAACATGAATATGTCATCAAAACTGAGCTCCGGAGTACCTGGTGCCGAGGATCGCTACTAGGATACGTCATCTTCTGGGGTTTCGAAGATTTTCGGCATTTAATTGATGCAAATGGATTACTGGAGGGTTTTTGAGGTTGCTAAACACGAATATGCCATCAGAATCGACACCTTGTGCACCTGGTGCCCAAGGTCACTGCAAGAGACGTCATCTTCTGAAGTTTTGAGGGATTTCGGCATTAATTTGATGAAAATGGATTACTCGGGGTTTTTTAAAGTCGTTAAACATGAACATGCGATCAAAACAGACAATCGTAGCACCAGGTACCAGCGGTCACTGCAAGGGGCGTCATCCTCTGGGCGAGGTTTTTCGGTACTATATTGACGCACACCGATTACTTATAGGGTTTTGGGGTTGCTGAACACGAATATGCGATCAGAACAGACACCGGACCAGCTGGTACCTAGGGCACGCCATCTTCTTGAGTTTCGAAAGTTTTCGGTACTAAATGAATTCAAACGGATTTCTAACGGCTTTTTGGGGTTGCTGAATACGAATACGCCGTTAGAACACACTCTGGAGCACCCGGTGCCCAAGGCACGTTATCTTCTGAAGTTGCGTGTGTTTTCGGTACCAAACTCATACAAACAAATTACTTTTGGTTTTTTGGGGTTGGTGAACACGAGTATGACTTAGATGAAGGATTCTGGAATATCTAGTGATTATGATGATCAATAATAACGCCAACGCATAATAACATTGTCATAATAGAATATAGTAAATCGATCTGGAAATAAATAAAGAAAAAATATTGTCAGATATAAATAAAGTTTATATAAATTTTATATATACATAAGTAAGAAAATTGAATAGCACAGTCAGTCCCTTGCAGTTACCATGGTCACCAGGTGCTCCATGGGTTTGTTCTAATGGCATATTCGTGTTTGGCGACCTCAAAAACCCCCCGAGTAAATCATTTGCATCCATTTTATGCCGAAGATCGTCGAAAATCCAGAATATGACGTCCATTGCAGTGACCTTGAGCACCAGGTGATCCGGTGGTCTGTTATGATGGCATATTCGTGTTTAACGACTCAAAAACCCCCCGAGTAATCCATTTTTATCAATTTAATGCCGAAATCTCTCAAACTCTAGAAGAGGGCGCCCCTTGCAGTGAACTTGGGCTCCAGGTGCACGGGGAGTCGGTTTTGATGGCATATTCGTGTTTAACGATTTATTGCCGAAAATCATCGAAACTCCAGAGGATGACGTCTCTTGCCATGACCTTGAGCACCAGGTGATCCAGAGGTCAGTTCTGATGGCGTAATCATATTCAGTGACCCCAAAAACCCCCCAGATAATAAATTTTGTTCCTTAGTATACTGATTTTGACTTTATTTTTATATTTATGCAATTTTGGATGCATTTTATGCACTTCTAGTGCAGTTATGCATTTCCACCCATTTTTGAATAGTAGACTTTTTTCCTGACGTCATCCTGAACATAATGCAAAAAACTGCAAGTCTCTAGGTGCTGTATTTAAAAAATTACACAGGTCTGCGGCATAAAAATTGTTTAAAATTGAATAAGTGATTTTTATAGTATTTTCAACGCTAATTTCGGGAAAAATAGTGAAAAAATTCCATCACGTACAGTTATTCCACAAACTGCTTGTCTATTTTTAGCTTTTTTTCGATATTTTTATACATAATTCCGTACTCTAGTGAGTTTGAATTTTTGTTTTTTGGATCTTTATGAACTGTTTATTAAGCCCATAGTACTTTTAATAAGTATAAAAAAATACTTTAAGGTATTTTCAGTTACTTAGCTGTTTTTTTACTATACAAGTTGTATGTAAAATAAAGAGTTGATTAGGAGAAACCAGCATTATTTTCATGTCGGTACTTGTCCATTGCCTTCCCTCCCTCGCCATCCACTTTACTGACTCACTGAGCATCTTTCATGGCAGTGCCTATCTGCCACAGTGCCCATCCCCCTCCCCATCACCAAGCAGTGAGCTTCTGCTACAACCTGTTCTTCAGTTCACAGTATCTCTTCACTCTGTGCTGTTCACGTGCTGTGGTTACTAGTGATTTGAAGTAGTGATTGTGAGAGTAGTATTAAATGATATCTCGTGACAGACGGATAGTTGGCAATAAAGTGTGAATCAAATAACTTTCAGTGATTTTTTATCGAACTACAAAGAACATAATTCAAGGCATCAGCCTAAACAGATGGTTTTCTTGTGGTGTGAAGTTATTTTATGAAAAATGGCTACCAGAGCATGTATCAACTCACCAGATTGCTTCTGCTACATTTGTGGTAACTATACAGTTAAAAAGCAACAAAGAAACATTTCCGATTTTGTTGAAAAGGTATATTTTGCCTATTTTGGTATAAAGTTGGGTGATCAAGACAAGTCTTGGGCCCCACACAAAGTTTGTTCAGTGTGTGTTGAAGAACTGAGACAATGGTTTCAAGGTAAAAAGCAGTAATTTCGTTTTGGAATACCAATAGTTTGGAGGGAGCCCAAAAACCATAGTGATGACTGCTATTTTTGTTCTTGCAATGTTCAAGGTTTCAATTTGAAAAACAAAAAGGATATTTCTTACCCTAACATCAAATCAGCCATTCGCCCTGTTCCTCATGGACCTGAAGTACCAATAACCTCTCCTTCAGTTTCTTTGGATGGTATTTTAGAAGACCACGAGCCATTGGCTCAGCTAGGTGAAAGTGAAGAAGACAGTGATGGCTACGATCCTGGCACAACCGATCCCGTTCCATTCTCACAATCTGAACTGAATGATTTAGTTAGAGACCTAGGTCTTCCTAAAGACTCGGCAGAACTTTTAGGGTCTAGATTAAAAGATAAAAATATGTTGGCTCCGGGTACGTCCTTTTCTTGGTATCGTTCCAGGGAAAAGGAGTTTGTATCTTTTTTCTCTCAAGAAGGTGACTTGGTGTTTTGCAGTGATTTTCCTGGACTTATGGCACGTTTCAAAATAGAATATGCTCCTGATGAGTGGAGACTTTTTATAGATTCTTCAAAAAGAAGCCTTAAAGCAGTGCTTCTACACAATGGCAATAAGTATGCTTCTATGCCAGTTGGACATTCTGTTCACTTGAAAGAATGTTATGAAAACATCGAACTGGTTTTAAACAACTCTGCTATTCAGACCATAAATGGACACTATGTAGTGATTTGAAAGTGATCTCAATGCTGCTTGGTCCACAAAGTGGTTATACAAAGTTCCTTTGCTTTCTCTGTGAATGGGACAGTAGAGACAGAAAGCAACACTACATTAAAAAAGTTTGGCCCTTGAGAAAAACCTTACAGGTGGGGGTTCAAAATGTTGAGAGGAAAAGCCTTGTGTATCCCAAAAAGGTATTACTACCACCACTCCACATTAAGTTGGGGTTAATGAAACAATTTGTAAAGTCGTTGCCAAAAGAAGGGGAGTGTTTCAAGTATCTTTGTGGACAGTTTCCTGGTTTATCCGAGGCAAAACTAAAGGAAGGAGTCTTTGTCGGACCAGACATTAGAAAACTGATGAGAGATCCCAATTTTATGGACAAAATGGAAACCAACGAAAAAGCAGCATGGACATCTTTTAAACTAGTTGTTACCGGTTTCCTAGGAAACAAAAAAGATCCTAACTACAAGACAATCGTCGCAGACATGCTCGACAACTTTAAGAAGCTGGGATGTAATATGAGCATTAAAGTTCATTTCCTCCATTCACATCCAGATTACTTCCCTACAAACCTTGGTGATGTAAGTTAAGAGCAAGGTGAAAGATTCCACCAAGATATCAAGGAAATGGAAAGAAGGTATCAAGGAAGATGGAACGTCAACATAATAGCGGACTACTGCTGGATGCTAAAATGAGATGACCCTCAACGAGTACACAGCCGGAAAAGCAATAAAAGAAGCTTCGACGGAAAGCAAAAGCGTTACTATAAGGACTTATGAGCTTAAAGAGAAATGTAAGTGTACTAGATATGTAGTTTATAACATGTATTATACATGAAATAAAATCCTTTAACTTAAGAAAAAATTTGAGAAATTGCTAAAATTTTGTTATTATACCAAAAAGTAATTCCTTTTTTGTGAGAAAACCTTACGTGGTAGAAAAAAATGGATTGCATTTTTGCAATCAGCGCTGAAAAATACATAAAAATCAGTTATCAAATTCCAAACAATTTAAAAAAATATTTTTTTTGTAAACCTGTGTTATTTATTTTGTGCTAAATGCCCTGGTCTATAAAGTTACACTCCAATACACAACATTTATTACCGAAATTTGTATAGATTGTTCAGGTTTAATTTAGAGATCTCTGTTAATGGCAGGAACAAAGAGATCTCCTTTGGCTGTGTAAACAAAGAACTTTCTATGTACCCTTCTTTTGATTTGTGTATAGGTAATTTACCTGTTGAATAGTGAAGCTTACAAAGCTTGAGCCCTTTTCGATATACAAAAGACAAAAAAAAATAGGTTTTTAATGGGGGGCCAATTATATGGTAGTTATTAAAGATAAATTGCGTACAAAACAAAATGTAAATGAAGAGGGTTCTGTAATTAATTATATAGAAACAATTTGGGTTGACGTTACCTGAGGACATTTTCTTGGTATCGAAATAAAGGAGCGGCGAAACGAAATAAGATTTTATATTTTTGAATTTTTTTAAATTTAATAGTCTGTATATTTTATTATTGGGTAATATATTTGATTATCTTTTTATAAGTTATAGGTCTGGATCCCGCGTATGAAAAAAAAGTTGATTAATAGCAAGCTGAAAATTTGATAATAGCTTAAGGGTGTCTAGTCGGATAAAATTTGATATATGGGAACAATGGAACAGGGGCAGTTTTAATTGTGGAGCAGGTTAAAAATTTGGAACGGTCACACCGCGAAAACGGCACATTTATTTTGTCCGACAGAACATACTTAAACTCTACGAATAGATATTAAAGTCTCATGCAAAAATCAGACTGCTATTTATCACCTGTCATAATTCCTGTCATTTGACATATTCTACTTGTTCCACTCATTAAAACGCCCATTTGGTGATAATTAGCAGTCTGATTTTTGCATGAGAGTTTAATCTCTGTTCGAAGAGTTTAAGTCTGTTCTGTCGGACAAAATACATGTGCCGTTTTCGTGGTGTGACCGTTCCAAATTTTTAACCTGTTCCCCAATTAAAACTGCCCCTGTTCCAGTGTTCCCATATATCAAAGTTTATCCGACTAGACACCCTTAAGCTATTAACAAATTTTCAGCTTGCTATTAATCAACTTTTTTTTCATACGCGGGATCCAGACCTATTATAAGGGTGCTACTTTCTTTAGTTTAGATATACAGTACGGTGCAAATGAAAGGAATACATTCGTTATTTCGTAAGATGGCGACTTTAAGAAAAAATCCCGAAAGAGGTCGATTTTTGTTTTTAAATTGTGATTTTTTGTCATATTATATTATCATACTAGTGATGTCATCCATCTGGGTGTGATGAAATAATCGATGATTTTAATAAATGAGAATAGGGATCGTGTGCCAACTTATTTGAAAGGATATTGCATTGTGTATTCAGTAATAAAAACATTAACATGATTATTTGTACAAGGTGGTCAAACAAATTGTTTTAAACTAACCCGGAAACAGTCGCGCCATTAGAAAAAATCTAACATTTTTCCCTTTTCCGTGATAACTTAAAATGACAACTTTTGCAACATAACTTTCCACTAGTAAGTGCATCGAGGAAGATTGTAGTAATGGGTAGGTATTTTTTTTTATTTTTTGAAATTTATTTTTAATTTTTTTTTGTGGAATTTATGATTTCGATTAGAGCTAATTAGCTTTAAAATTGTAGAATTAGTTTGTTAGAAATATATATTTTTAACATTACAAGTGAATAGAGATATTATTATTATTATTCAGATAAAAATACTTTCGATTTGCAAAGTGGAAACCGAATCGTCAAATAAATTTAATTCCAAATTAATAGTGTGGCATATTTCCAATTTAAAACAGTACATTTATATTATTATAATGGTAGGGGAGCCCAAGCGGGGATTTTCACAGTTACTCGAGCGAGTCAGATTATCCTATGGGGAGAAACCTGGTACCCTGAAGATGTATTTCTACCATATATTGGTTCTTAACACAGGGGAGTTCGTTAAGGGGATCCGAAAAAAAATCTATTCTTAAAAATACTCGAAATTGTCAGATTAAAATAATGTAAGTTAAGTACATGCAAAAGAGTTTGAATAATTTTCGAAATGAACGTTAGATCAAAAAACTAAAAAATACATGTTCAATATTTTTCAAAAATCTATCGAATGATACCAAACATGGCTCCCCACGGACAGAGGTAAGGGGTAATTTTAAAATTTTAAATATATACAAATCCCGCGATATTTCGCAAAATAAACATTTGATCGAAAAACTGCAAAATACATTTAATCGATATTTTTGAAAAATCTATCGAATGATATTAAACACGGTTACTTTAAAATCTTAAATAGAAGCCCCAAATTTTTATTCAGAAGTCGATGAGGATGCCAGGAACTTTCTGGGAACGCGTTCATGGAAAAGAACAGCGGTAAATCGAAATGATTGGAGAAGCTTATTGAAGGAGGCCAAGGCTCGATTTGGGCTGTAGTGCCATTGGATGGATGGAAATTTTTATTCCAGATTAGAATTCTCTACGTAAAAATAAGCAACTTTTATTCGAAACATTTTTTAGAATTATGGATAGCGCTGTAATCTGAAAAAACAATTGTTGGAAATGGAAAGTTAAATTAAAAAATGGCAAGCGCCCACTAAAGTGAAAAACCTTAATTAACTTTTTTTGGTTTTATGACCTACTCTTCACAACCCAATAGGTCACCAAAGCGCTCGAGTGACTGCACATTTAGCATACTTTGCTCCCCTACTCTAATAGTTATAATAATCTAAAATATACAAAAGTTTAAAAAAGGAAAAGAAATTAAAAAATCCCAGTTGTCGAGGAAATGAAGCGTTTTGGCTCGCAATTTTTTCGTCCACCATGGATTTACTTGAAATTTTCACTGAAGGTAGGGAATAGCCCAAGAATAATTTTCTATATCACGCCGCTGTACGCTAAAACCTTGGGGTGGTTTTCACCCCATCTCGGTGGTGGGAATTTTTTATTACATTTTATCTATATAAATCGGTGTAAAAGCTGATTCTAAAAAAAATGTTTTTTACATTTTCTTCGTAAAACTAATATTTTTCGAGTTATTCGCGCTTGAAAGTAACATTTTTTCGTCTAAAAAATCGACTTTTTTATAGGATTTTTTGAGAGTACCTCGAAAAATATGCATTTAACCAAAAAAAAACTGTAGATATTAAAATTGTACCTTTTAGTAACTCAAACTAAATTCTTTTTCTATAATATGTTTGAGACCCATAGAAACCGACATACGGCATGTTAAAGGTTAGCTGTTCTCGTCAAATGCATAATTTGAAATATTCAAAGCCAAATAACAGGAAAACTTTGCATTTCTCGAAGAAAACTTAAATTATATTTTTTCAAGCATACAATCAAAACTTTCAAAGAATAATAACAAAAAATTTCTAACATGAAAATAGAGCGACTTATGATCAAAAAAAGTCGGTAGCTGCTTTTCTTTACGAAAAAATCAATGAAAATAACCCCCTAACTACCCTCCTAATTAAAAACTGGTCTTTACCTTTCCGTAATTCCTTGTATATTTGTATTGTTAATACACCCAAGAAGCTTGACCTATTTAAAAAGCCTAATTTTAGAAAAATTAGAGTTTAAAAAATTGATTTTTTGCAATTTCCTATTTTTTACCTTTTACTTCAAAATTTCTCCGAAAATACTGGAGGTATGAAAAAAATGATACATCACTAAATTGTAGATATTTTAATTACTAAAATTAAACTGTGCATAGATTTTAATTTCAGGAAATATGTAGCGAGATATAGCTGTTTAAAACCTCTATTTACGAGCAAACACCCCCTTATTTAAACCTTTAAACCCACCCTAATTAAAAAATAAGGGATCTAACGGAATTTAATTTACACAGTCTTATAGTTCTCCAAAAATCCTACAAAATCGTTTTTGAAAAAATTTGTATCACCAAAATTGAAGTAGCTATGTTTATAAAACGAATTTCTGCCAAAAAATGCCTAAAAACTATTTCTAGGTGTATTTGTACATATTTGTAAATTCGTATTTTTGTTTAAATAAATGTTTTTGTAATTCTTTAATTCTACTTTTTTCTGTATAGATCTATTAAATTATCTACTTATAAAAATTGTAATGTTATTAAGGACAGTTTTTAAGGGTTAAAGTATTATGATATTATATCCTAAAGCATAAACCAATCATTATTTAACCAATCGAAGCCAAATTTTACCCATATTAAAGATTACAACGTTTTTATATAATGTTTGACAATAAGGGGTAGTTTACACCACTAAGAATTATCAACGCCCTTAAACATGATATAGAATATGAAGTAAAGGGTGAGATGATCTTAATCCCAAATTGATATGTAAATCTATACAAACCGAAATTACTCTTTTAAGGATAAGTAAATTTTTTTGTATATATAGCTTCAACAAGGGTGGTTATAAGGGTTGAAATAATATGATAGTATATCTTAAAGCACAAAACAATCATTATGTAACTAATTAGAAGCAAAAGTTGACAATATTAAAGTTTAAAATGTTATTTTATAATTTTTTTGCAATTAGGGGTAAATTCCACCCTTAAAAAACCAAAAGCGTACAACGGCTCAATATAGAAAATAAACTAGAGGGTGAAATGAGCCTATTCCCAAATATTTGTACAAATTCATGCTGGACGAAAAAATTTCGAAGTTTTGCCATTTTTTCACCTTGATTTCCTCGACTACAGTTAATTTAAAGCGAAATATTTTTTACACGTGTATCCTTCATCCTTCCTGTGAGGACTCGTGGAATGGAGACTATGACACTTACTAACCAATCTCTCAAACAACTCAAAGAGCTTTTGAGAGAGAATTGTAACTTTAAGATACAATGGCGAACAACAGCACATAAAGGAGGCATAGGAAGACTGCAAAAAATGGATCGACTCTGTATATTATGTGTCTGTATTAGTAATGTAGCGAATATTCGTATTCGCATTCGCATTCGCGAATATTCGCATGTTTTTGCATATTCGCATTCGCATCCGCATTCGCATCTGCATTCGCGAAATCTGTGCGAACGTTTTGCGAATATGAAAACCGGAAAAAAATAATTTTAAGATAATATTAGGTTAATAAAATCAAAATCGATTCACTTCTCATCTTTTTTATTAAGAAAAGGTCAAACACGCAGCTACTCTCAAATGGAAATATGCAGGACACAACAGCAGGCAAAGAGACGGAAGATGGAATGAAGCGATAACTCACTGGAGACCTTGGGACTACAAAGGAGGAAGAGGCAGACCACAGACGAGATGGTCGAATGACCTAAAAAGATACGCAGGAACCAGATCGATAGCATTAGCACTGAACCAAGAAGAGTGGAAAAATAAGGGGGAGGCCTACGTTCAACTTTGGACAAATGAAGGGCAATAGATATATGGTGGCTCCTGGCTTCTGAGCCACCTTAGATAATTAGGGGTTGGTTACCCCCTACCATAAGGGTTGATGTAGTAAATAACTCTCACAGTTAATACATTTATTTATACGTGGAGTATTTAACGGTGAGTAGCTGGTGGTATATTATTTGCTTAATGTGATGTTACTCGCTGGAATCTCAACTACTAATTCAATTATCTGTTCCCCGTGAAGGTATAATTAAAGGTCGATTGTTTTGTTTTATGTTTTGGTAAGCAAAAGTGAGAGTGATTCAAAATGCTGACTGCTAACAAACATACATTGATTATTATTGCAACTTGACTTTGTATCAAATACTAGCATGTATCGATGTGGTAATCTAGGTTAATCGTATTTATTAAAAACAAACATATTTGTTTTTACCACGGGCATTTAATTATTAAAGAGTTTGCCTTAAAAATATGTTTACTGAGATGCTGTGTATCCCAACACATCTTCTTTCCTTCCGAAAATTTTCTGACTACGGAAAAGGAAGAAAATTTTTCTATTAGTACCACCACCTGCTTACTGCGTTTTAATAAATACAATATATACATTTTTTATTTCCCATAAATAATAATCAAATACACAAAAAATAAAAGTGAAAATGTTCGTTATCAACATTGTTCCCGTTTCACTTGTCACTCACTGTGTTCTCGGATTGTAAGCATATAATCTATTCTTATGTATTTCCCTGATTTTATTGTTTTCCAATCTGATCTTACAATTAACATTATTTACCTCTGTTATTGTGAAAGGGCCTACATAAAGACTATGACTATCAAACTTACCATTCTCTTCCCTTTTTACCAGGACTAGGTCTCCTATTTTAAAATGTTGTGATGTTGCTTTGAGCTTATTCTTTTCTTGTCGCTCTTTTTTGTCTTCATTGCTTTTATTACTTCTAGTGAATTGACCTATCGTATCTATGTACTCTGTGTCCTCTGGTTTTGAAGAAGTGTCCGATATCACGTCTTCTTTGACATGTGTTCTATTCGGTTTGTTAATTTGACATTCATGGCATTGTTTAACGTATTTTCTTACATCTTTTTCTAAATTTTTCCATCTGAATCTTGCTTTTAACCTTTTATTAGTCTATTTTTCCTTAAGTGTCCTCCGAACATCGGATGATTATGATATTCTTCTATTAACCTGTGTTTTTCTTTGTCATCTTCTATTGTTTCTGGTACTTCACATATGTATATTTCTACATTCTTCAATATTTCGTTTCCTTGTTTAATAAATTCCTCAATTGTGCACCCTTTAAAAATAATATCGTTTACGTATATTTTTACTTTACGTACTGCATTCTCTACCGCCAGCTTATCAAGCTGTGCCAACATTTGGTTTAAATCAAAATGATTGAATCCTGTGGCTATGCTCTTGCTGCACTTTATTTTGTTTTTGACCCTAATGCTCAGTCTTGGTGAGATTAGTTCTGCTCCAAAAGACAAAATTGGTAGTCTATGCGCCTCTAAATTATTAAGTACCTTTTTTACTGTCTGTTTGTGGGCTTCTGGCTGTAGTGCGAGTTCACTTTCTGCCTTCGTTTGCCTTGTTTCCTTCTTTTTTTCTCTTGCTTGAGCTCGTGTTATAGCTAATAAATGGGTATTGTCTATGTATAGGTTCTTTAGTGGATGTAATGTTATTCTTGAAAGACGATCTGCATAGTTATTTTTCCCTGTTATATACTCTATTTCGAAATCGTATTCCTCTAAATCTAATCTGATCCTTGTAAGTTTCGAAGTTGGTTCTTTCATTGCGAATAAATGTGTTAGTGGTTTATGATCCGTTTTGACTAAAAATGTTGGTGCTCCATATAAATAACATTTGAACTGATGAATTCCCAATGAATCGCTAGTAATTCCTTAACGATTATAGGTTTATTACATTCTCCTTTATTAAAACTTCTTGATGCGTATGCTATTGATAGGTCTATTCCATTATAATCTTGACTTAAAATTGCTGAACAACTCTCGTTGGATGCGTCTGTTGTTAGTATGAATTGTTTATTGAAATCCGGATATTTTAGGATCGGTGGCTTCATCAGAGATGATTTAAGCTTATTGAATGCTTTTTCACATTCTTCTGACCAAAAAAATTCTACTCCTTTTCTTGATAGTCTGTTGAGTGGTCTGCATATTTCAGCAAAATTTTGAATAAAACGTCTATAATAGTTACAAAATGCTACGAATCTTTTTGTTTCTTCCGCTGTCTTAGGTGTCGGGTATTGTTCAATCGCTGCATATTTCGCTTTGTCTGGTGATACTCCTCCTGAGAAAGATCATGTCCTAAATATGTTAGTTCTCTTCTAAAAAATTGACATTTTCCTGGGTTAAGTTTCAAATTGAATTTTCGACATGTCTCGAATGTCTTTTTCAGGTTGTCTAGGTGATGTTTTTCAGATATTCCTATCACTACTATATCGTCCATGTAAAGAAATGCTTTGTCCGATGTTAATCCCGAAAATGCTATTGACATCATCCTTGAAAAGCTATTTGGGCTTACATTTAATCCAAAAGGTAATCTGGTAATTGAAATGCTCCATATTCTGTGCTAAACGATGTGTATTTTCTCGATGATTTTTCTAATGGTATCTGGTGAAAACCTGACATTAAGTCTATAACTGAAAACCATTTTGCTCTTCCTCTATTTACTTGTCGATTGGTTGGTGTATTGAACTTGGAACTACTGTTCTTAAGTTTACAGCTTGAAATGAGCGTATAACTTTGTCTCTTATTTTTCCGAAATATTTGTTGCACGCTTCTCTTTGTTTGTCCAATAGCGCTTCCCAATTTTTCTTCGTTAAATGTGTGAATTTGTTATACAATTTAATTAGCTGTGTCGTTACTTCTTCTTGTATATCCTTAGATTTAGGTACTTTCTTCTTCAAGACCCTTCTACTTTGTCTTGTTACTTCTTGCGTAATCTCCTCAACTATTTTGGTGAAGTCTTCCCAAGTAACTTTGTTGCTATTCATTTATTCATAATTTTCCTTATTCCTGTATCCGTAACGAACGCATAAATTTGACACTCTTACGAGGTATAGTAAATATATATGTATATAAAATAATATGTCAAAAATAGTAAAGATATAGTAAATTGCCATAAAAAATCATTATATCAGTCAATATAAATCACCAATAAAAAGCAGTAGACCAATAAAAATGTAATAAAAATCAGTAGGTCAAATAATAAATGGATAAAAGTCAATAAAGATAAAATATATGTTGGTAAATATATAAAAATCATATAAAAATTGTATCATTGCGTCCTATAGTAACTAATATCAGGGTTAAAAAAAATTTTCTTATAATACCAATGAGGTAATTAAAAATAGAATAGTTAAATAAAAATAGGTAAAACTTAAAAGGTTATGTGCATCTTAAATTACAATTACGTTAATATTACTTTATACTTTATACTTTATATTATACGAATCAGGACTAATATCATAAAATACTTAATTATTATACGAATCAGGAAATGCCATAAAAATAGCTAATATGGACTTACCACTTTTACACGTCTGTGTTCGTATCACCAAAAAGTCCTCGCTGCACGTTCCATAGCATTGTCCATTGTCCATTGTCCACACGAAGTTCCATCTCCGTACCATTCCATTTTCCATACCATAATCATCTCCGTCTCGGTCCTGATATCTCCATCCTTTTTATGTGGGCACCCCGCTGCTACCTAGGGTGGTCGAGGTGCAAGAACATTGACGTGTTTTCCCATTTCTCGTTCTAGTTTACCAGTCCTTACGTTCTCGCCTGGACTTGGATCGCCATATGGTGGCTCCTGGCTTCTGAGCCACCTTAGATAATTAGGGGTTGGTTACCACCGACCATAAGGGTTGATGTAGTAAATAACTCTCACAGTTAATACATTATTCAGTATAATACATTTATTTATACGTGGAGTATTTAACGGTAAGTAGCTGGTGGTATATTATTTGCTTAATGTGATGTTACTCGCTGGAATTTCAACTACTAATTCAATCATCTGTTCCCCGTGAAGGTATAATTAAAGGTCGATTGTTTTGTTTTATGTTTTGGTAAGCAAAAGTGAGAGTGATTCAAAATGCTGACTGCTAACAAACATACATTGATTATTATTGCAACTTGACCTTGTATCAAATACTAGCATGTATCGATGTGGTAATCTAGGTTAATCGCATTTATTAAAAACAAACATATTTGTTTTTACCACGGGCATTTAATTATTAAAGAGTTTGTCTTAAGAAGATGTTTACTGAGATGCTGTGTATCCCAACACAGATAGATAGAACTTAACCTTGTATCCTAATCAAATTATCAGCCTTCACTTTTTTTATTATTTGGTATTATGTAATAGAGCTAAAGATTCAGATTAATTTACACTAAATGTCAATTAACTTTTCATTAAAAATTTAGGAAACATTACAAAAATAAAAACAAATTAAAAAAAACTGAATATTCGCATTCGCATCCGCATTCGCGAATGTCGGTAGCAGATATTCGCATTCGCATTCGTATTCGCGAATGTTTAAAAAATGACATTCTTTACATCACTAGTCTGTATGTCTGTGGATCTTGTGCTTTATTTCTTCTGTTTGAGCAATTCTAATTTTAAGAGGATGCATCCTCTGTTTTACTAACTTGTTTCTAATGCGCTGGTTGCTTTTGTTTTCTGCATTATTAAACAAAGAACAAATTGGTATTACCCACCCTTTAGCACCCATGTCTACTAGTGGCTTATGTCAGATCCATCTGTTGTTTTTTTTTTCTGTAAACTTTATGTCATCATTTTCAAAAAATTAATGTTATGTGTAAAACTTCTGTGTTGACCGCTTCCTCAAAAATACATTCAAATATCCCATAACACAAAAAAAACTCATAATATGTTGCAAAATGTACCAATGGTTCAATATGCCTCAAGAAAGTTGTCACTCCATCGTTTTCGAGGTCTTTCCACTGATCGTCTTCCTATTGGAATCCTTACTACTCTGTTTGTTGTCATTCGGATTATGTAGTCGTTCCATTCTACTTTTCTGTTTTTTTTTCCAAGTTATTAATGTTAGCCACGTTACATCTCCATGATATATCTGCACTTATAGCTGTATCCCATAGTTTTTTACCATCTATTTTCCGATTGGTTTTATCTCTGCTGTTTCTAACAATCTTTTTGTCCTCTCTGTATCAGGTCGTCTTTCTGCGGCGTATATCATTATTGTTCTGATTAACGTTTTGTAAATTCTGCTTTTCATTTCTTTTGCGATGTTTTTTTTCTTCAAATTACTTAATGAAGGCAACCTGCGGCTCTGTGCACTTTATTCGCTTGATTTTCCACTTCCGTTTAGAGCTTTCCGTAGCTAGAAAATGTAGCCTAGTAGTTAAACTCCATGAACTGTTCCATTATCTGATCCTTCAGCTCTAATTTACGTCTTAGTAGATTTGCTTTTATAACTATGCATTTCTTTTTTGGAGTAACTAGCATGTTAAATGGTCTAGCGATTATATTAACCCTCACAAGGCGGTGCGGGGTGCAGCTGCACCCCAGACCTCGTTTTTCTCACCTATCTTTTTTAATAATTTTTTTTAATTTTTGTCCATTTTTTTATTCGCAATAACTTAAATTCTAAACGCATTCCACCCATTACAGCATTTAAAACTCTTTGCGTTTACGTGTTTTTTTATGGAAAAATGACTGTAAGTTGCAAATGATGAAAATTTTATCCTGAATTAGACGTTTCTGCTGTTCCACCTGGAACTAAAAGAGCTATGTGAAAATGTCGGTGTTATTTATGTCAGAAAAAAAAAGACCGAAAGTCCCAGTATAACTGTTATGCTGTAAGTAACTGTATTGTGTGTAAAAACTTTGTGTTGCTCACACTGTGAAAAATGTCATAATGTGTTTGTCTTGCAGCGATAATATTGTTTTTAAGAAGAAATTAGTACTTTTTTTGTAAAATTATGTTTCATAATATGAAAAACAAGTCCTAATTATCTTTCAAATCAATTTCCCCAACGTTCACATATAAAAAAAATGGATATACGGATGGGGTGCAAATGCACCCCGCACCGTTCTTTAAGTAAGAACCTAAGCACCGCCTTATGAGGGTTAAGTTGGTGCAAGGTACCTTGTAAAATGTTCACTTTGAGAGATTAGTATTACGTCATCTGCGTAGCCGAATATTTTCAGTGATTTTTCTCCCATTTAGTATCCATTTTTAGTTCTTACCTTTTTTATTATTTCATCAATGATCAGGTTGAACAATAGAGACTCGGGAGCTTTTTGTTAAAATAATTATTTGTTTATTTTGTTGCCATTATGACCCTTCGATCATAAAATTTGCACAAGTAAACGTAGAAAAAACTGTGATTGACATACATATTTTTTACATATTTCATAAAATTAAAGCTTTAATTTCGCTGCATTTTTCATGGCTGTTTAAATCGTTAATTTACTGTACATCCAAATTAAGTGATTAAATTTTAATCTCTGCATTCTTATTTTAAAAATAAACCCATTTGAGTGCTTTGCTTGTGTTTTCAAAATAAATAAGTTAATAGCTGGGGTAACATTTATTCCAGCACACGGTCTGTCTGATAAATATAATGTGCACAAATTGTTTGTTTGCGCTTTCATATTTATACGCTTCAGGCTGCCATTTTTCCAGTTGAAAGTTTTCTAAAATATTTATTTATAGAGCTCGGGAAATATGCTCTTAACAAACCCTACAATATGCATGCAAATATGCACAAAAAACATTTCAAATATGCACTAAAATATGCTTAAAAATAAAAAACGCAGCAATCTTTATATTCATCATCATCATCATCATTCTTTCATATCGTTATTAAAGTTAAAACTGTATATTATTAAATATTTTTTCAAATTTTCTAGAGAAAAACTGTGCACTCTATCTGATAATAATTATTGTTTATACGCGGAAAAACTTCTTTCTATTTCAGCACTGTTGAGCTGACCCCCGACTTTGTAGAGATTAAAATACAAACAGCGCTAAATTTTTACGAGCTATTTATGAGCTTATATGCCGTAGATTAAAAATTTACCGTACACTGGGCAGGAATTTATTATTTTTGTGGAGGCTGACTCAGCCCCCTCCCACTACTTAAAAATAGAGATATTGAGTTGTTCCTTACGCTGGAATTACGAGCTATTTATGATCTTTCCAATTGATATAGCTTAGATTTTTGAGCTTATCCCCTTAACCCTCGAACAACCGTTTAATTGATTGAACTCAAGAGAAAAATGTGGAGAAAAATTATACTATATCGTATCGAGGATATAATTCGTATAGCGTATAAATTCGAACAATAAACTTTTAAAATACGTGCATTTCAATTATTGTTCTACAACTCTAAGAAAACCTCCCCATCTTCCTGTCTTAAAAGAAAATTATACTTAAAATAAAAAAATTAATTATTTTGCGACTACTTATCGTTTACTAATTTATGAGCTTGCAAAATATGCTCATTTCTATTATTGAATTGCAATTAATTTTCTATAGTTTAGTCACTGAAGGTAAAAATCAACTATTACCTTCGATTTCGGTCAACCTCCATCGATTTTCACGAAAATTGGTGAATGGTTAGACGATACCTCAATAAACAGTAGTGAAATAGTGCCAACTTCCGCTTCTACCCTGGGGGTGAATGCCACCCCTTTTTCAGAGGTGAAAATTAAAATATTAAAAATAACCCCACAAATAGATAGAGACACAAATTCTAAGGAAAATTTATTATATAATGTTATTAAACTACATCAATACTTTATAAGTTATCAAAGATCAAAAATTTTGATTTTTCGTGAAAAATTTCATGTTTTAAAGCGGTTTTTCATAAATAACTCAAAATATGCACTTTTAATAAATGCCACTTATAAAATTTATCCAAAATATGCAAATGCACTTAATATGCATTTTCCATATTTCCCGAGCTCTATTTATTTACATTAGTCGATGTTGTGAGGCCGCTCCCGTATGAATTTTTTTCTGATTCGGTTTCTTTCGGGTTCCCATTCAAAAATCTCCTCATAAACGGAACCAATATGCATATCTTGGAACAATGATCAACTCCACAAATGATTACTTTTAGGAAATCAAAATCAGAATAGTCAAGGCTAGAGCAAATTTTAACAAAATGAGAACGAGTGCTCTGCACAAGCGATTTGAAGTTGGAGCTAAGAGTTATGTTGGCTTGGTGCTACGTTTTCTCGACATTGTTTTATGGAATGGAAGTGTGGACCTGGAATGCGGCATCAATAAAAAAAAGAATATGTGTACTTTGTACGCACGTAAGAAGTTATACTTCTATTATTATAATTTCAGTAAAAACTAATATACTTTAAACAGTTTATTTATATTTTATTTAAATATTAAACTAATTTTAATATTTACTACTTTTCAAAATTTTTTATTAAAACAATACCAAAAATAAAAAAAATTAAAGAATAAAACACACACAAACACATTGAAAAATGCCACAAAAATGATATCTGAACAATAAATGTTGGAAAAATTTTAACTAAATAATTATTTTCTGAAAAAAAAAATTATATAATAATATACCTGCAATCATAACCCATACAGCACAGGTCATCTTTAAGATATCTTATTTACAACCAAATATGGTCTTAATGTCTTGAGTCTTTTAAAAGATATCTTTAAAACGCCAAATTTAAGATATCTTTAAAACGCCAAATTTAAGATATCTTTTAGACATCATCTTTAAGACATTTTTTCTAAAAAACAGGTTATAATTACGAATTTAAAAGTTAGGTTAAGTTAGTACCTAAGACAAGACAAGAGCTGGTAGCTAAAAGACAAACGCCAAACAAAAGCTTTTTCACATCAATGACTTCAGTGGTATTTCCCATATCTTGTGATGAAGATATGGTTTTATTTGAGGAATATTTAGAAGACTCCAAAGATTTTAATAATGCAGTAGGTTTAGATTTAGATTGTTATATTATTAAAGTAAAAAATTAACTTTGTTATCAAGAGTAGGTACTAAATGCATGTCTCCAATTCAACATCTTACCTTAACAATATACTCTTAAAATATATTTTTTAGGTATCAAAGCTTGTTAAAGTAGGAGGATCAAAAGCCTATAATTTTGTATCAAGAGTTGGAAAATTAATTATTAGCAATGAGCAAGCTTTAAAGTACATTTGGCTGGGACAAAAAGGCAAACAAAAGTTCTACATGGAAAATTGGAATACAAATAAACGTATTTTTAGAACCTAATTATTTTTATTAAAAGTTCATTTAAAATATTTCGTCATAAAAAATTAAAAATAAAGCTATCCTAAACACCTTAATAATAGACAAAAAAGAGATCTTTAAGATGTAAAGATTTGTAACATACATACATCTTTAAGACGTCGCCGTCGTAAAGATATCTTTCTGGAAATACCAGACATCTTTAAGACGTCTAAAACATCTTTAGTAAGTTATCTTTTAGATTTTTTTTAAGATGTCTTTGTGTTAGCTGGGAAAATATTAAAAAAAAAATAAAAAAATAAGTTTGTTTTGGGGATTAAACCCGCGTACATTGGCGCGGTTAGTTTTGAAATTCAAGCATTTTTAGATTTTGGCTAAGGAGACATATGCATCATGTTGGAAGATAGACCAACTGAACATTTTCAACTTTTGACAGTTCTGCATTTAAACAAATTAGTTTAATTTTTGTGGAATTGAAATATGAAAATACAACAAAACATAGAGTAAGACAACAATATGAGATGAATATTGGTAGAAATTTTGTTGGTAATCAAATTATGTAAATCAAATCATTACATACTAAGTAGGTTTATTTTACATTTTCTAAATAGGTAGGTAGGTACCTATGTAATTTTTTATTACGCTACTGAAACATTTACAATTACGTGCTTATCTGTTGCTTTTAAAAACTATTTAAAAATTCACTACAATAATTATAATCTTGCTTTTTTCTCTGCCCTCACAACATAGTATAGTATAGTTGATCCAAAAGATGGCATAACCCAGACATCCAAAGTGAAAGTTATCCTTCAACACCAAATTGTTCTATATGGTCCACACAATGTCCAGAAAAAAGTCACACCATTTTGAGCTTCGGGTTTGGGGGGGAGAGGGGGGAGAAATCGGTAAATTTGTAGTTTTTTAAGTTTTTCGCCAATATTTCTAAAACTATGCACTTTAGCATGAACAACCTTCTATACAAAATTGTTCTACATTAAATTTGAAATAAAAAAGGCCCTATGCATAATCTTTCGAAAATGAATGGTTCCAATGTTACGGAGGTAGTATTGTATAACTGGTCCAAAAAAAGGCCTAACCCAAACATCCAAAGTATAAGTTTTCCTCTAACACCAAAATGTTCTATATGGTCCACATATTGTTCAGTAAAAAGTTACACCATTTTGAGCGTCCGGTTTGGGAGGGAGATGGGAGGGAAGCCGGTAAATTAGTAGTTTTTTTACGTTTTTCATCAATATTTCTAAAACTATGCTTTAGCGTAAACAGTGTTATATACAAAAATGTTCTACATGAAATTTAAAACAAAAAATATTCGATACAGAATTGTTATAAAATCAACGGTTCCAGAGTTACGGAGGGTGAAATGTCGAGGTTTTCGATACTTTTTATATTTTTTGGGCAATATTTAGGATATAACTATACCAAAAACCCAGACGTCCAAAGTGAAAGTTATCCTCCAACACCAAATTGTTCTATATGGTCCACATAATGTTCAGAAAAAAGTCACACCATTTTGAGCGTCGAGTTTGGGGGGGAGATGGGGGAGAAATCGGTAAATATAAAAAGTGTCGAAAACCTCAACTTTTCACCCTCCGTAACTCTGGAACCGTTGATTTTATAACAATTATGTATAGAACCTTTTTTGTTTTAAATTTTATGTAAAACATTTTTCTATAGAACATTCCTTACGCTAAAGCATAGTTTTTGAAATATTGACGAAAAACTTAAAAAACTGCTAATTTACCGACTTCTTCCCTATCTCCCCCCCAAACCGGACGCTCAGAATGGTGTAACTTTTTACTGAACAATAAGTGGACATATAGAACAATTTGGTATTGAAGGAAAACTTTTACTTTGGATGTCTGGGCTAGGCCTTTTTTGGACCAATTATATATACTACCTCCGTAACTTTGGAACCGTTCATTTTAGAAGGGTTAGGCATAGGACCTTTTTTATTTCTAATTTAATGTAGAATAATTTTGTGTAGAAGGTTGTTCATGCTAAACCGCTTAGTTTTAGAAATATTGACGAAAAACCTAAAAAACTACGAATTTGCAGATTTCTCCCCCCTCTCCCCCCCAAACCCGACGCTCAAAATGGTGTGACTTTTTTCTGAACATTATGTGGACCATATAGAACAATTTGGTGTTGGAGGATAACTTTCACTTTATATATCTGGGTTTGGGTCTAACTATACCATACTAACAATCAAAACTAATATACACAACATTTGTTTGCCCATAGCCGACATATTGAACACCTGTTGACAGGTCATTGTAATTACCCAATCAGAGCACGTTTGACGTTTCAGCTGCGCCCAGGACCAAGACTTTTGATGAATTCTCGCACATGTAAAGGGTACCCCCCGTTAAGATAGGCAAAATGCCCTCACTCCCAGAATTCAATTTTATTAATTTTTTTTACGTTCTATGCAACTAAAAAATGAGATAACGCGGATTTTTAGCTCGCCACCCCCCTTACCCCTTCCCCACAGCCAAAAACGTAGATTTTTAGGTTTAATTTTTTTTTAGTTGGTTTCCAATTAATTTAAAAATTTCAAAAAATTCACAAGTATAGCTGAGGCTTTTACAAAACATGTCCATTTTTTATGGATCCATAGGTCAAGTGTACATAACCTCAAATTTTTTTTTAACTTTTTTAAAACCTATAACTTTTTTTGGAGGGGGCTGTAGGTCCAATTTTTTTTGCATTTTTTGTATTTTATCAAAAACTATCTCTCTGATTTTTTTCAGATTTTTCCGTCAGGTGCGCCATTTCGAAAAATTAAGAAAACTGTTTTTTTAGGGGGTTTTTGAAGATTTTCTCCATTTTATAGACTGCAACATAGATCAACTCAAGGTTTTGTTAATAGATTATGTATAATTTAAAATAACTGAGTATATTAGGATATTCAAAAATTGGGCGAAACACTTTTCAACCCCCCAAAAACCATGTTTTTTCTTAAAGTTTTGTAAGAATTTTTGGGGATCTAATTATATTTTTTGTGGTCGATACAGCCCGAATATTTTTCTTATTTTTTTTACGTTCTATATGATTTAAAAAAATTAGGACTTACCGCAATTTTAGCCCACTTCCCCTATTCCCCCTTCCCCACAGGCAAAAATATCAATTTTTCGATTTTTTTAAGTTGGTTTGCAATTAAATTATGAATGTTATTCTGAAGCTATTTCTTTGGGGCATTTTTGTAATTAACTATTCTAAATAATCATTTTTTAGTTAAATTGTGGCGTATTTTCCATTTAGAATACATAGTTAATATTTATTAAATTTTGCAAAAAATTCACACGCACAGCTGAGGCTTTTACAGAACATCTATTTTTATGGACCCGAAGGTTGAGTGTAAGTACATATTATAACCTCTTTTTTTTTTGTTTTTTAATACGTATATTTTTTTGGTGATGGATTTATGTCTATTTTTTTTGTGTTTTGGGTATTTTATCAAAAACTATATTTCTGACTTTTTTCAGATTTTTCCGTAAGGTGCGCCATCTTCAAAAATCCGCAAAACTGGTTTGTTCGGTGGTTTTTAGGGATTTTCTCCATGTTATAGACTTCAAAATAGATTAATTCAAGGTTTTTTGATAGGTAATGTAGGTATAATTTGAAATAACTGAGTTTTTAGGGATATTTTATATAATTTGCTATTGAATAAACTTAAAAACAACCTGCTAGTTTTCACAATCATAAACTTGTCAGGATGGCACGTTTCACAATTAAAATTAAGTTTCACAATTAAAACTTCCCCTGTTTCCATACCTACATCAAAGTTTGTCCGACTAGACACCGTTAAACTATTCAGATATTTTCAGCTTGCTATTAATCAAAAATAATTTCAAATTTTTGCAATATTTTTATATAAAGTAAAGATGTCATTGTGATATCTTTTGGGTAGGATACAAAAAACAAAAATAAAAGAGAATAATCAATTTAAGAAAAATACATTATTTTAATATATCCTACTTCTTGTCGTTTTGTGAATCAAAACATTTTGTTCTTTGTTAGTGTGTATTTTGTAGGTACCCTAATATTACCTTCCATTATACATATTCTAATTATTCAAACATGTGCTTGTACCATCTACATAACCTATATCTCTGCTCTGCCTATTATAATGTCATTTTGATTCACGTGTACTGCTACGTAAAACACCACAAAAAGAATAAGGAAAGTATTACCAATATATAGCTCCGTATATACTCGTAGAGTATTCGGAGAGTATATTCGTTGGTATAACACTTCAGTTCTAAAGTCTTCATCGCTGTCTTCGTCTATTACAGGTATAACATCTGTATTGTCAAAGAGTTTTTTAAGATATTCTGTTGGCTTGATGATTTTTGTAAAATATCTTCCATGCGATAAATATTATATTATGGCAGCTAATTACATGCGAACAACAGCCTATGGTCATGTTGCCGTTTGCGCAACTCGCATCTACAACAGTATCTATCGTTAACGTTTTCCGAACCATCTTAGTTTGGCTCATAATGCAAATATTCCATGCTGCATGCTTGATGTACCTAAAGTTAGCGAATCACTTCTCGCAAATCTTATGGCAAGCACAATGGGAATTTGCCGCTTTTTTGCCGTTAATTAGTTGTGAAAAAATTAATTTTGTCGCTCTTTTATTTTTCTTAATATTCGATGTTTCGCTAACTTCATATGAAGTTAGCGAATCACAACAGCAAAAAATGTTTCAAATTCAAATCTAGTTGGTGCTGAATTTGCCGCTTTTTTGCCGTTAATTAGTTGTGAAAAAATTAATTTTGCCGCTTTTTTATTTTTCTTAATATCCGATGTTTCGCTAACTTCATATGCAGTTAGCGAATCACAACAGCAAAAAATGTTTCAAATTCAAATCGAGTTGGTGCTGAATTTGCTGCTTTTTTGCCGTTAATTAGTTGTGAAAAAATTAATTTTGCCGCTCTTTTATTTTTCTTAATATTCGATGTTTCGCTAATTTCATAAAGGGTAGGGAATTAGTGTGAAGAAGTCCAATTACTCGTTTATCGTAGGAGATACGAAAAAAGTTACTTAGTTAAAAGTTGGTGCCTAGATAGGACCATAATCTGAAAATATTTTCAAATATACAGGGCTATCCGTATTGACAGGGTGACACAAAATTATGTTTTTTTTAAATAGGACACCCTATATATTTTTACATTTTTGGATTCTCCTGTACGTCGACTTTCCTAAAATATAGGCTTTTGTAGTAATATACGAAGTAGTTTAAAAGATAATTACGTGTTTTGTTAATTTCGTAGCAATATTCACACCCTGTAGAATTGTAGTAACTTGACATAAAAATTTCTATTTATATTGAAAATATTTTTAATATAGTCTACTATTGTTAAACATTATTAATATAGAGAAACGTTTAGTTTTAGTATACAAGGTTGGTCAAAACTAGGAATGAGTATTTTTTGAGCTTTCTTAAATGGATTTTTGGTATAGTATTTTGGTATTGTGAACCAACAAATTTGTGATAATTATAGAGGAATAACACTACTAAGCACAACATATAAAATATTGACTTTAATAATAAGAAAAATATTGTCAAAGATCACGAAGAAGAGAGTGGGACAGTACCAATATGGAGTCACAGAAGGAAGATATATGGAGGAAGGAAGAATAATGGAAAAAGCAAATGAATACAAACTGGAATTAGAAATGCTACTCATCGACTTCAAACATGCATTTGATTCGATTAAGAGAAAACAACCAACGATTGCCCTGGAAAAATTAAAAATCCCACATAAACTCAGAAAATTAATAAATATGACAATGAGAACTACCAAAATTAGCATAAAAACGCAAAGAGGCGAGACAGATGAATTCATTATAAATAAAGGAGTGAAACAAGGGGAAGCATTATCCACTGTTTAATCTAACTTTAGAATATGTGCTACGAAATATAAACAAAGGAAACCTAAGAACAAGAGGTGGACAAATAATCGCCTACGCAGACGACATTGTTATTATTGCAAAGAATAGAAACTTAATGAAAGAAATTCTAAAAGAAATAAAGAAGAAAGGGGAGAAAATGGGACTCAGATTAAATGAAGAAAAGACAAAAATATTAAAAGGAAAAACCATAATAGGAAATTCAGAGTTTGAAGATGTAGAACATTTCAATACCTAGGAGTCACAATAAGCAAAACGGGTGAAAGAATACAGAAATAAAAGAAAAAATATTGGCAACGAATAAAGCTTATTTTGCAAATAAAACACTACTTAAAAGCAAAATACTGTCTATTAAAACCAAGATAAGAGTGTATAACACCATAATTAGACCAATATTATTATACGCAGCGGAAACAATGACGATAACTAAAAAGGACCAATAAGAACAGAGCAAAATTAATATAGAAACCGAACAAATGCAGAGATTAAGAAAGTACTAAAAGAAGATATCGTGACCAAAATAAAGCAATGCAGAGTTAGATAGTTAGGTCACATCTGACGGGCAGGAGATGAAGCAGTGACATATACTATCATAGAATGGAATCCAGTAGGAAGAAAGAAAAGAGGAAGACCAAGATCAAAATGGTTGCAAGAAGTTGAAGACTTTTACCGCTAATTTATTTTTTTTAATATTCGATGTTTCGCTAACTTCATTTGAAATTAGCGAATCACAACAGCGAATAATGTTTCAAATTGAAATCAAGTTGGTGCTGAATTTGCCGCTTTTTTTGCCGCTAAATAGTTGTGGAAAAATTAATTTTGCCGATTTTTTATTTTTTAAATATTTGATGTGTCTCTAACTTTATATGAACATAGCGAATCACAACAGCAAATAATGTCTCAAAAATTCAAATCGACTTGGTGCTGAATTTGCCGCTAATTAGCGGCTAATATAAGCTTCGAGAACATTCATAGATGCAACAGTTAGTGTTCACGCTTCCATTCCGTAGATGAGAACTGTGAATATGTAGCATTTCAACAGACGGTATTTTGTTTTTAATGATATATGTCTCGACTGTTAAAAATGGGTCTCATTCTAACGTATGCTGCTTCTGCTTTTATTATTTGCTGTTTAATTTCTGTTGAGTGGTCCCATTGGTTTTGTTACTGGTTAGTATTGGTTTTTTACTAATTGTCATAAATTTGGTCTTTATACAGGGTGTTTCATTGGGAAAGTAACATACGTTAACTGTAGAAAGAGGACCCTTGGGCGGTCTCAAAAATATCATACTTAATGTGTCTTACTTCATTAATAACAAAGATACTGGGTGTTTTATCTATTTTGCCATTTTCTTATTTGGTTCATAACTTTTTAACCACACTGTATATTTATTTTATATTTGGCACGCAAATACTATTTAAGGTGTACACTCAACTACTTTATTTAAAATTGTAAAAAATTCAGGTCCGGATTAAAAAATTGCAAAAAATTTCTGACCCAAAAACAACACACTGTACCTACATTGAATTTTTTTAAAATAGATTTTGCACTTGAAAAGAGGATGACAAACTAAATTTAGTGGTATACTTTGAATTTTCGGCAAAATGATTTTTCCGGCAAATTTTTGAATTTGAATTCTGAAATTATGTGACTTGCAAGAACTCGAAGTAAAAAAATTAAAATGTGACTAATTTTAATTAATAGTGTTAATTAAAATGTTAACATTTTAGTATTTTTTTATTATGTCGACAAATAATTCCATAACAAATATTCACCTTTAATTAATAAATAAATAATACAGAGTTCACAAAAAATACATAACTTTAGTCAACGAACTATCTTAAATATTAAAAGAAAAACAGTAAAAGATTGCTGAAAAATACCTTTTGGATATCTAATATTCAAAATTTCGAACGAGGAAATAAATAGTAGAGAAGAACTTTTTGAGCGGATTCGAGACGCCTTCCAATAAATGAAGAATAACCCTGACGATATTAGGAATCAGTCAGACAAATAACAAAAAGAGCAAGACTTTGGCCATTTTCAACAATTACTATAATGTTGATGGTGGCCATTTTGAACAATTACTATAATTTTGATAAGATATTTTTTGGAAAAATTTTTGTTTTTTTTTTTAATTTGTAAGATAGTTCGTTGATTAAATTTATGTATTTTTTGTGGACACTTTATTAATTTTTTATTCATTGATTAAAGGTGAATATTTGTTATGAATTATTTGTCGTCATAATAAAAAAAACACTAAAGTGTTAACATTTAACCAATTTAGAATAAATAATGGCACTGCTAGTGCACTAAAATAGATACTTATAAGACACTACCTAAGTGTAAAATGCGAAAATGTATTGTTTAATTTTTGTGTGTTATCTACTTGTCGATTGATTAGCGAATGGTGTTCAAATTTATTTATATCAGGTCATCAGGTGTCTTGCAGTGAAATAATATATTTTGCGATAACAACGCGAGACATTCATTATGTGTTGTATTATAAATACCGGCTGAATTGCATTTTCAAATAAAGAACCTTTTATTCATTGTGTTTCCTACTATTCTACTGAAACATTAGAACTATTGTTTGGTAGTTAGTCACAATAATTATATTGTATCTATGTTTTTGTATAATTTAAATATACACGGGAAAACAAAGAAGTAGAGATGTTGAAGTTTTAACGGTTAATGGGAGAGAGCGACAATAAAATTATTGGTGTATGTTTGTCGTTTCGATTTACACTCCGGAAATCGTTCTCAAAAAAGATTATTCTACAAATTTTGGAAACATTTTATACACAGTATCTATTTTTAGAATAAGGTTTTTTGAGAACAATATCCGCAGTGGAAATCAAAACGTCAAGCATTAGTTAATTAAATATCTATTTTTATTACATCAATAATTACGGATCAATCTCATTTAAACATAATATACATAAACATATACAGTGAGGACGTTTGAGTTGAAATAAATTGATTATTTCGAGAATGTTCGAATTTGTAGAGAAATCCTGAGACAGGTCGATTTTTATTTTTAAATTATGACTTTTTAGCATATATACTATACTCGTGACGTCATCCATCTGGGCATGATGACGTAATCGATGATTTTTTTAAATAAGAGTAGGGGTTGTGTGATAGCTCATTTGAAAGGTTATTTAATTCTCTATTCGGTAGTATAAACAATAACATAATTATTTATACAGGGTGTACAATTTTTTTTATTATTAAAATTATTTACACATAAAGAAGAATATAAGCAATTTAGTTAATTCAAAATACATTTTACTGCTATCAGAAAAACAGTTTATAATGTTTATTTCACAAATAAGCATTGCTTTTCGCTTAAATTCAATGTTCAAATTGCTAAGAGACAGGTGGGTGTCAGTTTTAACGTTGAATTTAAGCGAAAAACAATGCTTATTTGTCAAATAAACATTTCATTCTGTTTTCTGACAGAATTCAAATTTATTTTGAAATAAATGAATTACGTACATTCTCCTTTTTGTCTCAATTACTTTATTAAAAAAAAAAATTGAACACCCTGTATAAATAATTATGTTAACGTTTATATTACTGAATAGAGATTTAAATAACCTTTCTAATGAGCTATCACACGACTCCTACTCTCATTTAAAAAAATCATCCATTACGTAATCACGCCCAGATGTATGACGTCACTAGTGTGATATATATGCTAAAAAGTCATAATTTCAAAATAAAAATCGACCTGTCTCAGGATTTCTCTCCAAACCGGCTCCTTCTCAAGATAATGAATGTATTCCAACTCAAACGTACTTACTGTATAAAATACATGAAATAAAATATAAAAGGAGGGGTAAATAAATTAAATAAATGAATTTATATTTTATAATAATATTCTAAAATATAAATTCATATATTTACCCCCTCCTTTTATGTTTTATTTCAAGTTTTTTATAATAATATTATAAAATATAAATTCATATATTCACCTCCCCCCCTTTTATATTTTATTTCAAGTATTTTATACAGTAAGGAGGTTTGAGTTGGAATAAATTCATTATACTATTAATAATATTATAAAATATAAATTCATATATTTACCCCCTCATTTTATATTTTATTTCAAGTAATTTATACAGTGAGGATACTATGTTAAATGCAATTATATTATGTCTTAAGTAGGATATCCATAAATTAATAATAATCTATTCGTACCGCGTACCACTAGAAGCGTCAATCCGGACCCAAAAGAGTTGTGCGGAGATGCAACTCTACCAGACGTATCCTACGAAATTATCGTGCAGCGTTATCAGAATTATAAAAGAAGAAAAATATGTTACAATATCGTAAAAAAGTGGTACCATTCACCTTTCAGCACAAGCTCGATTTCAATTTGAGACATTATTCGCTGTTGTAATTCACCAAGTTCATATTTATGAAGTTATTGAAACGTCGAATATTAAAAAATTAAAAAAGCGGCAAAATTAATTTTTTCACAACTAATTAACGGCCCGTTGTCTCCCCTTTCTCTTTTATTTCTTTTAGCATTTCTTTCATTATGTTTCTATTCTTTGCAATAATATCAATGTCGTCTGCGTAGGCGATTATTTGTCCACCTCTTGTTCTTAGGTTTCCTTTGTTTATATTTCGTAGTACATATTCTAAAGTTATATTAAACAGTGGATAAGGCATCCCCTTGTTTAACTCCTTTATTTATAATGAATTCATCTGTCACGCCTCTTTGCGTTTTTATGCTAATTTTGGTAGTTTTCATTGTCATATTTATTAATTTTCGGAGTTTATGTGGGATTTTTAATTTTTCCAGGGCAATCGTTAGTTGTTTTCTCTTAATCGAATCAAATGCCTGTTTGAAGTCGATGAATAGCATATCTAATTCCAGTTTGTATTCATTTGCTTTTTCCATTATTCTTCCTTCCTCCATATATCTTCCTTCTGTGACTCCTCATTGGTACTGTCCCACTCTCTTCTTCGTGATCTTTGACAATCTTTTTCTTATTATCGAAGTCAATATTTTATGTTGTGCTTAGTAGTGTTATTCCTCTATAATTATCACAAATTTGTTGGTTCACAATACCAAAATACTATACTAAAATCCATTTAAGAAAGCTCAAAAAATACTCATTCCTAGTTTTGACCAACCTTGTATACTAGAACTAAATGTTTCTCTATATTAATAATGTTTAACAATAGTAGACTATATTAAAAATATTTTCAATATAAATAGAAATTTTTATGTCAAGTTACTACAATTCTACAGGGTGTGAATATTGCTACGAAATTAAAAAAAAAGTAATTATCTTTTAAACTACTTCGTATATTACTACAAAAGCCTATATTTTAGGAAAGTAGACGTACAGGAGAATTAAAAAATGTAAAAATATATAGGGTGTTCTATTTAAAAAAACATAATTTTGTGACACCCTGTCAATACGGATAGCCCTGTATATTTGAAAATATTTTCAGATTATGGTCCTATCTAGGCACCAACTTTTAACTAAATAACTTTTTTTTCGTATCTCCTACGGTAAACGAGTAATTGGACTTCTTCACACTAATTCCCCACCCTTTATGAAATTAGCGAAACATCGAATATTAAGAAAAATAAAAGAGCGGCAAAATTAATTTTTTCACAACTAATTAACGGCAAAAAAGCGGCAAATTCAGCACCAACTCGATTCGAATTTGAAACATTTTTTGCTGTTGTGATTCGCTAACTTCATATGAAGTTAGCGAAACATCGAATATTAAGAAAAATAAGAGAGCGGTAAAATTAATTTTTTCACAACTAATTAACGGCAAAAAAGCGGCAAATTCAGCACCAACTCGATTTGAATTTGAAACATTTTTTGCTGTTGTGATTCACTAACTTCATATGAAGTTAGCGAAACATCGAATATTAAGAAAAATAAAAGAGCGACAAAATTAATTTTTTCACAACTAATTAACGGCAAAAAAGCGGCAAATTAACTTTATGTACATGCATGCTTGTCCCCATTAGGTAAATTATTTCGATTTATTTTTTTGCACAAACTTATTCAAAAACAGGTCCTTATAACAAATCCACATGGTTCCAAGCAGTACCGCGGTCGGAAAATTGTTAAACAATTTTTTAAACGAATTCAAACAATCAATTTTTTCACTTAGAACAAATTTGTTTTAGATTCTCTGGATCAACCTGAGCAAAAAAGGTCTCTTGTGATTTTTCTATAAAATTGACTGTTGTCGAGTTACATGCAATTTAAAATTTGAAAAACGCGAAAATGGCTATTTTCAAGGCTTAATAACTCGATTAAAAATTATTATTATGAAAGTCATAAAGTGACCAACTCAAAGTATAAAGCCACCCCCCCTGCAGGAGCCTGAAGAAATTTTTGTCATTTTTTTGTTACTATTATTTTTAATAATTTTAAAATGAGCGCTAACCACGTATTGAACCGGCGGCGGCGCCGTCCGCGAGAGAGATGTAAATTCATTGGACGTTTTAAAAAATATCGATTGGAAGTCAAAAATGCGTTTTAAAAAAATAAAAAAGGAATTTTGAGGTTATATGTATTGTACACTCGACCTACAAGTCTATAAAAAATAGATATGTTTTGTAGAAGCCTCATAAAATTTTTAAATTAATTGCATTTTAACTAAACAAAAAAAAATAGAAAAATTGACTTTTTTGTGAGGACAGGGAGAGGGGGTGGTAGGCTAAAAATACGATTAGTCTTATTTTTAATCACATATAACGTAAAAACATGAAAAAAAATATTCAGGCTCTACCGATCTCAAAAAAATATAATTAGACCCGCAAAAATCCTTACAAAACTTTAAAAAAACATGGTTTTTGGGGGGTTTAAAAGTGTTTCGCCCAATTTTTGAATATCCTAATATACTCAGTTATTTTAAATTATACATAATCTATTAACAAAACCCCCTAAAAAACAGTTTTCTTGATTTTTCAAGATGGCGCACCTGACGGAAAAATCTGAAAAAAATGAGGAAGATAGCTTTTGATAAAATACACAAAATGCAAAAAAAATTGGACCTGCAGCCCCCTCCAAAAAAAAGTTATAGGTTTTTAGAAAGTTAAAAAAAATTTTGAAGTTATGTACATTCGACCTCTGGGTCCATAAAAAATGGACATGTTTTGTAAAAGCCTCAGCTACACTTGTGAATTTTTTGAAATTTTTAAATCAATTGGAACCCAACTAAAAAAAATTAAATCTAAATATCTACGTTTTTGGCTATGGGTGGAGGGGTAAGGGGGGTGGCGAGCTAAAAATCCGCGTAATCTCATTTTTTAGTTGCATAGAACGTAAAAAAACTAATAAAATTGAATTCTGGGAGTGAGGGCATTTTGCCTATCTTAACGGGGGGTACCCTTTACTCCCAACGTGCCTAAAGAAGTATAACTTCAAAAACTAAAATAATTTGAGCTGTGGCTGTATAAAAGAATTCTGAAAATATTTTGGACAGAACACGTTACAAAGAGATTCTAAGTTTAAATAAAATCAATACAATAAATGAAAGTATTAATCAAGACAAGAAAATTGGAATATCTCAAACGTATTACACGTGGAGTATTTCCAAATGGAGACCTGTATCAGGCAGACCACGAGGAAGACCCAAAACTAGATGGGAGAACCAGATAGTAGAGGACCTTAAGAAGATGGGAGTCAGAGAATGGGTAACCAGAAGCAAAAAACAGAAAAGAATGGAGGAAAATTGTAGAAGATGCCAAGTCACACAACCAATTGTAAAACCAAAATGTTAATTCGGATTAATTCACCGCCAAAAACGAATCGGAAGAGCCCAAAGAGGGCGGCAGTCACTCCGCTAGGAGTGTAGATGCCATGATGATGATGATTACACGTGGAGAAATATATAACTTGCTTCAACTCATTATGCAGAGAAAGATCGAAGGAAAAAGCAACCTGCAGTTGGAGAGAATGGTACGGATGAACATTAAATGAACTAAGGTGAGGACTTTTACCTCGGACTTCCGGTTGCAGAATTAAAACTGGAAGTACTGATTTAAAGCAAATACTATTGACTGTAATACATCTGGACTCTGTAATAATACAACTCCCACAGAAATCTGGAAGCACGTTGCCACTAGCGCCACTGTCGACTTGAGTTGAACTACGTTTTGACAACGTAAAATTTGACGTAAACAATCAAATTTAATTTTATAAATTTTTTAATAACGAGCTAATATTGCTAAATTAAATTAAAATAAAAATAGTTCAAACACTTATACAAAAACAATAATAAAGCAATTTTATAAATCTCTGGCGAGCGTGAATAAACAGATATGTCTCGAATTTTAGGAAAATGAGATATGTCGATTTAATATTTCTATTTGGTGTCTTCTAGCCGTTAATAAGCAAATAAGTTCATATCCATAATATTTTCGTATTTTATTCCCATGTGAATAAACAAACATGTCACATTTTTGGCAGCCTTCTGAAATAAGTCTAGTTATTTTTCTAATGTCGCTTGAACGACTTCGGGAATAATCAGATAACTTTACTTATCTGGTTATTCACAGATTTTATTTCAAATCGTGCCGAATAATATGTCAACATATCCTACTGTCCACCTGGCAATAATAATAATTTTTATAGCAGAAAGTGTTAGTTTACATTTTTTGTTTAAGCATTCAGACGTAAGATTTTGCGGTTAGAGTTCGTGTGTATGTAAAAGCGTTTTTATTATTACCAGTAATACTAGATAATACTTTATACATTAGTAACAGAAAAACGTACATTAGAAAAGTTTAGGCAGTATACTTGCCGATATGAGTTGAGTATTAGTGGAAAAAGAGAAGCAGTATGCAAAAAATGTTTTGTTAGAAGTTTTGGGGAAGCAAACGCCTTCATCAACCAAATAATAGTAAATAGACAAAATGTAGTCTCTGGAATACTCAAGGACAATCAACGAGGAAGATCCGAACCCAAAAATAAATGGTCTCAAGAAGTGCTTAACGATGTTCTACGACACATTAACAGCTTCCCGGCATACGAAAGCCATTACTGCAGTCAAACATCATCGAAGAAATATTTACAGTCAGATTTGTCCCTGGCAAAAATGTTTGAGCTTTATAAAGAGGACAAAGATAAATGCGTATCCAAAACAATTTATTCCTAACAGTTTCACAAACTTAACTTGGCCTTTAAGAAACCCCAAAAAGATACGTGTTATAATTGCGACCTCCTAAAAATAAAACTTGCTTACGCACCCGAAGAAGAAAAAGAGACCCTACTGTTGGAGCAAACCAATCATCATACTGCAGCAGAAGAAGCTTACGGCGCTAAATCAAGAGACAAACAAATTGCTAAAGAGTCCCCTGATACAGCTCTGTTTAAATTTGATTTGCAGCAGTGCTTACCAACCCCATATTTAAAATCGTCAATTGCATTTTATAAGCGACAGTTGTGGACCTTTAATTTAACTGTCCATAACTTAGCGACCAACGAGTCCACGTGCTACGTCTGGGACGAATCTGTTTCTGGAAGAGGTGGTAACCAAATCGCGACATGTTTTTTGTTAGCTGAAGGAAGGACTTCACTCAGGACCTGTACCCATAAATGAAAAAAAAAGAAAAATTTGTTAGAACTGCTTCATTTAGTTGACAAGGAATTTCATCCATTTTACCAAAACCTAAAAGTATCCGATGTTCCAGATACTGATCCGGACCTCCTGGAAGTAGATCCAGATAAGCAGGATTAATACAAATATATTATTTGTAATTAATTTTTTTTTAATAAGATTTGCACATTGTTTTTGGCAACAAAATTTCTTTCATCCCAAAACATCAACCAGATAACTGAAATTATGTTGTTAAACACGTAAACCGAAAGTGTGCTTAATCAGATAAGTCACGCAAAATCATCCAGCTGTAAATTTTAACAAAATTATGTGTAATGAACCTCAGTATAATAATTATTATTATCTAGCAGAAAATAAAAAAAATAAATATATCTATCACCGGATTTACTAGAAGTCCGAAAACCTATTATCTGCTCTCCTGAAAAATTTACTTATCGTGACATATCTGCTTATTCACGCTCGCCAGAGAAATGTAAGGTTAGATTGCTCTGGTTATCCTACTCATACCGCTAGATGGAGTTATTTTTTTGCTTTCTCAAATTTAATGGGAAATGTCAAGAGTTGTATGTATTACAGTCTATAGTATTTGTTTAAAATCACCGAAATAGTACAAGCGATATATTATTCGCGAAGAGATACAGAGAAAAACGAAAATGGAAAAGGATGTCTTGCAGTATATAGAGGAGAGGAGAATAAAATGGTAAGGCTACGTAGGCAGAACAGAAAGCAGATGGATAAAAAATATTGCAGAATGTGGCCCAAGAGGAACAAGAAGGAGGGGACGACCAAGAAGGTCATGGAAAAGTAAAATCGACAAAGGCATCTAAAATAGTGATGAGCGAGACTGGTCTTGGTCTTGCGGTCTTGGTCTTGGTCTTGCAGGGTCTTGGTCTTGGTCTTGCAGCAAGACCAAGACCAAGACTAAGACAATGACTGCCTTTTGGTTTGCAAGACCAAGACCAAGAGCAGGTATTCAAGACCAAGACCAAAACCAAGACCGAACCTTGCAAGACTACGCAAGACCAAGACCAACCTGCAAGACTCTTGCACTTTTTTGCGAAATTGGTTTTTCATTATTTAGCTTTATTTTTTAAGTTTAATAATATATACTGACATTGTAATAAACTTTAAACAATATCGAATTTTTAAAATACATAATATTTTGGTTATACTTTTAAGTCGTTTTGATTAAGTCAAACGGTTTGCATTTTCTCAACCTTCGAAGTGTCCAGAAGGCAAGTTTTCAAACGGTGACAGTTCAAGGACAATTGAAATTACTTGTAACACTAAAAAATGTAATTATAGATAGGGTAATCCATTTAAAAAATGCCATTAAAGAAGGTTTTTATGTAACAGTAGTTTTCGCTTTTTTGTCTAATAAAAATACTGACACTTATTTCAATTCTTTTCGCATAATCGAGGAAAAATGTAAGTCGTTAAATTTAAAATGAATACCGAAAAATATCATAATAGATTTTAAAAAGGAATTCACAATGCTGTGAAACCATTGTGGATTGAATAAAAAATAACTGGTTGTCGATTGTAATGTGTCAAGCTTGGTATCGCAAAATCCAAAGCTTAGGTTCAGTTTCTGAATATAATGACAAAAATTCCGAACTGGGAAATTTTTAAAATTATTTTTTGGATTAATTTTTACCATCAACGAAAGTTGGAAGTTGAATTATTTGTGAAAATCCCGGATGACAAACGCGTAAAAAATTTTACTGATTTCATAGTTGAAAACTATTTGGAAGAATCTAGGTTTTCCTCAGAAAGGACCAGTACTGCAAATAGTATGTGCCGCACTTGAAATGCATGCGAATCATTTCAGTGTGTTTTAAATTCTAGTTTTTACTACCCACATCCGAATATTTTCAACTTTTTAAATGTCATAATGGGTATTCAATTCAAAAATATGTGAAAATAAAAAGTGCGAGTACCTCATGCTACGAGAGCAATATAATTTAAATAAAATTAAAAAACTGCAAGATAACAAATTACAGAATTAAGACTTTATAACTTCCCATTAGGTTTAGTTATTATGTTATAGTATTAGGTCTACAAATAGGTATGGTAAATATGTATGTATTTACTAAAAATTATATTTTAGTTAGTTTATAAAAAAAGTTAATTATATTAAATCAAGTAAAAAATTTTTGATTTTTATGTTCTCTTAAAAAAATTTAATTTCTTATGTTCTTAAATTTGATTCTCGTAGAATAAATACTACAGTGTTCGAGTGAAAGCCGTATTTGTTTCTAATTGGAACTTAAAAGCTAAAAATATTGAAATTTTGTTGAGTGATACTGGATTCTTCGGAATTCTTTAGTTTTTCTATTTTCAGTTATTCTCTATTATGAACAGTTTCCTAGATATCGAGCTTTGTCACACTTTACAGTATATGCAGAATGTTTACTAAATATGTGTACAAACTTTATATGTTAAACGTTCATATGAACTGAAAATAATTTTTTTAATGAGAAATCAGTGTTACTGTTCGATACATCATTTCAATAGGAATTTTAGATCTGGTTAAAATTGAAGGGTTTTTTAATTTTTGCTCCACATAAAAAACAGAGTTTTGATTTTGCCTTGTATATAAGTATGTATAATTAAATAAAGCGCGTATTTCCTCCAAATAAAATAATTTTTCACTTTTTTTTCTTTTATACCATATGCTATTGAATGTATAAAAAGCAGGTTGTGTCTCAATTCAAATTAAAATTGAAATTTGAAAATAAACCTTTATATTTGAAACATACTAATGAAATAATTAGGTGAATGTGTAATGTTAAAATTGGTGTCCGTTTGAAACTACATTCTACATTCTTTTAAAATTTGAAAGCAAAAAATATAGTTTCATTCTTCACATTTTTATTTATTTCAATGTACATTTTATTTGAAATTGTTCGGTTCGAATTAGTACTACCAAAAAAGCAAGACCAGCAAGACTCTTGCAGCAAGACCAAGACCAAAAACAAGACTGCCTTTTAGCTGCAAGACCAAGACCAAGATTGCAAGAACAAGACCAATACTAGCCTGGTCTTAGTCTTGTTCTTGTTTTTCTCATCACTAATCTAAAGGAAAAGATGCGAAGACGGAGACTGAGAAGATTGTAAAAATGGACATCTTGGCTGACGGTAGTGTAACGGCACTAGCAGTAGCCAACTAAGTTACAAATTTGTTACATTGCCAAGAACACCATACCCCTTATTAGCACTGATGGTCCATGCATTTTCTAAGGTTTGAACCGATTTCTCAGAACAAAGTTGAAATTTCTTCTTTCTATGAGCGTGCAAAAATTCTACTTTTCCGCACGCGTTATAATTTGGAAAGTTTTAAATTTCCGCACTGAATTTACATACATTATATTGTGCTTTTAATACCCATTGCTTCGTATGTCTTAGTTCGAAGATATCGTATAACTCACAATTACTAAATATTAGGTAAGTTTAATATAAAAACAACTTTTTAACAATTTTGTTATCATCAACTACAAAATAATAATGTAGTATTAATTATATCTATTGAACGTACAACTGGTTGCATTGTGCAAATTAATGGCGGATGATAACAGATTTTTTGAGGTGGTGAAAGCACCCGGTAGTTCTACCTCTTCATCCTCCGTAGTAGGATTGTTCGGTCATCGGCATCGGTAAATATTTGCTTGTTAAAGCGGCCGCTGATTTTTGACAGGATAATAATATTTGGTTCGACATGTTCTTTCTTAATTCCGTGGATTCTTCCAAATATCTGTTTTCTGATTTTTCTGGTAACAGATCAAGATTACTGACAACGTCGAGAATAGATGGGAGTAGTTCTTCGTCACTTGATGCCATCTAAATCACTGAATTATATTAAAATTCGTAAGTAAAGATACGTGGAAATTTAAAATGTGTGACGTGCTTTTTGACAATAAGTGCTTTGTTTGAAATCGTTGGTATGACTTTAAAATATTGAAACCTGTATTGATATACCCTATTCATTACTGCATAACAGATATTTAGGCACCGCATTGACTTAAACTCGGAATTATTATAACTTATTAGCGTTATTTTTTAATTCAACTAATTGATTAAGATTTGGTCATTTTTTAAACGCTCGTAGAAAAAATATTGTTCCTAATTCTTGCGGACAGTCTCTTTTCCGCACTCGACTGTTTGCCGAACTCCGCTTCGCGTCGTTCGGCAAACTGCAATCGCGTGCGGAAAAGTATGACTTTCCGCACTAGTTAGGAAAATAACTATTATCTGAGATATGGGAGTGATCTCGCGTTACAACACCCCTCTGCCCCATTAAATTTTAGAAAATAAAATTTTTTAAAAATAAAAAAAAAGGTTTTTAATTTTAAAATATAATTATTTATTTTTAAAGTATAATTATTATATTCTAAATAAAATCCTTTTAATTTAGGTAACTCCTTATTTGTGATGATATGCGTAAAAAAAGTTTGCTTCGCCATTCAGACAAAGTCGCCTATCCCTTCACATTTTGTGCACTGAAAGGAAGGAGTGCCTGACTTACAAACCATAGAAATAATTTTGTCTACCCTTTTTTTATACCTATCTATCTGCAAAACAAATAAAATTGCATAAAAATATTGCAGAGATTAAAAATCTACATTAAGAAAAAAATATATCCGTATCTTGGCAATGTAACAAATTTGTTACAAATGTTTGACGACGTTTTTTGATAGTTCAATAAACAAAAAACAACTAAAACGTACACGCTCTATTTACAGGATAATTGAACAATATAAAACAATCACCAAAATAATAAAAAACACACTATTTTTTATAAAAAATTTGACGCTTTTAAAAAGAGTGGAGAACCTTCTCGAAAATGCATCAGGTGACAGATGGCATTATTTAGAAGTTGTCAGATATCGGTAATAATAAAAATATAAGTTAACTGTTGCCATATATGGAGAGTTTTATGTTATTAGTACAAAATGCGAGTAACAAAATGCGCCTCAAGTCTCCTAGAACTCACCTAGGTCTTAAAATGAAAATGTTAAAAATATTTTTCCGGGCAAAAAAAAATGATTTTTTGAATTTTTTTAAACAATTTCCTCTCTAATATATTTTGACAAGTATCATTATGATTTGTTTAAAGGGGACATTAAAGAGGAATCCACAAAGAAACCGAATCAGAATTTTTTTTCATACGGGAGCGTCCGAACAACATGGATTATAATATATATTTTTTTTATATATTTATTTGAATTTCTCTCTACTCGATATCGTCTGTGTAATCTAACCAGTCGATTTAATCGAAACTTTATATTTGGAATACGGTGGAAAACCTATAGCTACATTTAATAATCATACCTCGTGGCAAAAGCCGTACAAAAAATTTAGGTCAGAATGTTTACCATTCTGTCGAGCTGTTTTTTAATCGAAAATCTGTTTTCGCACATTTTTAAGGGTATTTATTGGAAATACGAAAGGTTTATTTGTTTACGTTTTAGCAGTATATCATGAAATATAAAATCAGTTTCTACTAATATAGGTCTGGATACCGCCTATGAAAAAAAAGTTGATTAATAACAAGCTGAAAATTTGTTAATAGCTTAAGGGTGTCTAGTCGGACAAACTTTGATATATGGGAACACTGGAACAGGGGAAATTTTAATTGTGGAACAAGTTAAAAATTTGGAACGGTCAGACCACGAAAACGTCACATGTATTTTGTCCGACAGAACATCCAATTGATTTGTTACCCTTTCCTTAAACTCTCATGCAAAAATCAGACTGCTATTTATCACCTGTCATAATTCCTGTCATTTGACATATTCTACGTGTTCCACTCATTATAATTCCCATTTGGTGATAAATAGCAGCCTGATTTTTGCATGAGAGGTTAATGGAAGTGTAACAAATCAATTGGAAGTTCTGTCGCTCAAAATACGTGTGACGCTTTCGTGGTCTGACCGTTCCAAATTTTTAACCGGTTCCACAATTAAAACTTCCCCTCTTCTAGTGTTCCTATATATCAAAGTTGGTCCGACTAGACACCCTTAAGCTATTAACAAATTTTCAGCTTGCTATTAATCAACTTTTTTTTCATACGCGGTATCCAGACCTATTAGTAGGTTTATGTATTTAAAATAATACATATAGGTAAATTTTTATTAACCCGGCATTGGTCGCTAGGTTGGCTACTACGGTCAGTAGTGGTCACGCGTGAGATTTTGTCTCACATATCCAACTTTTGCCTTTTTTTATGAGATAAAATTTTCAGAATAGATTTTAAACTTAATGAAGTTATTACATATTAGGCTTACACAATGTGACTGTTAAACCGCTTGTAGATTTTAAATATATGTACATTTCAAATTTGTACTAGTAGAATAGAATAGAATAGAATAGAAATATGCTTTATTGTCACTGGAAATTTTTACAATTTTATGGACAAAGCTTACATACAGTCAAAAGAAAAATAATATCAACAACAAATAACATAAATAACAACTATAATTTACTAAAATTAGATAAATCGTCAATATACAGTAAATATGAGATAAAACCAAAGACAAAAACAATTAATTGCAAAATTTATATAAATTGCAAATTGAACATACCTACAACAACAAATAAAATACATTAGGAATTGACAGTTTAAGCTACTGCGTATGAAACCCAATTTTCTTAGTTATTCATTAAGAAATTCTTCTATTGAATAATATGGTCTTTTAGACAGATAGGCTTTTGTCATTTTACGTAACTTTGGGAAAGATGTTGCAGATTTAAGATGAAAAGGGAGATAGTTGTAAAGTTTTTTTGCGGAATATAATATAGATTTCTTTACTAACTCAGTGGATGGGATCGGTAAATAAATATCAAATATTGAATTTTTGGTGGAGTAAATATGATTGGGCCTTGCTGGAAAGACATGAAGGGGTTTACGAAATAAACAAACCGTTTCTAGGATATAAAGATGTAAGTGTTAAAATTGCGTGATTTTTGAAGTAACTTCTGCAATTTGTACATAGATCTTCTGAGGCCAAACAGATATCTTATTTCTCTTTTTTGTACTTCAAAAATAACATCAAATAGAGCAGCTGTACTAGAACTCCAAAAAGGAAGACCATATCGAAGATGAGACTCAAACAACGAAAAATATGTTATTTTAGAAGATGCTAAATTGAGTTCTCTGGAGGCAGATCTTATTGCATAGCAAGCTGAGGCGAGTTTCTTACTTAACCAATCGATATGAAGGGACCATTTGAGGTTGCTGTCTAAAAAAATACCAAGAAATTTTACAGAATCAACGGTACTGATCTGGCTGTTATTAAGAGGCAAAGGTTAAAGAGCTCCTTTATAGGCTAATGCTACTGTTTTATCTACACTAAAAGAGAGTAAATTAGAGTCAGACCAGGTCTTTATCGTCAGTAGATCCAAAGTTATAGTTTCATGAAGAGATACAATAGTTGAGTTGCTCCAAGTGATACTGGTATCATCAACAAAAAGAAAAATTTTCTCATAGATTTTTAAAAAAGTGATGTCATTTATAAAGATAAGGAACAGAAGAGGACCCAATACTGAACCTTGCGGTACTCCACATGCAATGTTTTTGAGACTAGAGTCAGTATCATTTGCTCTAACTATTTGTTTCCTATTATTCAAGTAGGATTGGAACCAATTCAAAGAAATACCTGTATTTTATTGTTCTCCAACACAGCAAGCTCTAAAATTATCTGGGCCCGTTTAATATTTCAAATGCAAGATAAAATAATGTTAAAATATAGAATAATGCTATAAAATAATGCTAAATAATATTACACGCAGTAGTCGCGCGATGAGAGATATCTCACGTGAAGCGCACTGACTTAACCATCGGGCCATACTAAGCCCGCGTTCAGAGTGGACGAACAAAGAGCAAAGAGCAAAGAGCAAAGCGGAGAAATCAAACTTATACTGGTAAATGGAGGTACACAGAGTGCTAGCAAAGAGCAAAGCGGCGAAACCAAACAAGTTTGATTTCTCCGCTCGCACTCTTTGGTCCATGTGGTGAGACCGCTCCCGTATGAAAAAATTTTTGATTCGGTTTCTTTGTCAATTCCTATTCAAAAATGTCGCCTTTAAACAAATCTGGAGAGCACCGGGCGGAATTTTTGGGCAGAAATTGTTTAAACAATTTTATCTACTCTATGTTATATTATGTGTAAGTTTTTAGTTTGTGAAAACTGTCATTCTAGATAGCCGTGCGTGAAGTGTTTAAAGTGAGCGTGAAGTAACAATGTATTTTAAATGGGACTTACTTTTTCGCACTGTTTTTAACACACTTTCATATAATCAAATATCCTTAACTTTGGCGTTGTCGTGGTGATGACATAATGAGCAATAAATATTGTATGAAACTGTGCGTGAAGTACTTTTTGCGAACTTACGCGATGTATAGCACTCGCCCCGCTGTCGCTCGTGCTCTAAATATCGCGTGCGTTCGCAAAAAGCATACTTCACGAATTGTTTCATAAATAACTATTTTTAAACAAATACAAAAGATCACGTTTTTTTGCTCCGGAACATACATTTTTAGGTATTTTGGGTTATTCTAAACAAAAAAGGTATCTTGTAATTTTTCCCAAAAATTAATAGTGTTCAAGTTATAGGCGATTTAAAATCTGAAAAATGCGAAAATACGCATTTTCGAGGCTTAAAAATTCATATTTCAATTAGTATTTTTGAGGTTGCCAGATACTTATATTGATGATTAAACATTCAGCTTCGATTCTGAAGAGTGATCGCGTCTAACCTTAATTTATACCGTTGTTTTTTAATTGTTAAATATTTATCCGATTTTTTTGCCGGTGCGGCGCGCTCTATTTCAAAAATCTCCTATTTCCTCCGAAAATTATTTTTTCTAGATTTTTTGGGACATTCTAAATAAAATAAGTTTCTTGACATTTTTCTCAAAAGTTAATATTTTTAAAGTTATAAGTTAATAAAAAACTCATTTTTGGATTTTAAATCGCTTATAACTTTAAAACTGTTAACTTTTGAGAAAAATGTCAAGAAACTTATTTTATTTAAAAAGTCCCAAAAAATCTAGAAAAAATAATTTTCGGAGGAAAATAGGAGATTTTTGAAATAGAGCGCGCCGCACCGGCAAAAAAATCGGATAAACACGCATATTTAACAATTAAAAAACAACGGTATAAATTAAGGTTAGACGCGATCACTCTTCAGAGTCTTGAAGCTCAATGTTTAAACTTCAATTTAAGTATCTGGCAACCTCAAAAATATTAATTTAAATATGAGTTTTTAGGCCTCGAAAATGCGTATTTTTGCATTTTGCAGATTTTAAATTGCCTATAACTCGAAAACTATCAATTTTGAGAACATTTACAAGATACCTTTGTTGTTTAGAATGACCCACAAAACTTAAAAATATATGTTCCAGAGCAAAAAACGTGATCTTTTGTATTTGTTTAAAAAAAATTGTTTAAACAATTTCTGCCCAAAAATTCCTCCTACTCCAGGGAAATAAGGCAAAAATATACCATGTTCGGGACACTTGATCAGCCAGGTTGCAAATGGGTTTTTTGGGTACTATATACCTAATACATTATACATACAAAAATGCCCGTCACAGATCGGACGAGAAATTTAGTTATTAACAAATAAGTGTCAAAAATGGCAGTTTTCTCGTTTAAATCGCTACGGGTAAAAATAGGGTAATTAAATATCTTATTTATACTGTTTTTCTCATAGTAGATGAGCCAAGGTTTAAAATGGCAGTTTTTGAATTTCGGTTCCATTATTTGTTGCTTCAGAAATTGCAAAATAAAACTAAAATTCCGAAAATAAAAAAATTGCTATAACTTTTGTGAAAATGACCTTAAGACTTTCATATTGCATGAAAAGTTGAGACAAACAGTCCATATAATGCACAAAAAATTTCAAGATGATTCGTCAATTAGTTTAAATTTTATTGAATTTGTTTATCCCAATGAGCTTTTTTTTCGCAATAATATTGTTCAGAAAATAGTAATGTAATAGCAATTCTGTGAAAACTACATGAAAGAAGAAAAGTCATAATTTCAAAGTATTTAAAAAAAATCATTAAAAAGCTATTTTTATCATTCCGAAAACACTTTACTAAAGTTGGGTCATTTTTAGTTCATAAACAATTTGAATACCTTTGTTAAAATTAACTATAGATTAAAACTAATTTGGGATTTGAAAAACTGGTAGTTTTATAAGAATTTTCAAAAAAACACTTTTTGCCTAGGTTAATTACAGTCAAAGTTAGCCACTTTTTTTATTTAATTGACAGCTACTTTGTTTATAACAATTAAGCAACCCAACTAGCACCATTTCGAAGTTGAAGGTATATCGTCGCCTTAGTACTATAACTTGATAACTCCAAAATTGACGTTTTTGAGATAACTAGTTCACAAGATGTATTTTATTTGCCTCCATATTGTGTAAAAACTTGATAGCTCACTTCAAACGGGTTAAGTATTTATTTATGATTGACAAAAGTTGATAAAACTCAAATGCCACTAATATTCAGTGCTAAAACTTGACAAGATAAGTTATCAAGCTATTATTTAATCGAAATAATCGTGAATACGACATACACTGAATGCTATAACTAGATAACTCGAGTTATCTAGTTTTAGCACGGGTTTCTCTGAAACCATTGAACTTACCACATAATTGCTATGTGTTTATTCGGTTCATTTTAATGCAAGAATTAGAGAATTGTTAGCAGATCTGGCAACCTCCATGGCAGAGGGCTAATTTTCAACAAAATAATGTTTAAAATATTAGTTGTGTTAAAAAGTTCACTTATATGCGACTTAGCACAACATGCGACATTACCAAATGTTAACATTATGGTAGTGCTAAAAGTTGATAACTTTAATTTTTCATGTTTTTTTCCATATTGGAAAACAAATTTACACCATATTTCTAAATAGATCAGTTGCCAAAAAGTTAAGGAACAGTATTTTAGAGCCGCAGAGTGAATTCCGTATTTACCAACATCATGGTAGCAGCACAAATATCTTTAAAATCTTTAAACTCGTTTATCTCAAAACTACTAATTTCGAGTTATCAAGTTATAGTATTAAGGCGACGATATAGTTTATGTGTAAAAGTTTGAGTAAACTTTAAAATTCAACAGAGTTGTTAAGAAAGCTTTAAAATAACGTTCAAACGAAATCGATTTGTGGTCGGTGGAAATGAATATTAAAATCCGTACACTCAAAAAATGAAACTGATTCTTCAAACATATGCTGCGATTAATATCTCCAGAGCTTGTTGATGGATTTTGATCATAATTTTTTTAAATTGTATGTACTACTAGTCTTGTAGAGTACGTTATGTACGTAAATCCCCACCTAACATTTCAAAATGTTAGGGGGAGTTCCCCTTATCACTCAGGGATATGAAAAATAGATTACGACCGATTCTAAGACCTACCGAATATACATAAATATATAATTTCATAAAAATCGGTCAAGCGGTCTCGGAGGGGTATGACAACTAACACTGTGACAGGAGAATTTTATAGATGTAAATATATTGATGGGTATTAACAAATAGGGGTTGGTGATGGAAAAGTGTAAATTAAGGGTTGTATGTATTTTTTAATCCTATATCATATAAAATTAAGATAGACAATTTGTCCAAAAAAATAAAAAAAATGTCAGGGGGGCAACCCCCCTTATAACTTATGGATATGAAAAATAGATTAAAACCTATTCTCAGTCCCATAGGATACACTTGTAAAATTTCATAAAAATCGGCCAAGCCGTTTCGGAGTAGTATGGTAACTAACACTGTTACAGGAGAATTTTATGTATATTGAAGTAACTGTGAATTAAATAAAAAAAGTGGCTAACTTTGACCGTAATTAACATAGGCGAACAGTTTTTGTTTGAAAATTTGTGTAAAAATACCAGCTGTTGAAATTCCAAGGTAAATTTACTCTACAGTCAATATTAACAAAGCTATTCAAATTGTTTTCAAGCCAAAAATGACTCTACCTTTAGTAAAATGTTTTCGTAGTGACAAAAATTACTTTTTAATAATTTTCTTCAATAATTTGAAAACAAGACTATTTTTCTTTTATGTGGTTTTCACAGAATTTCTATATAATTATTATTTTCTGAACAATAACATTACAAAAAAAAGCTCCTTGGGATAAACAAATTGAATAAAATTTAAACTAATTGACGAATCGTCTTATAATTTTTTGTGTAGTATCTGGACTCTTTGACTCAACTTTTTGTGAAATATAAAAGTCGTAAGGTCACTTTCGCGAAAGTTATAGCAAATTTTTTATTTTCGAAATTTTAGTTTTATTTTGCAATTTTCGAAGCAACAAATGATCGGATCAAAATTACAAAACCTCCGTTTTAAACATTGGCTCATCTACTAAAAGAAGAATACTATAAATAAGATATTTAATTATCCCATTTTTACCTGTAGCGATTTAAACGAAAAAACTGCCATTTTTGACCCTTATTTGTTAATAACTAAGTTTCTCGTCCGAACTGTGACGGGCATTTTTGTATTTATAATGTATTAGGTATATAGTACCCAAAAAATCTATTTGCAACCTGGCTGCTCAAGTGTCCCGACAAAAACCTTATTTCCCTGGAGTATCCCGGCACCCTTCAGATTTGTTTAAAGGAAATTTTAAAATATTTTTAAATAGGAATCCACAAAAAGACCGAATCGGAAATTTTTTCAGACGGGAGCGGTCTCACTACATGGACTACTGTGAGAGTAAAGAGCAAATATCCTACCGCTCCTATTCATACTGCCGAGTGGAAAAGAACTAAACTCTCGTCTAGCGTAACTACCCGCTATTAGCACTTCTTTGCTCTTTGCTCGTCCACTCTGAACGTGCACTTTTTGCTCTTTGCTCTTTGCTCTTTGCGCTTTGCTCTTTGCTCTTTGCTCTTTGCTCGTCCACTCTGAACGCGGCCTAAGTCAACTGAAGCACTAGTTGCATAGACGAGTGTTTTAGATTGTAGAGGAAGGATAATTAGGAGACTAGAAGGAACTACAGCATGTGTAATTTATCAGGGGAAACGTTATGTGCAATATTCTGAAGCCGTGAGAGAAAATCTCATATAGTGACCAATGCCGGGTTAAATCTTTATTTGTGTATGATATAGGAAAACTTTTTGCTTTGGTTATTACGCATACGTACTTAAAAATTAGTCAAACTTGATTTTACAGTTTAACGCATTTACTTTCTGAATGAATACAGAGCAATTAAAAAAATAGAGTGAAGCTTTCTCATTTTATTGAAGTTTGTTCTTGCTTTCTCGAATAGAGAAATGTATTTTCAAATATTGAATGGGTTGCATATGTGAGTCCATATTAAATGTAGTAATGAAACACAGACTTACTCACAATCATTTAATTATACTTTGACGACCGGTTTCGATCTCTACATTATACAGATCATCTTCAGGTCGGCGTTACAAGTAGTTAAATGCTACAATAAAGAAAACCAGAGTTAGAACATTATCTGGTTGCACAAGTGTTAACAGAAAGCCAAATTTGAAAAAAATTTTTGCAATAAAGGTTTTCAACTGTTGACATTTCAGAATATTGATACCTACCAATGCACACCTATGAGTTAAAATGCTCATAAGCATATATGAGCAAATGGGTGCATGTAGTTTTTGAGTATGTGTTGAAATTTAAATTATTAACAATTAAAAACAAATTAAACCATTAAGCAAACTTAAATATGCATCCAAACTCAAAATAGTAATAACAAATAGATAGTAATATTGTTCAAACCTACTTACATGCCGTTACAAGGGATGCGTTGCCACTTAGTTGTTATCATATTAATTCGTCCAACTTATGCTGATTGGTTTGCTGGTAGGGTTATACGGCAAACAGACATGTTACGCAGGTCAAAACAAAGTAAATTTTTGAATTTGGAAAGGAATTTCCTTCAGGATCCTTTCCAAATTCAAAAATTTACTTTGTTTTGACCTGCGTAACATGTCTGTTTGCCGTATAAACCTACCAGCAAACCAATCAGCATAAGTTGGACGAATTAATATGATAACAACTAAGTGGCAACGCATCCCTTGTATCGGCATGTAAGTAGGTTTGAACAATATTACTATCTATTTGTTATTACTATTTTGAGTTTGGATGCATATTTAAGTTTGCTTAATGGTTTAATTTGTTTTTAATTGTTAATAATTTAAATTTCAACACATACTCACAAACTACATGCACCCATTTGCTCATATATGCTTATGAGCATTTTAACTCATAGGTGTGCATTTGTAGGTATCAATATTCTGAAATGTCAACAGTTGAAAACCTTTATTGCAAAAAAATTTTTCGAATTTGGCTTTCTGTTAACACTTGTGCAACCAGATAATGTTCTAACTCTGGTTTTCTTTATTGTAGAATTTAACTACTTGTAACGCCGACCTGAAGATGATCTGTATAATGTAGAGATCGAAACCGGTCGTCAAAGTATAATTAAATGATTGTGAGTAAGTCTGTGTTTCATTACTACATTTAAATGTATTTTCATTTAGATGCAAAATAAAATTCTAGTTTTATTTTAAAATATTTTTTCATAAAATTTGCTAAATTTGAAATAAACGCGCCACAAAAGAGATACAAACTTCAAACTGTATCGAAGTTACTCTTTTGTGGCGCGTTTTACTTCAAATTTAGCAAATGTTATGAAAAAATCTTTTAAAATAAAACTAGAGTTTTATTTTGCATCAAAGTGAAAATACGTTTTTGCGCCACGTAATATACATAATATCAGATCTTTTGTAGCTGGAATATTATATGCACCAATCATTTCTACGGCGTTTATCGGTTTTTTATTCTTGTTTACATTATTTTCTTTTTTTATGTTCCGCGTAAACTCCGAGTATTTACTTTTATGAAACTTTTTGGCTTTTTCATTTTTTTGTCTTGGCAAAGAGCTTCGCTTTGTATTTTAAAAGTATCTGCTTGTGACATGTTTAAAGGGATGGGTACGTAATTTCTGTTCCAATGCTATTCAAATGGGATTCATTTTTTTTTGAGTTATGGGAAAATTAATAAGTATTTTTTTTTAATTTAAACGCAAAATATAAGATTACGCTATTAGCTAGGGCCGAAAGCCTCTGAGAACTTCTAGAATGTTTATTTTAATAAGTTACAGGGGTGAAAAACTAAGAGAAATTTTAGTGTGATTTTTAATTTCAAAATAAAATTTTTATTTATTCTAAGGGACTTTCGGCCCTCGGTAATAATTTAGTCTTTTATTCTGCGTTTAAATTTTTCAAAAATATTTATTGGCTTTTTCAGGATTTGAAAAAAGTTAACACAATTTCGGTGGTAATATTTTCCAAATCTATCTTTGTCATACAACGCACTCAGTCGAATAGAATATTGACAGCATATTGTCAGTCAGACAGTGACAATTTTAAATATTTGACATGGCATCGGGAATACTTTGAGTTTTTGAATAAATAATATTGATACTCATGTATTTGATAAATAATTGATTTAAGACGTGAACTCAATAAATAGTTATTTATTGTTTATTATTTTATGGAAGATTCAAGCAGAGAATACACCAGGATATATTCAGTGATCCAAGTATTTTGTTGTTAAAAATGTTCAAAATTGTAAGCGTTTCACAGTAACAATATATTATTGAAAAATCACTTTATCACTTTTTTCCTCTTCTCTCGATTGATTATTAGTTTTCGTTGTACACTAGATAAATTATTACAATCACTGAATACATAGTTAGTGAAAAAATTATCATATTAATTAACTGAATTAATAATTAAGGAAATTAATTATAGAAGTAACAGTTATTCAAGAACATTCAAAAGCCATCTTTAAAGTTAATGATGACATTGTCAAGTAAAATTTACATATCCATTCATACCAGTGAGAATTTTACTACACGTAATTTGCTGTGTAAAGACAGAAAAAATAGGAGTAGCCGTAAAATATTTGCGAATTCTGTACCGATGGCCTTGTACCTCTACACTTGTATAAATAGTCCAGGACGCATCTGTTTTGAGATGGACGTTGAGAGGTGACTCAAATTTTTTTGGAGAAATTTCTTGAAAATAACTCATATAATAATATTTGAGTTATCCTCCCACTCAAAATGGCCCGGAACATTGTTTAAATAATCAAAATGTCAAAATATGAAGGAAAAATTCAATTTTTTTATTGGTTTTTTGATTATAACTTTAAAACTATTCATTTCTGAGAAAAGTTTTTCTGACATAAAAGTTGCGTGACTAAATTTTCTACAACATAGGATTGGTTAAAAATTTAAAAAATAGTTACCCTTGTTGAAAAATAGCAATAATTTCTAAAAAAACCACACAGAAAAAAGTATTCGTATTTTACGTTTTTCAACCATTTATGCTACATTTAGGACCTTCATATTTTACCCATAAAAACTTTATGATATAGTAAAACAACACTTCAAATTTCATTAAGGTCGGTTCAATAGATTTTGCAAAATAAATTTTGCAATCCAGCTTTCGCAAAAAAAAATCATTTTTTTAAAATGTTGCAGGAATGAAAATAAAGCAGATAGCAAGTTGAATTTTTTTTGCTTATAGAAGTGTGCTGTACCTTTCATTGGCAATTTGCAAAATTAAAATCGATTACTTACAACGGCGCCAGGAAATTTTTTAAATAAACATTAATTTTGGTGCTACGCGCAGGACAGCGGTGTTCGATTCACACAAGTTGATTTCCACCAAAATTTCTTCCAATCTTTATCTAATATATTATTTTCTTACTCTATATTTTGTTGTATTTTAATATTTTAATTCCACAAATATCAAACTAATTCTATTATTGTTTGTAAAATATTGTTTAAACCATTGCATATCTTTAAAAATAATAAAACTTTGTTCTCCAAGTTAAAATATATGAACAAATAAAGTTTTTGCTAAAAAAGTGTTATTTCAAAGGATAGAGTATGTGTTTTCACTTTGCAATAAATAAATTCATTTATTTATATCGAAATGTAATAAAAATTAAAATGTATCAATCATTATCAAAGGTCATTGGAATGCCCAATCAGAGCAAACCTATCCGCTGTCCTGCGTGTAGCACCAAAAATTAATGTTTATTTAAAGAATTTCCTGGCACCGTGGTAATTAATCGATTTTAATTTTTTAAATTGCAAATCAAAGGTACAGTACACTTCTATAAGCAAAAAAACATTCAATTTGCTATCTGCTTTATTTTCATTCCTGCAACATTTAAAAAAAATGAATTTTTTTTGCGAAAGCTGGATTGCAAAATTTATTTTGCAAAATCTATTAAACCGATCTTAACGAAATTTACAGTTTTGTTTTACTATATCATAAAGTTTTTCTGGGTAAAATATGAAGGTCCTAAATGTAGCATAAATGGTTGAAAAACGTAAAATACGAATACCTGTTTCTGTATGGTTTTTTTCGAAATTATTGCTATTTTGCAACAAGGGTGACTATTTTTTTAATTTTTAACCAATCCTATATTGTAGGAAATTTAATCACGCAACTTGTATGTCAGTACAGCTTTTCTTAGAAATGAATAGTTTTAAAGTTATAATCAAAAAACAATAAAAAAATCGAATTTTTCCTTCATTTTTTGACATTTTGATTATTTAAACAATGTTTCGGACCTTTTTGAGAGGGAGGATAACTCAAATATTATTATTTGAGTTATTTTCAAGCAATTTCTGCAAAAAAATTTGAGTCACCTCTCAACGTCCAAATGTACTAATATTTTTACAGATGCGCCCTGGTCTAAAAACACTTCTATAGTATTTTTACTACAAAAGCGATATTACGTAGGTCAAAATTTTTGACGTAAGAGAACTGTCAAAACATTAGAATGTGACTTTTCATTATTGCCATGTTTATAATAATTATAATAAACATGGCAATAATGAAAAGTCACATTCTAATATTTTGACAGTTCTCTTACGTCAAAAATTTTGACCTACGTAATAACGCTTTTGTAGTAAAAATACTATATACAAAACTCGATGTGCTTCATTTTGTTTGCTATTATCAAGTCTTGTATTTATTTCCAATAAAACTTAATAGTATTCTATAATACTTATTACACGTCTCCATATTCAAGTATCTATGAACTCGCTTTAATTCCTTGTGGTGCACTTCCTGCATTGCTTTGCTCTCATGTAATATTAATATAGTCAATAAATGGTCGGTACAGTGGAAAATTCACATACAACGTACTGCTAAAATCGTCTCAGCATGTTACTATAGATTTAAAAAATGCATACTGTGAATTTGCACTTACATTTCTCATTTCCCGTAAAGGAAATTCTTTCCCACTTGATTGGCGTTCCTTAGAACATTTCGCTAGAAAAACACAGAGCCATGTGGCTGAACTGAAAATTATTTGGAATATGTTAAGGGGGAACCAAAAACTTAAGCGTTCAAAAAAATGTTAATAAACTTCAAAATAATGTAAGTTTCCTTCGTGTTGTAGTTGATACATTTTGATTTTTGTTTTTAAGTAGGTAATATCATTGCAATATGCACTTTTTGCGTACAAGAGAAACATGTAATGTTTTAATAATATTATTAATTAACAAACAGTTTTATGAGTTAAAAAAATATAATTTTTTAAAACATTCTAATTTTGGATTCAATTCAACTAATCGTCTACTGCAGAGGTCGGCAACGTTTTTAATGTAAAGAGTGAAATACTAAATTAAAAATTCATGGCGGGCGCCAAATATTTTTTGACCTAACAAATATATAAATATTAACGTATAAAAAATATACGTTTTGAATTTCTTGTCTAAATTAACAATAGTTTAAGGGCGCATTAAAATTTATTGAAGGGCGAAATGGCGCCCGCGGCGCCGCGTTGCCGACCTGTGGTCTACTGTATTATAAAACTTTAAATATTGATCATAAAATTGAAAATATGTGTAAAATTATCAGCTTTCGAATATGTTCATTGATTTTTTTTTCACACACACTTTTCCACACACATCTGATTTCCGAAAGTTGCACTTTCCCGCACGGCATGGGGGAAAGTAGAACACTTTGTAATATGGCATTATGATACAGTGATGAGCACGCTAATAACCGGCAAAATAACGCAAAAGAGGGAAAACATAATACATAGCGAAAAAAAAAGAGGAAACTAGTGGAGGTGGAAATTATCGTTATAAAGGTATAAATTAACATTACATTCCATAGTTTCCTACCTTTAGACGTACCTATCAGAGGTGTAATCTGTCACTGTGGCAGTAGAATTTTATAAAATACTCGTGTCACAGACGTCTAAAGGTGAAAAACTATGTAATGTTATGTTATATTTATACGTTTATAACGATAATTTCCACCTCCACTAGTTGCATCTCTTTTTGTTTCGGAATGTATTATGTTTTCCATCTTTTACGTTATTTTCCGGTTTTCCGGCTCTCATCATTTTATATCATAATACATCCAATAAACTAATATTTAGATATTATTTACTAATTTATTTCAAATTTTCTTATTGTGTTCACGTTTTAATGAAATTAACGCGATAACTCGGTGAAATAGAAATATATTGACATAATATTGAAGAGTCAAATCAGTAGACATAAGGTTTGTTCCAACGCGATACAAAACCGTTCTCTTATCGTTACGCGCATGCGCAATAACGAATAATTATGCGGAATTACACATTTTTCGCTATTTAGCATACTCGTATCCGTTCAAGAACGATTTTGTATCTAGTTGGAACCAGTGATGTGGGAGGGAGGGGATGTGACATGAGGTGAAGTAGATGGGATCGCTTTCACTAACGCAGATAGTGTTGCCCAAATGCAAGACCAAGACGATACTTGGACAGTCTTGGTCTTGTTCTTGCACCAGTACACCTGGTCTTGGTCTTGGTCTTGGTATTGCACTCTCAGTCTTGGTCTTGGTCTTGGTCTTGCAGCAAGAGTCTTGCAAGTCTCGCAGTTACCCACTAGCATATTGCTATTTCTTAATAAACAACTCACATTAGGTGGGTTTGAACCCACGATCTAAACTATCCCTGCCTATACTCTAACTAACTGGGCTATCTACCATGTCCCACGGGAGTTAGTCTGTTTCTTAATAAACGTTTGCATTTAATAACCTGACATGTGCTAAAACATGGTGAAAACACAAAAAAACAAATAAATGACATAAAATTGACTGTATTTTAAAGAACATTATCTATCTAGAAAGGGATTGATGGACTCTCACATTAGGTATATGAAATGAAATGGAATAAAAGAGTTCTACAATTTGCCATTTATTCAAATAAAAAATTAAAAAAATACAAATTAAATTACAGCACAGTACGCAATAGCTTTGACACTATTATTAGTTGATAATTTTTGTTTGCTATTAGTTGAAAATTTTAAGATTGACTTTTTTAATAAGAGTTAATACAAAGTAATACACGCAGTTTAATTAACCCTTAACTGGTCCGGTACTGTAGCAGTAGCGTAACTGGTCCGGCGTCGTCTGCGAAACTACTCTTTTCAAGAAAGCAAAATAACACTCGAAAATAATTTTTTTATTAAGAATAAATGTTGCAAACATACCTTGATATGTTTATATAAAAGTGAACGTATTAGATTTGGGCATTATTTTTGTTAAGAAAAAATATTAAAATAAAACTGAAATCCGCACAAATATTTGTGAAAAAGTACATAGTTTTGTAAAGTAAATAAAAAAAATATAAAAAACAACATGAAAAAAAATATATTGCTAGGATAGATGTTCAAACTGCACACTAAACAAAGAACTAGGTAAAATAAAAATCGATCAAAAATGTTTGTTTCCAGCATCAGTCAAACTTTACCTATTTTATATGCAATTTTTACATAGGTAGTGGTTTTATACATTCCAAACAAACAGGCTTTTTGCAACTCAAGCACAGGTATTTTGTCATCCTGCGCTTTCTACAAGGACATAAACTGCAAATCTTGCGCTTTTTCTAAGATAAGAACATCCTCTTGCTCTTCTTGAACTCCAAGTATGAACACAAAAAAGTGACACAAACGGTCCGGCGTCGTCTGAGGAACTACTCTCAACCTAACTGTTGCGATAACTTTTTAGGAACCTGAGAGAAGCTTGTCTCAAATACACCCACTTGTCAAGCTCCAATAGTTTAAGGATTAGATAGAACGACTTGCCTGTGGGCGGTGCCAATTTCCAATAAAAAATAATCAAAATTATTGAATCGTCTGTCAGACGACGCCGGACCAGTTAAGGGTTAAATAACATTTATATGTACAGAGTGAGTTTTATGTAGGAAACGCCTCAAAGATCTCGGAAACGACTTGAACGATTTTTATAGAATATGGTGGGTAAAGGTCTTCTAATGCGGCCGATATTATAGTGGTAATTACACATTGTTGTCAGATCTTTCGTTTTTTTGAAAATATAATGAACTTTCGTATTTGGAATAGAACACCCTGTATATTTTTAAACTTTCAACCATAATAGTTATTTCTATATTTATTTAAAAAATAATTTAAACAAATTATAAAAATCAATTGTTTCAGCCCTGGCGGACTTATTTTAGGTTCTTTGAATCATATGGAACAAAAAAGGTCTGTTGTAGTTTTTGTCTAAAGTTATTCGTTTCCGAGTTATAAACAATTTAAAACTGAAAAAATCGAAAAATGACGATTTTCAAGGCTCAAAAACACAAGTAAAAATATCATTTTCGAAATCTAGAAGTGTCTAAACTGAAGTTTAAACTTTATTTATCAGTTGTCGATAAGTAATTTGTTTATTTCATTAAAAAAAAAAAACTTTAATGCGATCGCCCATCCTCTCATAAGTTCTTCATTAACAATAAAAAACAATGGCAAAATCACACATCGGCCAATATCTCTTTTATATAATAATATCTCTTTTTGAAATTTGAAGGTTTTGTATTTAACATTTTACCGTGCGTGAATGGACTATACAGGGTAGCCAGGCATTATCTTATAGTGCCTTTTCAGCAAAAACCTTTGTTTGGCCGATTGATCTAATATCTAATTGCACACCTTGCAAACAGTTTATAAGTAGAACGTTTAGTCTTTACGATATGGATAAGGAAAAACAATTGAGTGGTTGTGCGTAACACTCGATATGCTATTCGTATTATAATTCTATCACTTTAGGCGACATACTTCTTTAAAAGTTTCAATGCCTTATTATTATACTGTTGTGTCGGCGTCACACAACACAAGACGATTATTTTATGAAAGGTTGCTATTCTCAAAATCTAGACAATTGCTCAATTGTAATTAATTTCGGAGCGAAGGCGTCGTCTGATATTAGGAAAGAATGAAATATTTTATTTCTAGGTACATTGTATAATAATTTATTATGACCTCTGAGTACGTATCCAATAAATAAGTATTTATACTTTTAATTCGGTATGTATGTTCATCGTATTGTTCATAATGCGGATAAATCCAATTTTCCAAATTTTTGTTACATTTTTTTTGTATCTCATAGTCTCTAAGCATATATCCGAACTAATATACAGGGTGTAACAAAAATACAGGTCATAAATTAAATCACCTATTCTAGGACCAAAAATAGTTCGAATGAACCTAACTTACCTTGGTACAAATATGCACACAAAAAAAGTTGCAGCCCTTTGAAGTTACAAAATGAAAATCGATTTTTTCCAATACATATATCGAAAACTATTAGATATTTTTTATTGAAAATGGACATGTGGCATTTTTATGGCAGAAATATCTTAAAGAAAAATTATAGTGAAATTTGTGCACCCCATAAAAATGTTATGGTGGTTTTGTTCCCTTTTTTGCCAAACTTTTGTGTACGTTCCAATTAAATTATTATTGTGGTACTATTAGTTAAATTCAATATTTTTAAAACTTTTTTGGTTCTTAGTATTTTTTCGACAAGGCCGTTTTTATCGAGTTGGGGCTTCTTTTCTAATATGTTTACGTAGAGATTTTTGTTCCTTTAAACCTCCCAAATGGTTGTGTACGTTCCAATTAAACTATTACTGCGATACCATTAGTTAAACACAGTGTTTTTAAAACTTGTTTGCTTCTTTGTTTTTTTTTTCGATAAGGCACATTTTATCGAGATGTGACTTCTTTTTTAATATGGTTCAAAATTTACCTAAAAATGTAAATCATAAATAAATTTTCCTATTATTATCAAGTCTCCATAATCGTACTTAGCCATATACAAAAGTATGTGGTGGATTTCACAAATAATATGCAAAATATCTCGACAAATACTAACTTCTCGAAAAAGTACCAAGAGGCAAAGAAGTTTTTAAAGCATTGTGTTTAAGTAACGGTACTACAATAATAATCTCCATATATCTCCATAATCGTACTTAGCCATATACAAAAATATGTGGTGGATTTGACAAATAATATGCAAAATATCTCGACAAATGTTAACTTCTCGAAAAAGTACCAAGAGGCAAAGAAGTTTTTAAAGCATTGTGTTTAACTAATGGTACTACAATAATAATCAAATTGAAACGTACACAAAAGTTTGGGGGGTTTAAAGGAACCAAACCCCCATAAAATTTTTATGGGGTGTCTAAATTTTACTATAATTTTTTTTAAAGATACTACTGCCATAAGAATGCCACATGTTCATTTTCAATAAAAAATCTCCAATAGTTTTCGATATATTGGAAAAAATCGATTTTCATTTTGTAAATTCAAAGGGCTGTAACTTTTTTTATGTGCACATTTGTACTAAGGTAAGTTAGGTTCAATCAAACTATTTTTGGTCCCAGAATATGTGATTGAATTTATGACCTGTATTTTTGTTACACCCTGTATTATTCCATAAAACGACACTCAAACTGCAAGACGCAAGAGTCTAGCAGGCTTAGTCTTGTTCTTGCTCAAGTCTTGCACGGTCAGTCTTGGTCTTGGTCTTGCTAAAATAAGGCGGTCTTGGTCTTGGTCTTGGTCTTGCTAAAACGCAAGAACAAGACCAAGACTGCAAGAACAAGACCAAGACTGCAAGACCAAGACCGATTTTGGGCAACACTAAACGCAGATCGCAGACTAAATGGGGAACTCAATATGGCGGAACAACTCTTTGGTAGTATATTCTGTTCTATGTAAAGTATATAATTATAAAATTGTATTATATTATAAAAATATATATATAATTAATAACTTTAATAATTAATTAATAAGATATTACTGCCCGCCGCCATATTGTCTTCCCCGCAAGTGTCAAATAAAGTGGTCCCATTTAGTAAACACAAAAGCATCTCTTATGTCATATCCCCTCTCTCCCACATCACTGGTTGGAACAAACCTAATAACAATGGTTTTGAATCGTTGTCATGGAAACCAATATCGTCGTCATGGTAACCAATTTTATTAAGGGCCGGTTGTTCGAACGCTAATCAACAATGATCATTATCAAATATTTAATTACTGTCACCAAAACTGTCAATGTCAACTTTGTTTGGGTTGCTGAAAACATAATTAATCACAATTATGAGATTTATTATTAATTATGTTAATAATTATTGTTATATTAATTGATTATAGACTCCACAGACTTTTTAACAACCCAAACAAAGTTGACATCGACAGTAATTAATTATTTGATAATGATCATTGTTGATTAGCGTTCGAACAACCGGCCCTAAAAGTTTGGTTTTGACAACCTTGTCAAAAAACGTATTAATTTGTGTATTTTCAGTTCTAAAATAAAAATTGATATGACTCTATTATTGTGGCTTTTTTTCCGCATTCTTTCCCGCACTCACTGCTTGCCCGAACTCGGCTATTGCCTAGTTTGTGTCAACGGTAGTCTCATGCGGGAAAGTAAAACTTTTTGCACTAGTTAGGAGAATAACTGTTTTCTACGGCCAATAGTTTTAAAGTAATTTCTAACTGTTTATAAACTAAAAATACCAATAAATTTGCATTAGAATTTTCGACTAAAATAAATGATGTTTTGTCATTTTTTTTTTAATATATTTACGTCGGAAACATCAAAGAATACCCATGAATGATCACATAAATCACTTATTTTGTATTTGCTGTCTTTTTCTATAAATAACAAACGTTTGTTATAGGAAAAGAGAGCAAATACGAAATAAGTGATTGATGTGATCGTTCATGGGTAATCTTAATTTTTCCGACTGTATGTTAATAATACCTATAAGTCGTCTATCTTCATTTGGCACCCGTAGAATTGCCCAATTTTCATTATTTTCTGTCGATATTATTACCAACGTATTAAGGTGACACACGAGCGAAAAATATCATCAAGCCACAAATCCGCGTACTTACTGCCGCGTCTGTCACCCTCTTAATAAAGTTGTCAGATACTTGGATTATAAGCCCCGAAGAGGAACAGGGTCTTTTTTTGTTTCTTAAATGGAATATATAACATTCTGCTAAAATCATGTCAGCATGTTACTTTAGATTTAAAAAATGCATAATGTGAATTCGCACTTAGGTACATTTTATATTTCCGGAAACGGAAATTCTTTCCCACTTGATTGTCGTTTCTTAGAACATTTCGCTGGAAAAACACAGAGCCAGTCTTAAAAGGATTCGTAGAAAAATGCAATTTGGGCCATCACAAAGGCGAATGGTTGATAAGAGTGATCTAAGAGTCACATCATTTATAGAATGAAATATGCATTTTCTTGAGATGCACCTGCGGGAGCTTCTCGGCAGCCACAATTGGATTCCTACCGTCGCGTTATCCAATTCGAGGCAAAGGCAAGCGAAATGCAATTTTGGATTTTTGCTTGTTTTCAAGTGAGATTTCTTTGCATAATTTGACGATTCGAATGTAGAGAAAGTTCTAATTTACTCCATACGTTCAATATTGATTGGAAACAGATCGTTAAATAAAAAAACTTAATAAACTTGTAAACTATATTAATGCATTACAGACCAAGCGTCGCTTTTATTTATGAATCATTGAAAATTGTATATTTTTCATTAGACCATTACATTTTAGGCTCTAATAAACTGAATTATAATTTTTGGTCTATTATAAACTTTAAACAAATTTAGTGACTTTGTTTAAATTTACACATTTAATAATAACGTATGTTCCATAAGTTTTGGCACAAAATTCATTGGCTTTAATTTTAACAAAAACAAAATAATATCAAATTGCCTTTGGAAACAAAACCATGTTTACATTTTCTACTGTAAGTTAAGGTTTATTTATTTTGAAGTTTTGCTTTACAGTCCAAGTAATGAAGCTTAAAATAGGGCAAAACCTCGCAATTTTTACAGAATGGATCGATTTGCTTGAAAATTTGAGAATAAGTAGTGGATAGTCCAAGGATCAAGATCTATATCAAGCCGAGAGTCGCTTTTACCATGGGGGTGGTTGCCACCGCATCTCGGGGGTGCAAATTTTTTGTTATACTTTAATCGCAAAAGTTAGTAAAAACGTTTATTATAAGCAAAAATTGTTTTGTACATTTTTTGATAAAATTGATAGTTTTTGATTTATTCGCTATCGAAAGTGTTAGTTTTATATCGAAAAAATCAATGTTTTTAATAAGTTTTGTGCTAATAACTCAAAAAGTTTTCGTTTTATCAGAACAACTTGACTTAACAGAAATGTACCTTTTGAAAAAATAAACGAAACCAATTTTTAAATTTTCTTTAGAACCAATAGTTATTGAGCTATACTTTATTATAATATAATAGCCAAGAGCCAACATATTATGTTGGCTCTTCTTCGTTAAATGCTAAATATTGTAGTTCCAAAGTCAAAAGACGGGAAAACTATGCATTTTTCGAGGAAAACTGGTTCAAACTAATTTAAAGCACTTAAAACTATCTATCACCAGAAATAAAAAAAAGTCTCTAGCTCAAAAATTAAGTGACTTATGTATACTGAAAATAATGTCAGTCCCCATTTATTTCAGAGGAAAAGTGATCGCAAGCAACCCTCTAATCACTACCCTAATTAAAATTAGTCATTAGCTTTATTTGGTCTTTTTTACTTATGTATTATTAATAGGTTCTAGAAGTTTGACCGGCTTAGAATGATTAGTTTTTAAAAAAATTGTGTTAAAAGCGAATATGGATTTTTTGTAGTTTGGAAAAAATGGCTTTTTCTTCAGAATAGCAAGATTAACATTAGAGATACGAAAAAATGTTTAAATATAAAATTGTAGCTTATTTAATTACCAAGAACCTGGTATGCAAAGATTTTTTCTGCGGCAAAAATTGAGTGAGCTATTGACAATTAAATCTTGTAATAACGTACAAAAACCACCTTTATCAACCCTTTCACCTCTTTTCACCTCTTTTTGGGACTGAGGATTTTAAAAAGATTTAATATAAATAGGCTTATAGACCTTGTAAAAGCCTACAAAATCATATTTTTATTAAACTTTCTCAGATAAAAATAAAAAGTTACTGTTAAAAAATCAATATATTTTTTTGAAAAAAAAAATGTGTGAGTAATTTGTACGGACGTAAGAAGTTATACTTCTATTATATAACTTCAACGAAACTTAACAGTTACAATACCAAAAATTAACAATAATTAACCAAAACTTAACAATACCAAAAAAAATGAATATGAATCGTCCGGGATTTGAACCCGCGATCTGTCGATCTCTGGTCCAATGCTATACCAACCGTGCTATCAAGCCACGTGCTATTGACGTGTCGGATATAATTACTCATCACGGTGACAAATAGATCAAAGTGAAGTATAAAATTAGATATTTTATTATCTTACGCCCGAGGAAGACAAATCCAAAGACACAAAATTATAATAAATAATACATTTACTAAGAACGCTAATATATCCTTTTAATGACTTATTTGCGCTGATACATACATCATTTGAAAGATTAGCAACGAACTACATACTGTCTGTCTGCGCATGCGCCAGGGAATTATAAAATTTCACCCTCGATCGTAAAGAAGTATAACTTTAAAAAAGGAGAAATCCAATTGGAAGCATAATAATGTAAGTTAACGGTGTTATTGATCATTGGTATTATTAATTTTTATTTATTTATGTATTATAAATAGATTCTAGAAGTTTGACTGGCTTAGAATGATTAGTTTTTAAAAAACTGGAGTTAAAAGCGAAAAACGAATTTTTGTAGTTTGGTAAAAAACGCTATTTTCTTCAGAATAGAAAGATTAGCGTCAGAGATACGAAAAAATGTTTCGATATAAAATTATAGGTTATTTTTCCCAAGAACTTGGTTTGAAAAAAAAATTCTACTGCAAAAATTGAGTGAATCGTAATATCGAAAATCATTGATTTTTTCTATACAAAACTAACACTTCCGATAGCGACTAAATCGAAAACCTTGGACTTTCTAACTAGAAGAGAAGCATCGATTATTAGAAGACTCCGAATTAACCACACCAAACTTACCCATGGTTTCTTGATGTCCTCAGAAACTCGTCCAAATTGCCTCCATTGCAATGTTTTCCTGACTGTGAAACACCTCCTCACCGAATTTAACTCTTTCACCAACCTATATTACATCACTTGATATGAAACCTATTCTTAACGAAATGCTCAACAGCCCTACAGAGATCATGAAAACTATATCGTTTTTAAAAACCACTCAGCTATACAAGAAGATTTAGTACCATAGTCATTAGTTAAAATTATATAATTATTATAAATATGTTTTTCTTATTTAATTATGTATTTAATGCTAGTGTTCTTGTACCAATGGCCATAGTTGTCGAGGTACTTTATGTAAATAAAAAAATAAATAAATCGAAAACTATTAATTTTATCAAAAAAATGTATAGAACGGTTTTTGCTTAGAATGAATGTTTTTATCAAATTTTGTGGTCAAAATTTAATAAAAAAATTTCACCCCCGAGATGGGGTGGCAACCACCCCCATGGTAAAAGCGCCATTCGGAATCATATAGATTTTTATCCTTGGACTATCCACTACTTATTCTCAAATTTTCAAGCAAATCGATCCATTCTGTAAAAATTGCGAGGTGAAAAGCTTCGGTTCCTGGACTATTAAGATGTAGTATAAACTAGAATTAAGAAAGAATATTCACATGTTGGTTGGGCAGATGCTCAAAGCTGAAATCTATCGAATATTTCAGAATGAAAACAATTCACTCAGAACCATTTATAAAATAATAACGGTGCGCGTGCAGGGAATACCAATGCTGAATCTACCAAAATGTGGAAAACCACGTGCATTTACTACACAGAGGTCAGAGAGATTGGCGAGAGGAGAAAAAAATCAGCTTGGAATGGAAACTAGAAGATTGGCTCGTCAATGCAGATCTTCTAAAAGTACTATTTCACTGAAATTGTAGAGAAATAAAAAACGATAAACTCTATCGTAATCGGTAGTAATTGAAGACACAAGTGCATGAAGGGTCTATTAGACTAAGAGCCGCTATAGGTGAAATTTCTTAATCATTTTAGGCACGACGGGACCCTATAACTTAAATAGTAGAACCTAAAAGAAAACGTTTGAGCATTGTGCCGTCACTTTTCAGTGGCACATGCGTCTACAGTGGCGCATCAAACTTTCCACTTATGGACGGGATACATAAATTAAAAAATACCCTCCCTAATTATCAGAATTTAATTTTTTTTCATTTTTTTAAGTTCTATGTGATTAAGACATAAGATTAATCGTAATTTTAACCCACCACCCCCTTCTCCCTACCCCCACCATCAAAAACTTTATTTTTCGATTTTATTTTTTTTTTGGTAGTATGCAATCAATTTTAAAATTCCAAAAAATTCACAAGCATAGTTAAGGCTTTTATAAAACACATCTATTTTTATAGACCTGTAGGTTGAGTGTACATAACCTCAAAAAATTTTTTTAAATTTTTTCTTTGGAAAAAAGTATATAACTTTTTTTTGGGGATAGCTGCATATCTAATTTTTTCTTAGTCTTGTGTATTTTATCAAACACTATATTCCTAATTTTTTTCAGATTTTTCTGTAATGCCGGTCACCTTCAAAAATCCAAAAAACTGTTTTTTAAGGGGATTTTGGGGGTTTGAAGGTGTTTTTCTTATTTTTAAATATTCTAAAGGACTCAGTTACTTCAAGTTACATTTAACCTAAAAAAACAAAATTGATTTGATATATTATGAAGTCTATAAAATAGGGAAAATCCCCCAAAACCCCCCAAAAAACAGTTTTGCGGATTTTTGAAGGTGTTACGGTGTTACGGCCTTACGGAAAAATCTGAAAAAAAATAAAAATATAGTGTTTGTTAAAACACACAAGACTAAGAAAAAATTAGACCTGCAGCTGTTCCTCAAAAAAAGTTATACGCTTTTTGGAAAAAAAAAATTCCTTTTAATTTTTTGAGGTTATGTACACTCTACCTATGGGTCTATAAAAAATAGGCATGTTTTATAAAAGCCTGAGCTATGCGTGTGAATTTTTTGAAATTTTAAAATTGATTACATCCCACCAAAAAAAATAAAAACGAAAAATGAAGTTTTTGATGGTGGGGGCAGGGAGAAGGGGGTGGTAGGTTCAAATTACGCTGAATTCTATGTGATGGTCACATAGAAATTAAAAAAATAAAAACAATTTAATTCTGTTAGTAAGAGAGGGTAACTTTTAATTTATTTATCCCGTCCATAAGTGGAAAGTTTGATGCGCCACTGTCGACGCATGTGCCACTGAAAAGTGACGGCACAGTGTTCAAACGTTTTCTTTTAGGTTCTACTATTTAAGTTATAGGGTCCCATCGTGCCTAAAATGATTAAGAAATTTCACCTATAGCGGCTCTTAGTCTATATGTGACATTTTCAAGTTATTGAGAAAAATGAAGTTAAAGTTTTTATACTAGAACTTTTTTACTATAAGATCTAAATAGACTAAATTTATAGGATAGGTAGTCCTAAAACTAATATATTTATTAACAATATTAAAAAAAAAACAAAAAAAAACATTTATTATATATTTTTTATATATAAAAAGTGTACATAGATCTTTTATGCAGGTACATTTTAAAATTTACTGTGTACATAGATCCTTTACGCTCTAGTATCTTAGAAAATATTAATTTTAAAACGTGTTTGACTTGTTGGAGAGATTTATAGGTTCGAACAACTTACTTTTAACATAAATAAAATATTTTGAAAAAATTGTTACATAGACCCTTCTCATGCACTTGTGTCTTCAATTATAAAGGTTACAAATTACTACCTAAATTCAAATTTTCAAGGACATCGACCTCGGTTCTCAAAATTCTACGAGAAAATGGCCGTTGATTGGACTATTTGTTGTATGAAAAAATATTTTTTTACCGATCATAGTGCCTGCCCAGACTATGACATTTGTAATTTCTTGTGTGTTTTATTTATATTTTATGCCGAGAGAGAAACGTGAAAGTGTGACTTTTCTTATTAATTTATTTGACAACTTCTTAAAACAATATACTAATCGTAAAACTAAACTATATATGGTTTCCCACAACAACGTATCATATCTAGTGTATATATTAGATTCTAGTGTCCCAACATTCTCCAGACCCAGGAATCAGGCGGCAGTGAATTTATGTGGAGTCTTCAATGTTCTTCCATACCTTGACTTTTTACCCTTTTCTGACTTATCTTGTTCTGTTGATTCTTCTTTGTCTTTTCTTAAATTTTCTTGAATATCATTGATAGGTAGTTCAACTCTATATAGTCGTAGACATGGACGAACCAATACACCATTTTTTGTCTTAACTTTTGCGACCCTTTGGATGCCATCTTGCCCAGAATATACTTCAATGATTTTGCCCATGGGCCAGTTTATTCTTTTGACGTTGTCGGAACCAACCATTACTACATCACCAACCTTCACTGAATCTCCTCTTCTTTGACCATAATTTACTAGTTCCGCAAGGTATTCTTTCCTAAATCTGTCGCGTAACATTTGCCTTAAATTTTTAATATGACGAAACCTACCTTTAAAAAATTCTGAATCCACGATGTCTAAATCAACAACCTCATCGGAATTACCCTGTAATGGCTTTAAAAAACTTGATGGAGTTAAAACCTCAAACTCATCGACTTCAGAAACATAGGTAAGTGGTCTTTGATTTATCACCGACTCTATGTCGCATAACACTGTGTACAGCTCTACATAATGCAACGATGCTTTCCCCAGTTGTCGGCGCAAAAGTTCTTTTACTACTCTTACTAACCTCTCCCACAACTGGGGAAAGCATCGTTGCATTATGTAGAGCTGTACACAGTGTTATGCGACATAGAGTCGGTGATAAATCAAAGACCACTTACCTATGTTTCTGAAGTCGATGAGTTTGAGGTTTTAACCCCATCAAGTTTTTTAAGGCCATTACAGGGTAATTCCGATGAGGTTGTTGATTTAGACATCGTGGATTCAGAATTTTTTAAAGGTAGGTTTCGTCATATTCAAAATTTAAGGCAAATGTTACGCGACAGATTTAGGAAAGAATACCTTGCGGAACTAAGGTTCTGCATGTTTTACAATTAACCAGGGATGCCAATAATGTAATTTCTTGTGTGTTTTATTTATATTTTATGCCGAGAGAGAAACGTGAAAGTGTGACTTTTCTTATTAATTTATTTGACAACTTCTTAAAACAATATACTAATCGTAAAACTAAACTATATATGGTTTCCCACAACAACGTATCATATCTAGTGTATATATTAGATTCTAGTGTCCCAACAACATTTCTTTTATATTTGTGAACAGATCTGGCAGTTTCCATTCTTTCTTGTCTTGCTCGCCCTCTAAAAAGCACTAGTACACGAATTCGTTAAGCGTTTGATTTAACATAAACGATGCTTTCGTTTAAAAATAGTACACTTTGCCAATTTCCAACGTTTCAGTTTTAGTGTTAAAGTCACCAATTTACATCATCAATCTTAATCTTGTGCTGCCAGGATAACTCAAAATCCTGTGTAACTATCTTCTGCTATATAGGTCCTTGGGTACACGAACTCTTCTTCTTATGGTTTCAACTGAAATATTTACAACTATAGCTTCCAAATGCTGCAGATTTCAAATACATGATGATGCCATATAAGTTTGATTGTGCATAAGTCACGGCAGCCTCAATTGGATTCCCACCGGCGTGTTATCCAATTCGAGGCCAAGGCGAACGAAATGCAATTTTGGATCTTCGCTTGTTTTCAAGTGAGATTTCTTTGCATAATTTGACGATTCGAATTTAGGAAAAGTTGTAATTTATTCCATACGTTCAATACTGATCGGACAGTTAACACATCGTAAAATAGGAAATCTTATAACGAATTATATTATACGTGGATATTATTATACAAATAATTTTTCAAAGAATTTGGAACAATTATTTGAAAAGAACACGTTCGACCAATGTGTGCTTCCTATCATGACTTACAGCGTCGAAACATTATCGTTAATCCAGACCACAGCAACCAAACTTCTTCTTCTTCAGGTGCCATCTCCGCTACGGAGGTTGGCAATCATCATAGCTATTTTAATTTTTGATGCAGTAGCTCTAGATAGTTGTTTTGAGCTGCATCCAAACAATTCTCTCAGGTTCTTCAGCCATGAAATTCGTCTTCTACCGATGCTTCTTCTGCCATCTATCTTTCCCTGCATTATGAGTCGCAGGATGCCAAACTTCTCGCCCCGCATTACATGTCCGAGGTACTGTAGTTTTCTTTCTTTAATTGTAAGTTCAACTTCCTTCTCTTTACCTATTCTTCTCAGTACTTCATTGTTCATAACTCTATCTACCCAGGAAACCGTCATAATTCTTCTATACGTCCACATTTCAAAGGCGTTAAGTCGTCTCATTGTCTCTACATTTAACGTCCATGATTCCAGTCCATAGTATAGTACACTATATACGTAACATTTTGTTAGGCGTACTTTACGAGCTAATGTTAAATCTTTGCTACATAGGACGTTTTTTATTTTCATAAAATTAGAACGTGCTTTCTCGATTCTGACTTTGATTTCTGCAGTGTAGTCATTATTTTCGGTTATAAGTGTCCCTAGGTAAGTGTACTTTGTTACTCTTTCGATCTGCTGGCCCTCTACTATCAAGATTTCGTTAGTATTATGGTTGTTTTTACTAATTTTCATAAATTTCGTCTTTTTGATATTGAGAGAGAGTCCGTACTCCCTACTACACCTTACTATTTTACTGATGAGTAGGGAGCGGATTTTATGCTAAATGCATATTGCATGCATATTTCGCATATTTGAGAACTTTACTAAATTTCGCATATTTTTAAAGAAACATGCATATTTTGTGCCTATTTAAAAACATTTAAGTCCAAAAAGATTTTTTAATTCGACACAAAATATTTCCCCGCACAGGATATCGTATCTATTAATTCGAGAACTACCTGAAGAGGATGGCTCATTCACTGCCTTTCATTGTTCTTAGAAAATACCCGATCTTTACACAATGTACTTATGGTGCTTATAGTAACCCGTCATAAAATGATTGTAGGATGTTAAAGTGATGAAGGATGGTTTACCCGGAAATCTGAATTTTAGTTACTTTTATTATATTTAGTAGGTACCTATATTTCTGGTGATTCTTTTAAATCCTCTAATGTTAAGAGAATTTACACCTTTAACCATAGTTTTACGATTTTCTAACGGAAATTAACAAGTTATTTTAAATACGCTCCAATTACTTCTATTGATGTTGAAAGGAGTTTTTCAAGTTATAAAAATATTGTATCTAATCAAAGAATATGTTTCGTCGTAAAGAATTTGGAAAAACACATTGTAGTGAATTATAATCGAAGATAATAATATATTTATAGTGATATTGTTGTTTTATTTTAAATAGGTAAATATTGGTAGCAGTTTTTGTAAAAACTGTGAATAAATTGCATATATTATAAAAAAATGCTTTTATTTGAAAGATAATAAATAAGATTGCCGCCCTCCTATAAAAACCTCTTAGAATAGAATAGAACAGAAAATTTGTGGTTTTTTGAAATGCGCATTTTTTGAATTTTTGTGCATATCTTGCGCATATATCGTAATTTTTTACCGCATATATATGCGCATATTTCATCAAAATTGATCGCATATAAATCCGCTCCCTACTCATGAGTCTTTGCAGGTCTTGTAAATTATCGGCTATTATTACTGTATCATCTGCATATATGATGTTGTTAACTAAGACTCCATTTACTCTTATGCCGACTGTTTCATCTTCCAGAGTTTCTCGCATTACCTCTTTAGAATAAGCGTTAAATAATAGAGGTGATATGAATTTCGTGCAGTTATGTCGTTTTCGTACATAAGACTAATATTTATTAAAAATAAAATAAAAATTTTATTTTTAATTCAGTTGCAATGCAAGGCAAAACAATCTTACTTTTCAATTAGAATACGGAGCGCAGTCCAGTCCCTTGAATCGCGATTTTCGGCTCTTATTGGAGTCTCATCGGAAAAAACGTAGGCTTGTTCTCCATATCCCAATTGATCCGTACTGAGAGGTTTTCCTACCCATTGCAACTGAAGTGAAAATATTAGGTGACTAGCGTCGTCTGGCAATTAAAAGATGAAGTTTTCGATCCTAATAGCATTATTAATAATATTTAGAAAATATTAAATTATTACTAAAAAATTTTTAAATCGAAAACTTATTGGTCCATTTCTTTGGTAACACCTCCAAGGCTTCTAAAATTTGCAAGCCAAATGGATTCTGAAGCGAAGAAGACAAGAGGGAATTTAAAAAACTTACAATTCACGACCCCGTCTGTTCAGCTGGTAAATTCCAACAGAAAATGGACATAGTTACTCGAAGGAGTAAAGACCAATATAAAAATAAAATAAAAATTTTATTTTTAATTCAGTTGCAATGCGAAGGCAAAACAATCTTACTTTTTAATTAGAATACGAAGCGCAGTCCAGTCCCTTGAATCGCGATTTTCGGCTCTTATTGGAGCCTCATCGGAAAGAACGTAGGCTTGTTCTCCATATCCCAATTGATCCGTACTGAGAGGTTTTCCCACCCATTGCAACTGAAGTGAAAATATTAGGTGACTAGCGTCATCTGGCAATTAAAAGATGAAGTTTTCGATCCTAATAGCATTATTAATAATATTTAGAAAATATTAAAATATTACTAAAAGATTTTTAAATCGAAAACTTATTGGTCCATTTCCTTGGTAACACCTCCAAGGCTTCTAAAATTTGCAAGCCAAATGGATGCTGAAGCGAAGAAGACAAGAGGGAATTCAAAAAACTTACAATTCACGACCCCTTCACGACCCAACTTCATCTAATATTTATTATTTCTGAATATAAAATCACATACTATCATTAAAATACCATCCTTTTTAAAACTATAGGTACTTGCTGAAAAGTCATACTGGTTTGTTTAACCCACGAGTAGTCGCGCCGTTAGATATAATCTCACATTTTACCTTTTTTCGCGATAACTTGATGAAAAATTTTGCAGTTTTAAACAAATTTGGTAAGTGCTTCGAGGAAGGGTGTAGTGATGCGTAGGTATTTTTTTTCTTCTTCTTTTTGTGGAATGTATGGCTTTGGGGAGAGCCAATTAGCTTTAATAATTGTTAGAAATGATATTTCTAACATAGCAAGGAAATAAAAATACTATAAAATAATAATTTGTTGTAAATTCTTATTTAAATTCGTATTGTGAGATGAAATCTAACACGCGACTATTCACGTTACCGAAGTGAGCGCGACTACTCCCGGGTTAAACAATTATACCTACAAAACTCCAGTTACCATAAGTATACCACTTCCCACGGAAACAAGGGAAACCATTTAACGACAAAAAGAAATCGGATAAAAATGCATGAAGTGCAAATGAAATGAACTCGGGGTGTCTCTTTAAGGGAAAAACAACCCTTAGCTGTCCGTTCTGTAGTCAGCTACGGGAATATAATGTGGATATAAAATAAGTGGAGCATTTGGAATTCGCATGTGGCGGTTTTCGTATTTTCAGCAAAAAGCTGACACTCTCATTTGGAACTTTATGGAAAGTTTTTAAAGGGCGTTTTAAGCATTGATTATTCTGCGAACAAATGGAGGAATATTGGGTCAAACGCATTTTTATTTTTCTTTAAAGAATTCAATTCAGTTCCAAACTCGCTCTTAGAATATTTTTTTATCCTTCCGAATTAATAAAAGTACATTATTAAACTGAAATATAATAAAATAAAAGTACTCTACTAAATTATAAATACTAAGGACTGTTAAGTAGTGAAAAATGTCTTATCTGGGTCATATAGTGAGAAGAAATTGAAATTGAATAAATACTACAACTGATCCTTAAAAGCAAAATAGCGGGCAGTTTATGAAGAAAATAAATTTTTTGGTTAAAAACCATTCGTGAAATGACTCAGATGTCAAATTCTGGACAATAATTGTATTCCATGTTGCAGAAGAATCGAGAAGCCTTCGCAATGGTGATCGCCAATGTCGAATAATTCTTACATGGCACGTGAAGAAGAAGACACAACTAAAATATTACTTCCTGATTAATTATCTGCAGTCTGTATGAAACAGGTAGAGAAAGAAACTAATCCGATTTTTTGTGTGTCAAATACTGAAATATCTCAGTATTGGTGCTCGTAAGTAGTTGTTGTGTAAAACTCAGATGAAAAGTAGCAACATATAAAAATACATATAACTATGTTCAACAATCAACATCCGTTGATGATCAAATTAATTAACATTCACGTGTTGACCATCGACAAGCTAACAACATGAAGCGAAGTGCTAATTAATTTCGAATTTCCTTATCGTCTTTTTGTTCTCAGTCACAATGTGATAAGGAAACGAGGTTTTAACGTGTTTATTATTATAAAAGTCCAAGTTAAATCTAATTATATTGGTTTAATTTCGAATAAATTAATGAAAATCCAAGGAAATCAGGTGAGCTCCTTTATCTTTCCCCCTTTCCAATCTGCGAAAGGGTCTGTAAGTACTCTTGATATTGTGTTGTAGTTTTGGTATTCAAGACTACACACATCATGAACAACTCTCAACCAACCATATCTACAGCAAACAACTCCACTTCCAACCGAAAATCTTATGTCGCTGCCGCACTCTCCAGGCCTCTTCCCCCTTCATTCCCGAAACGGGAACAAGCAATTGTGATGCACTCCATTCCAATTACTATTTTATTTGAATTCATTAAAGCGATTGGTGAAATAGTCCAATCAAAAAATATTTTTTTTGCGTCTCGAATATCGAATAATCGAATATGCATTTTCCTCACATCGACAGAAATCGTTGATCAACTTCTGAAAAGTACTTTCCACGTCACAATTAATTCCACCGTCGCGCGTCGTACTTATCCGCAGGCTTATTTCTCCGGCCAAAAGAATTCTCATTTCAAATGTATGTCCTTACATCCAGCATTCACTAATCGAACAGCACTTAAAATATATTGGCTTACAGCTAATCGTACCTGTTACTTTTGTAAAATGTGGAACAACGGATGATCAATATGCACATATCATGAGTTTTCGTAGGGTTACATTTGTTCTTCCCGACAAGGAGGACTTTGAAGTGCAATCTTCACTGCTAATAAACCATGAAAATGCTTCATCAAGAATATTTTTATCCACCGACAGGTTGAAGTGTTTTCTTTGTAAACTTACGGGACATACTGCGGAGTCTTGCCCTGAAGTCCCCAGTGAAATAGACCATAAAATTATTTCAGCTAATGCTCCTACCAATTATTTACTTTCAGCTGACTTCCTAACTTCAGCAAAAGAACTACCATCTTCAGAAACTGAGTCCATCTCCGCTAACGACACACCTACCTCGGCTACCATTACGGATCTAACTATCCCTCCTTCAACTAATACTGAGCCCATTTTGACAGTAGGACAAAAAAGAGGACACCCTACTGACAGTCTACTTGATACTCCTACCATGCTCTCTCCTTCCATTACTCCGGAGCAATCAATTTCTCAAGACCCTTCGATATTCATGATGCCACCAAAACAGGCCAAAAAAGGCCAAATCTAATCCTCAACCGAATTATTCAATGGGGTCTAATGGTACCTCCGATATAGAATCGGCTTACAAAGAAAATCCGGATAATTTTACACTCAATTCTACTCAACTCATTGCTTTTCTTGAGAACTCTTTTGGATGCCCCAACCCTCTACTAGATTCCCAAAAATTCTCCTCCGACATAGATGGTATCCTGAAGGACTTATCACAGATTCACACAGGTACTAATAGGTCTAGATCCCGCGTATGAAAAAAAAGTTGATTAATAGCAAGCTGAAAATTTGTTAATAGCTTAAGAGTGTCCAGTCGGATAAACTTTGATATATGGGAACACTGGAACAGGGGCAGTTTTTATTGTGGAACAGGTTAAAAATTTGGAACGGTCACACCACGAAAACGGCACATTTATTTTGTCCGACAAAACAGACTTAAACTCTCCGAACAGAGATTAAACTCTCATGCAAAAATCAGACCGCCATTTATCACCAAATGGGCGTTTTAATGAGTGGAACATGTGGAATATGTCAAATGACAGGAATTATGACAGGTGATAAATAGCCGTCTGATTTTTGCATGAGAGTTTAATCTCTGTTCGGAGAGTTTAAGTCTGTTCTGTCGGACAAAATAAATGTGCCGTTTTCGTGGTGTGACCATTCCAAATTTTTAACCTGTTCCACAATTAAAACTGCCCCTGTTCCAGTGTTCCCATATATCAAAGTTTATCCGACTAGATACCCTTAAGCTATTAACAAATTTTCAGCTTGCTATTAATCAACTTTTTTCTCATACGCGGGATCCAGACCTATAAGGAAAGGTCACTAAAAAACCGTATCACCAGAATCTCGAAAAAAAATTAAGTGCCTCCTCCGATAACCCCTCTGATGCCGAATCTAATCATAGCACACATAATGAATAGTTATCTTCGTATATTGTCTCTTTTTTATCTTCTTCTTAACGTGCCCTATCAAGTCCCCTTGACGTTGGCGATTAACATGGCGAAACATGTCCCCATGACGTTGGCGATTAACATGCTCTTTTTTATATTCAAGTTAATTCAGTGGAATTGCAATGGGTTCTTCCCTCGGCTGGATAGAATCCAACACTTAATATCACAGTTTAATCCAAACATTATATGCCTTCAAGAAACCAACACAACAAATTCCAAACTACTTCATTTAAAACACTTCGAGGGATACCACTATATAAGGACCAATTTGATCAAGTTTTTTACACCGATGCTTCCAAAAGTGACTTGGGCGTTGGCTGTACAGGCACCTCTAAAAACAATCTCATTTGTGCTTCTCTTATTCCTCTTTTGTGTAGCGTACATACTGGAGAATTATATAGTATCTTAGAGGCTGTTAAGCACATTAACCTTCCGAACATAAATGGTGCCATTTGTACAGACCCTCTAGCTTCCTTATTATGCATTCAGGAATTATTTACCGATCATCCGCTTATCCAAAATATCCATCACTGTTACCACCACCTTCCTAAACACTAAGCTCACCTTCATATGGATTCCGTCTCACATTGGTATGCCTGGCAATGAACTAGCAAATCAACATGCTAAAACTGCTTCAACAAATACCGTGTCAACAACGCATATCCAGATTACCAAAGACTTAAAAACAGAAGCGTAGAGATTCATCTGGAGATTATGGCGAACCCACTGGAGCTCTTTAAATACTTCATTACGTGCAATCCAGCGGTCATTGTATTGGGACCGTGCAAGTTCGGCAAAGCGACCTCTATTTCTACGCTCTGTACTTTTATTCGCACTTTTAATTATATTGGCCAATTATATTAGTCCTGGTTGCTGGATAATTGTCAAGGCCATAGTCCAAAAAAATAATAAGAAGAAAAAATAAGATGCAGGTTATGTTATGCAAACGTAAACAATTGTATGTAGTAAATAAAATTAGTTATTAAAATGCAGTACTGCAAGCAAAATACAATTAATTAAATTTACCTTTATATAATAATTGCATATCATATCAATATTGTGGAGCAATATATAATTTGTCTGCTTCAATGACAGAAGGTATGAAATATACGTCAATTTGACAATTTCAATTGACAATATGAATTATTTAAGATAGTTGCAATATTTCTACGCGACTCGCGCACGGTCGTTTCTCGTTTCCCTTCCAAGTACTTGCACACCGCGAATAAGCCTCTATTCACTGGACCCACGGAACGTTCTAGACAAGACCTTACAATTATAAGAAGAATCCGTATAGGCCATACCAAACTAACACAGAGCTTCCTAATGACATCAGATGTCCGGCCTAACTGTCAAACATGCCAGTGGTACCTAACAGTTAAACATGCCAGTGCTACCTAACAGTCAAACACATTCTTACCGAATGTCATAAATTCAGTACAGTAAGACGACAGACAGCTAGACCTCAAGCAGCTATGTGAAATACTCAGTGACTGCACATTTTTATATGATAATATTTTGACAACTTAATGCTACTATATTAGTATCACTACTTATTGATTCTATTATATGGTTCATTCCACCAACATACGACTGTTTTGGATTATCGCGACAACGAATATTTCAGTGTGCAACACAAGAAGTACGAAAGTACTTCTATGGCTCTAATAATTATTCCAATAAACAGCAATGTAATTTGCAATTTATTTTCATTCTTCATATTTTGCACAATAAAATATTCGTTGTCGAAATAATCCAACACAGACGTATATTCGTGGAACAGGGTATACCTCTGTAATATTGTTTGTAATCGCCCCCGTGCGAGTGGTCTTAGTTGCCGGCACGTAAATGTAAATATAAAAAAAATTAATGAAGTCATTACTAGACGTGAAAAATACGGCGCTTAGTACATTCACACATATCGACAAAGGATAGGCAATTGGTATAAGGCATAAGGATGAAGATGGAAGTGACCATTAAATTGAGGGTTCAGAGAGTAATGGGCCGCCAGCGATTTATCAATTCTAAATCGCTACAATATTCGGCTGTAACTCAATACGTTAAAGACCGATTGGCCTCCAGGCAATTTCTGGTGGCCAGTTGATTCTTGCCAGATCAATTCTTTGGGTCGAGCCAGTTGAATAATCAGATCAATTCTCCATAGACTACATAACTTCTGCTACCCGACAGTTACTGCAGTCAATTTTCTTACTTCTTCTTATTATATTATATATCCACCCAATTTATTCTGAAATTATTAATTTTTTTCTGAAGCCTCCTATTTTTTTCTGGCTACTTCATATTATTGCTGACACCCTCGAATTTATTCTGACACCCTTCAATTTTTTATCACTCCTTAAAATTGTTTCAGACCCGCTTAAATTTTTTCTTACACTCTCTAATTTTTACTGACTTCTTCTAATTTATTTTTATTACACATAATAGATATAGATTTCAAAAAGAAAAACAACAAATAACGGCGCTTGGCACTTGCGACAGAAGTGACTACCTCTTATAGCACGTTAAATACTATTGAAATTTTATGTCTGCTTATCACTGAATTATCGTCATGCCATCATGCTATATTCAACAAAACCAGCTTAGTATAATCTTTCTTTAGATATCCGAAATCATTTTGGCTAATTTTGCTGCAGATATATGTCTGACGAATCCCTTGTGCGACTGGATATATGACATTTATTAAACAATAAACCATATTCATGGTAAATCGTTGGTAGACAGAGATAAGTTTCCAACATTGTGGTAGGTACATGAACTATTTCTAATTAGCCAATTTTTGCCCTTTGTTTTATCTAATATGTTAAATCTAATATGTTAAAACGGGTGCGGGTAGGAACTCTTTTAGACAGTCCTATCAGGGAAACTGAATCAATCCCTGCCCTCCGTAGATTCCAGGGGTTCCCTGGCCCGGGGAACTAGAACCTGCTTAGGGTCCCTTGTCTAGGGTTACAGATAAAGACCACAACGGTAGGCATGGCGAAAAAGAAGATCTTTGATACGGCGTGTATGGCGGAAGTGGCGACCCCTAATTTTAGGGTTAGTATACAATTAAATGTAGCGTCTGATCCAGAGTAGGCGGCTGAAAACAGAGTCTAACCCAGAGTGGGTGGCTGATAACAAGCTCACCAACCCGCATGGCGAACGTGGTGTTTTAACTGCCAATAACCCCCTTTCAAACCATAATGGCGAGCACTAAAACACACGAATATGGTCCCCAGGTGGGTAGAGCATCTAATGCCAAATCCCACACCTCGAAAAAGGTCAGTCTCACGGAGTCTGGGGGAGACAAGGACTCGCTTATGAAAACTCAACGAAACAAAACTCTAAAACTAAACGTCTGCACATACAATGCAAGATCTCTAAATAGAGACGAAAAAATTTTTGAGCTACAAGAAGAACGATCGAAAATAAAATGGGATATACTGGGCCTTGCAGAAGTAAGAAGAAAAGGTGAAGAGAGAATACAGCTGAAATCAGGAAACATACTCTATTACAAAGGTAACGAAGACAACAACAATAACGGAGTTGGTTCCATGGTGAACAAAAGGATTTGGCAAATATGTAAGCACATTTAGAGGAATTTCAGACCGCGTAACATACATGATAATGAAAATGAAAAGAAGGTCACTAAAGATAGTACAGATATATGCATCTACCTCAACCTATCCAGAAGAAGATATTGAAGCATTTTTGAAGACGTGACAATAGCCATGAAAGAAAGTAAAACGAGAATAACACTAATTATCGGAGATTTTAATGCAAAATCAGGAATAAAGCAGGGTGAAGAAGAAACGAGGATAGGAAATTTCGGATATGGGTCGAAAAATAATAGAGGAGATACCTTAATGAACTACCTGGAAGAGAGGAGACTATATGCTATGAACTCGTTCTTCAATAAGAAACCGCAACGAAAATGGACATGGATCAGTCCTAATGGTCAAGTAAAAAATGAAATAGACTACATACTTTTATCGGAAAAGTCTGTTGTACAAGATGTAACCGTTCTTAACCATTTTACAACTGGTAGTGACCATAGATTAGTTAGAGCGAACCTAAGTATTAATGGGCAACTTGAAATGAAAAAGAGAACACAAAATTTACAAAATTTAGATATGGAAAAATTAAGGGAAAATAAACAAGAGTATAAAGAGAAAATAAAAAACATCATGCCCATTAAAAATGAACTCGTAAATAAAGGAGTCGACGAAATCAATAACATTCTATCACAAACATTACTGAAAGCCGGGAAAGAAGTGGCACCCATGAGAAAGAAAAGACAAGAATGGATCTCACATGAAATAAAAACATTAATGGAAAAACGGAGAACCCTTGCTCAACAAAACAAGAGATCAACAGCAGAGTATTCGAAGATAAACAAAAGCATCAAGAAAAGGATAAAAGAAGAAAAAAGAAAGAAACAAGAAGAACAAGTTGAAAAAGTTATTCAACAAAACAAAAATATGAAGTGCTTACGACCAAAACTGGGAAAAACAGAAATAAACGCCATCAGAAATATTCGGGGAGAAGATACTAACGATATACATAAAATATTAGCAATAACACAACAGTATTACTTAGACTTATATCAAGAAAAGCAACCACCGACACAAGAAACTCTTGAAAAATTGAAAACTAAAATAAAAAATGCTAACTCTGACCTACAACCAGAGATTAACAAATCAGAAATAAAGAAAGCCCTGAGAGAAATGAAAAATAATAAATCACCAGGAAGAGACGGCATTACAGTGGAGATGATTAAAAATGGCGGAAAAATTACAAGGGAAGTCTTATATATATTACTGAACAAAATACTAAGTACACGAAACATACCCAGTAATTGGAATGAAGCAATCACCCTATTATTGTTTAAAAAAGTAGACAAAAAAATCTGAAAAATTATAGACCGATTACCTTGCTTAATGTTATGTATAAATTGTTAACTAAAATATTAACCAACAGACTAACCCCTAAATTCGACAATTATCAGACCAAAGAACAGGCAGGATTCAGAAAAGGCTACAGTGCATGTGATCACCTACTGACAATGAAGTTACTTATTAAGAAAATAAATGAATACCAAATACCCGTATATATGGCATGTCCAATATTGGATGTCACAAGGCTAATAGAATAGAATATGTTAAATATAATACAGAATTTATTCATTATTTACATTTTAATTATCATCTTATATTTAAGTTTAGTTACTAATTTTTATTATTATTATATTGTAAAAATAAAACTACTGGTTAGTGGCGAATAAAAGAATGTGTGAATTCTGTTAATGCATTAGCGTTATTCTGCCGTGTTAAGGTAAAAAGCAGTAGGTGACATTTTTGACAAAAATGATATATTAATTTATCCTATCTAGGTTGTAACTGCTCTTACTTTTACAAACAGTTTGGTGCACATTTATGGTCAACTTATACCAGAACTACCAATGGCAAAAAGCAGTTACTAACAAAGAAACTCTCAATGTGATGGTAACAGGCAGTATCCAACGTAATAACTAATTACTGCTGTTTGTCTGCACAGAGATCTGGAACATAATTTTTATTGTGAATGTAAACGGCAGTATCTACTGTTATGATCTACTTTTTATTACTTTAATATCACTTAATCTTTATTTGATTACTCCAATTAATTATTTAATCACTTATCCAATTATCGCAAATCATACAAAAAAATTAGTAAAAATCTCAGGGTGCCTTTTTATAATACAAAAAATATCTAAATTATCTTATGTTATACTTATCTTCTCTCATGGTTTCAGTATCTCTTAGTTGGTTCTAATCGGGAAAGAATATTTGGAAAAGGAATTAAATAGAAATATAAAATAAGCATACAGAATTTTATTATCAAAATCAATACTCTAAAAATCGATCAAATTTAAAACCTGTGGACACAGCTGTCCGAATGAAATTTTTACCACTTAAATTTATTCTAGTTAAAAAAACAATTTATCCGTTTGTTCCCGATGATTTTAATAAAACAAGCTAAACAAACAAATTTAGGTATTCGCAAATTACCTATACTTCCTATTTACTTTTTGAAATATTGGAATCTTAAATCATATGTTTTACTCAAAATTTTAGTTTCCGAACATAAAAATATCTTTCACATAAATTGACTGACCTTTTACTTCACTCACTCTGATGTCTTCTCTTGACCCAAAACAGCTCTCCCTCGTTGACTATGTTAGGCTACCCATCAAAGCCCTCTCCGTTCTCAAGCTTCAAATCTATCAGCATACGAGCACCAATTCTCCAACAAAACACAAACTCCAAAAATTCTCTCCTCTCCTTCTCACAATAATACAGAATCAAAAAGGTATTTCGTCTCAATTTGATCTGTCTCTCGTTCCACTTTTCAGCTCTATTCTCCACTATCAAATCACCCACTGGTACTTGCTATCTAATTATCCACGAAAACATTGACTGCTCTTCAGCGATGCCAATCACATAATGAGTTCCTCTTTCCAAAACTATCTCACATTCAAACAAACCTTTCCCCATTCCAAAGTGCCTAGCCAATCAGAAACATTTATCTCCCCACCTTCCTCTCTTTACATTCGAAAACAAAACAGTCATTCTTTCAAAAATATTCCTACTCAAACTTATGACTTTCCGGAAATTATAATTATCTAAATATTCCTATCATTAAACAAACATATTTAAAATTCCAAACTTTCTTTACCTCAATTTCCTAAGAACTAATTACTGTGGCATGCATAACAAAACACCGTTATAATCTCCAAATACCCTGAACAATTATGGTCTATTCATATCACTTTCTTTCCTAATGTTTTATTTTTCAGGGAAAAAACTTACTAACGATAAATCACTTCTTAAAAACTACTTATAATAAATAGTTACAAATCAAAGTACAGGGTGGATAAAATTTATGTGCCCGCGTTATATTAAAAAAATTAGAATTGTTATTCTATCTTTGATTGACAAATTAAAACACAATACTACTTAGTAAAGTAGTTACTGCTATTTTCCTTCACGTTTGTATTCAAAGTCTGTATTATATCTTGGCATAAGGCAGTATCTTCTCAGATACTACCATTTGCGTAAAGATCACCTGATTTAACATCCGTTAAAATAAGCACATGGCATCGCGCAGAAAGTGTAATTTGCAGTTCCTGCTCGTACATAGATTTATTTCGTCTACTTTTTGAAGTGTATGTAAGGTATTGCATTTTGTGGAGTGCACCAAAATATTCAAATAAATGTTCACCTCACGGGGTAAATATATAGTGTCCTTAATAACACAAGCATCAGCTCAAGATGGTAGGTATATTGATGTTTTTAAAATTAACGCTTTTTTGTTATAAATAAACGAGAATAATCTCTCTTGGGTCTGTAAGCATTAAGTTTGAAGCAACTTGTACATCTTGCTTTAAATGGCTACAGCACTCTGAAAATGCCAAAAAAGGAAGATTTGAATAGAGACAGGATGTAGCACAGGAAAAATTGGAAACCGAAGTAGTAAGGAGTGTAGACTTACAGAAAGTTATAATGCTACTAAGGATTCCCGGAAGCCAAAAGACATTTTTTACAAGATGACTTGTGGCTTTTCATCTAACCTTTGCATCAATGGCAAACAATAGGAGTAGAAGGACTAAACAAACATATCAGTTTTGTGGCATGAAGGAGTGGCTGAAAGAAAGGCAGAAGAAATTACATCTTCATATTGTAGAGCTTTAGTTGAAGAAAGAGAGTTAAAGTATTGTATTTTACAGACAATTGCTCAGCCCAAAATAAAAATTGGTGCTTATTTACCATTTTTGTCCCAATGGTAAATTAAAAAATGATTGCCACCTCTGAAATTACCCTTAAATATTTTGGGACTGGCCACAAATTCGTGAGTGCGGATTCTGTTCATCACGGTGCCGGTGTGGAAAAGAGCATAAAGATCACAATCGAAGGAAATATTTACGACTTCAACGATTTTATCAAGGCTCTAGAAAATTCAAATGAAAAAAAAAAGAAATGAACGTAATTTGTTTAAAAAACGAAGATGATTTAAATTGGCAATCCGGAGATTCAAAAGCCAAATAAAAAAAACGGATAGACCTTTGCTTTGCGATATATATGTTTAACTGGTACAGTTCAGACGAGGCAGTCGATTACTTTTTATAAAAATAATATTAACGACGAAAATTTCAAAGAATATAATTTTCTTAAAGCAAATTTTAAACTAGAACTTCCTAGTGAATTACGCGATAATTTTAGAGGTGTCCCTAAGCAAAAGAAACAAGATATAATTTCGCAACTGTGCCCTCTCATACCTGAAAACAGACGGCATTTTTGGCTTTCGTTAAAAGATAACGTAGAAGACTTAATAAATTTCGAATAGTTTTTTCAATATTATGTAATTAATTATGACTTTTTTCTTTTTCTAATGGGAATTACATTTGATTTTTTATTTGATTACACTACCGCTTTATTCTGCATTTTTGTTTTATTTCTGAAACCGATATTTACTTACAACTGACAATTCTACATTTCTGCTTAAGAAAACAACTTTATGAATAGGGCAAAAAGCAGTAACTGCTGAATTTTCAGCCAAAAACCAAGTAACACAATTGTTTGTTCTGTCAAAAATTAAGACATATTTTTTAATGTTTTGTAACGATTTTCTGCTTAAAATTAAAGGAATAATAAATTGTCTGAAAGAAAAAATCTTAGATTTCAAATAACTCAAAACCAATATTTTGGCACTTACTGCTTTTTACCTTATCACGGCAGTATTATCTTTAGTATTAAATTAGAAGTATTCTCTTTAAAATTACAGGCTTTTTTAAATATAAAGTTAATGTGGAAGGTATTTATACACTAGTTACTTATTTAGTTTTAATTTAATCGATTTTTTCATCATTTATTAGATTTAAAATAACAAAAGATAAAAAGCTAAGGATTTAGAAAATAAAAACATTTTCGCACTGGTAGGGATTTGAAATCATCCGCGACCAACGTAAAAAATAAATACTTGCGAAGATAGCTGCAGTTTTCAGTGACGTCACTAATGGTAAGGGAGCAAAGTATGCTAAATTTGCAGTCACTCAAGCGTTCTGGGGACCTATTGGGTTGTGATTATTAGGTACTAAAATCAGAAAAAAGTTAATTAAAATTTTCCATTTTAGTGGGGACTTTCCATTTTTTAACTTAATTTTCCATTTTCAACAATCGTTTTTTCCGATTATAGCGCCATCTATCCATAATTCGAAAAAGTATCTTGAATAAAAGTTGCTTATTTTTACGTGAAGAATCCAAAACTGCAATAAAAATGTAAGGGTCCCTCTTAAGATTTTAAAGTAACCCCCACCCCACCTTCGTGGGGGGTCGTGTTTGGTACCATTCGATAGATTTTTCAAAAACATTTTGAAAGTGTTTGCAGTTTTTCGATCTGATGTTCATTTTCCGAAATATCGCGGGGTTCGTATTTAAAATTTTAAATCTACCCCCCACACCTCTCTCCGTGGGGGTCATGTTTAGTACCAATCGATAGATTTTTGAAAAATATTGAAGACTTATTTTTTCGTTTTTCGATATGACGTTCATTACGTGAAATATTCGTTTTTTTTGTGAAATTTTTGACTCATCCATTTCCTTACGACCCGCTAAAATCGTCAGATTTTCTCCTATACACTCTTGTACTTACCTTATCTTAATCTGACAATTTCGAATATTTTTAAGGATAGATTATTTTTTCGGGCCGCCCTTAACGAACTTCCCTGTGTTAAGAGCCAATATATGGTAGATGTACATCTGCAGGGTACCAGGTTTCTCCCCATAAATTATCGGACGCGCTCGAGTAACTGCAAAAATCCCCGCTTGGATTCCACTACCATAACTTGTTTTTAGTATTTTCTATACAATTTCATCACAACTTCTCACCTTTTAAATCTTCCTTGGATTTTCAGTCAGTCAGTTGTCATTCTGGAGCTGTTATAAAAAAGATATAACATAATAAAATTACGTTTATTAGACGTCATTAAATTTAATGTTTATATATCAACAAATGTTCGAGACAGCCTGCGTAACTTGTCGCTTTTATACGATTAGATTTCTATTTTAAGATTTTCCAGTAAACGGTATGATAATTTTTGTAAAAAAATTCATATCGCATATTTCTACTAAATGAACTCAAACCCCAAGTGGATCTTCTTTTGTTTCCTTGTCATGTTAAATACACAACGAATCGGCCCAAAGTACGGAATAAGACGTTTTATCCCCGTCCCCTGTTTCTGCATCCGTCGAGACTTATTTTTATGTCATTTAATAAATTTTTGTGCGTCAAAAGTAATGGAATGTGTTGTTTTCATGTGTTTTCAAATTTATTTTCACCTGAACAAACCCCCGGAGAGCTAGAAGTGATAAAACATCCTGGAAAAGATAGCTGCAACTGTTATATTTCTCATGAGTAGACAGAAAAATAATGGAACTGTATTGGAATGGCAAAAAATATGGCGCGTCATGTTCGTATCGTTATATTAAATTACTCAGTTTTGTCTGTATGGTTCATTGTTTTCTTACGACAATTTCATTTTATTGTACACTGAAAAATATCTAGTATTATTGTTCTTAGGTTCTACAATAATAATACAGACAGATAATACAATATTGGATACAATATTTTTTTTTTACTTTTATGGAAATAATCCGGTCAACTTAGACATCAAAATGCTTGGCAAATAACAAAAATTGCCGGAGAGCCAAATTTTGGTGGAGAGCTAGGGTATACCATAACAAATAAAGTTTAAAAAGTCCCCATCGATCCCATGTGTGCGTCAAAAGTTATTCGGGGTCAAAGGTCAAAATTTGAGATTTTTTGGATTTTTTCGAAAACGGTAAGTTTTATCAAAAAAATACCTTAAACCAAAGTTGTAGATCTTAAAATTCTCTACAAAAATAGTCCTTACAATTTTTTTCCTAAGAGTTGCCATTCCTGAGATATCGCGATTCAAAGAGTCACATTATACATGATATGCACACGTTTCCACACCACCTGTGAGGTAGTGTACTGGGCGCGTTTTTTTTACCATGGTTTCCCCTGTAGGCCTACTCCACTTACTGTTTTGACAATCTTAGGATAATTTAAGGAAATAATACGGGTCAAGTTCTAGATATTACCTTATTATTGATATTGATTATTGATATTGCTATTGATTATTAGGTTAACTATTGTTTTGATTTCTTTAGATATTTTAATCAGATTCATATTCTTGAAAGTCTACTTCAACAGTCAAGTCTTCTTCGATTTCATCTTCTTCCTCTTCCTCTTGTTGGATGTTCAAAAATTGTTAAAATGTGACTGAGTCATTGGTCTCCTCATTAAAATCACAGGAGTCTTCCTCTCTTGTACTAAACTGGACATTTGAGCAAGACTGACCTTGGCAGTTGGTACACACTAGAGAACACAGCAACCCGACTTTTTTACATCCACATTTGGCACTACAACCTTTTTTGCAATTGCAAAAAATAGTGTTAAGGAGTTTTTTTGGAGCAGGTGGGAGTAAGGTTTTAATCGGTTCCAGAGTATTATCTATTAATTTCCAACCCCAGTCTTCTGGATTCAGTTCATTGCCTAGCCATGTTTGAACTTGATAATATACTCGATACAAATGTTGAAAAGCATATGCTGATATTGGAGGAAGACATGATAGTTGTACTTGTTTCTTGAGATTATCTTTGATGAAAATATAACAGTTTTAGCGAATCAACAACAATTTTTTGCCAACATTAATAATAAATCTCGTTTCATTTCCATGTTAACTGATAAATTAACAGCTGCGAATATTGAAGTGAAACAAGCTAAAAATGACGCAGATGTCCTTATAATTGAGACAGCAATTGAAAAATTTAAGGCAACAAACACAACAATTGTAGTTGGTGAAGATGTTGATTTGTTGGTACTGATTACTGCAAGTACTCCAGTAGATAAAGTTATTTATTTTCTGAAACCTGGAAGGGCTCAACAGCGAACAGAGATATATTCTTCGAATAGTTTATCGGCTTATCCCAAATGCCAAAAGTACATTTTATTTTTACATACGATAACCGGCTGCGACACTACGGCCGCAATGTACAGAAGGGACAAAACGTCAGTACTTAAATTATTCGAAAAAAAAGATTTGACTGACTGCTGTAAAGTTTTTACAGAACTTGATTCTACACCGCAAACAATAATTACGGAAAGAATTCGCTTTCTCCTTGCGGTGTATGGAGCTCCAAAAAAAATTATTTGTCTTGATAAATACCGATACTTAACTTTTGTAAAAAATACGCGAAACAAGAAACAAGTACAACTATCATGTCTTCCTCCAACATCAGCATCTGCTTTTCAACATTTGTATCGAGTATATTATCAAGTTCAAACATGGCTAGGCAATGAACTGAATCCAGAAGACTGGGGTTGGAAATTAATAGATAATACTCTGGAACCGATTAAAACCTTACTCCCACCTGCTCCAGAAAAACTCCTTAACTCCTGTGATTTTAATGAAGAGACCAATGACTCAGTCACATTTGAACAATTTTTGAACATCCAGCAAGAGGACGAGGAAGAAGATGAAATCGAAGAAGACTTGACTGTTGAAGTAGACTTTCAAGAATATGAATCTGATTAAAATATCTAAAGAAATCAAAACAATAGTTAACCTAATAATCAATAGCAATATCAATAATCAATATCAATAATAAGGTAATATCTAGAACTTGACCCGTATTATTTCCTTAAATTATCCTAAAATTGTCAAAACAGTTAGTTGAGTAGACCTACAGGGGAAAGCACGGTAAAAAAAAACGCGCCGAGTACACTACCTCACAGGTGGTGTGGAAACGTGTGCATATCATGTATAATGTGACTCTTTGAATCGCGATATCTCAGGAATGGCAACTCTTAGGAAAAAAATAGGAAGGACTATTTTTGTAGAGAATTTTAAGATCTACAACTTTGGTTTAAGGTTTTTTTTTTGATAAAACTTACCGTTTTCGAAAAAAATCCAAAAAATCTCAAATTTTGACCTTTGACCCCGAATAACTTTTGACGCACACATGGGATCGATGGGGACTTTTTAAACTTTATTTGTTATGGTATACCCTAGCTCTCCACCAAAATTTGGCTCTCCGGCAATTTTTGTTATTTCAAATGTCTATATACACCGGGTTAAAACTTATCAGATACAGACGTAAACTGCCGTGCTAAGCCCAAAGGCGGGAACTGATTTTTTATCGAAAATGAGATTTTGTATTTTTAGGTACAATAGGGTATTTAGTATATATTTATAAAGTTTTTGGAGTTGTAGAAGCATTATATTTTAAATAAAATTGCAATTTTGTTAGCGGTATCTACACTTTTCAGTTAAAATACTAAGCCATTTGGCGGCAAATGTTAAATACTATGGCGTTTTGACGGTATCTGCTACAGTTGCCGTCCATATACCTTAGCATATTGCACTTACCGCTAATCTACTTTCAAGAATGCTACGCCTACATTTAGAAACCGCCAAATCGCCTTAGTATTACAAAGTAAATTCGGCCTAACTTTAAAATAAATTATTGTGTTAGTTAAAAGAGTTATGTGTGTGTGTTTACAAAGAGGGGATGGCATTAGATAGTTAGTAAAAGAAATAATTAGCGAGGATGGTAAGAGATTTTCGAGTTTATTATATCTATGGAAATGTATTTTCATTTTTGTTTTTAATATTTCAAGAATTAACCAAATTATGTTGTCCTAAACAATATGAATCTGCCCCAAGTGGATGATTTTTTATATCTTGAATTAGGCAGTAAGAGATTTTCATATTTAAAAAATATGACTTTTTTTTTAATTAGGTTTTAAAAACTTAATAATATATCCACACGCTGTCCACAAACATTTTTAGAAAAAGAGACTTAAAATAGGTATTATGTTTTTTTAGAAAATCAAGTAGAGTCGAGTAAGAGTAGTGAACCACGAGGTGATACCACTGAAGACAATATTGTAGAAAGAGAAAAATTTATTGTAAAGCAATTACAAGAGGTGAAAAAAAAACTATGTTCAGCCTATACAGGCGCAAGGTTTGTTTTATACTTTGTTTCAAGGTTTGTTTCAGTTTTCTGTATGTTTAAACCCTTTGTTGGTCGTACATGGGATTAGAATTAGCAGTCCCATTGATTGCATTTTTTTTTTGTTTAAATACAAGCTAATATCATTGTTTAACTAGATAATGTCTAGTAGTCTAGTTCTACAATGCTATTATAGATACGGGATTGTAGATTTGGGATATCTTTATTTAATCTTTTGAGAATGCTTTACGTAAGTTTTATACAAAAATGCTGGTTTAATTCCTTTATAAATTTTCTAAGAATGCGTCAGGTACCTGGATAATAATCCAAAAATTTGTTTGCATATTTTAAAAATCTTATATATATATATCCCATAATTAGGTATTTTTCGGTTTAAAAGACAATGGTCATAATATTTTAATCATAACATATAACTGGTTTGTACATTACAACTAATAAAATGTTAAAATTTGCCCTAATTACTGTAAATTATGGTATTTTCCCAAATATAATATTGTGAAATAACCAATAATATAACAATACATAATAATATTAGGGCAGGTGTCGGCGATCATAAAAATCTTGAAACTCTATAATAACTCAGGCCTGTCGTAAAATAGCAAACCTTTGTCGCTAAGAAACAAAATAAAAATAGCTGAGAAAGTCAAAAGTATGGTTTACAATCACATTCACAGTTGAATAATTCTTTAAAACGCTTCAGCAGATGTTTAAACATCTATAACAATCTGAACGAATTCTGTTTAGTATAAGTACAGTTCTGCCCAAATTATTAGACGCACTATAAAAGATTTTATAAAAAATGTTAATTATGAGGTAATACCATTGTATTGTAATACTAAATAGGTTTTGTATATGTACCAGACACAAATTATGTTGTTTGGTGGTCTATTAAATTGTCTATATTGAATCACAAATATAACATTAATATTAATGAACCAATATGTATTTATTGATTCTTGAAAGAAACAGATATAACTACAACTAAATATTGTCAATTTGTTGTTGTCATATTGTAGCTCAACAAAATAATATCATTTAATAGTACTTTAATTCTTTCAATTTAATAAACTGTAATACACAGAAAAGCTTTTTATTTCATATCAATCACAACTGTAAACCACATACCGCTAATAGGCTTAGTTTTATAGTAAGTTTTGATAAAACGTTTTAGCGGTATCTACCTCTTTTTATATAAAACTTTGTTTTAAAATATAATTAATGGTTCCCGTAATAAACTGGGGCATATATCCATGCATAAAAACTATTAGCTAGTCCATAAATCCCTTACGGGCCAAAATTTTAGCACTCAATTTTGCCACCATTTTGTGAAATGTTAGTTACCGCCTTTGGGCCTAGCACGGCAGTAAAGGACACCGGACGCATCTAATGGAAAATGTAATTTTACTCAAATTCAATAAAATTTACATGAATAGAATGATCTCGAGATTACAATCATTTCATAGCATTGCGTCAACTCTGCACTGTGATTAATAACGGCGTAAATTGATCTAAATAAATATAAAATCAAATGGGTATATACGTAAGCTAGAGAGAGAAAAGATATTTTGTAAATCGCCAGTTTATAAATCTTCCTGCAGGTATTAAGGCAAAGACTTACTCGTATCTTATAGTTAATGAAGTAGGTAAAAGGTTATAGCGGGAATAGATGGTAAAATCTGCACTGGGCTGGATTTTTACTTGGGATTTGGCAATCGAAAGTACATATTTAAAAACCCCCTAACTAAATTTTTAGCATCCTATGTGGATCCAAGTGTCCCCTATCGCAAAAAAGTGTTATTTCGAAAAAAAAAAAAAATTTGAGCGATCCGTTGCTGTTATGCCCAAAAAGATACTGATTTTTTTCAGATTTGTTGGATCAAAATTGAGTTCAGGAAAAATTTTTGAATTTTTCAAAAAATTTTAGGTTATGTAGGTAATTTTTGGCTAGCTACGAAATAATAATTTTTAGTATATATTTTTCCATTCCTTTGAATGGCTGGGACAGATTTGCCATTTTCTCAAAATTCCTCAAAATTCGAAAAAACCCTTTTTGGGGGAGGTGGAAACATTAAAAAAGGGTTTTATTTATCGAATTGTGAGGAAGTTCAGGCGATCAGTTCAGGCAAATCTAATCCAGCCATTCAAAAGAATGGAAAAAAATACACGAAAATGTAATTATTTCGAAGTTTGCCAAAAATGACTTACATAACAAAATTTTTTTTTTCAATTCAAATAATTTTCCTTGTCTCAATTTTAGTTTAAAAAATCTGAAAAAATCAGTATGGCATAACATTGTATGTTCATTATTTTTTCAGATTTTTTAAAGCAAAGGATGGCTCAGTAAACGCTGAAAATATGAGAGAGAACACCAAAAAAAAAATAGGTTTTTCGAATTTCGAGGAATTTCCGGCGAGAAATTGGCAAATCTACCTTAGCCATTTAAAAGAATGGAAAAAATACAATAAAAATAATTATTTCTCAGCTAGCCAAAAATTACCTACATAACTTAAAAAATTTCTGACAAATTAAAAATTCTTTTCTTAGCTCAATTTTGATCCAAGAAATCTGAAAAAAATCAGTACGTTTTAGCGCAAAACAATATATATTCACAAATTTTTTCACATTTTTTAAAGCAACAATAGCTCAAAAAGATGTGTTTCAAAAAAACACCTTTTTGACGATAGGGGACACCTGGGGTCACATGGGGAGCAAAAAATTTTGTTAGGGCCGTTTTTAAATATGTACTTTCGATTGCCCATTACCAAGTAAGAATCCAGCCGAGTGCAGATTTTGCCATCTTATCCCGCTATATCCTTTGTAAGTGGTACCAAGGTATAAAATTTGTCTAATCGGCTTAGCTCACGCTGGGTTAAGCTGTTTTTAATTGCGACTAGACTAACAGTCTTTATGAATGACAGTTTTATAGCATTCAAAAATGTGATTTCCATAAATTTTAATTACAATTTACCACCTTTATAATTAAAATTCAGAGCTGGCGTAATGATATGAAATAATTGTAATTACGAGACGAATCTATTCATGTAAATGTTATTGTATTTGAGTGACATATTATTTTCCATAAGATGTAAGCGGTGTTTTTAACACGTTGACCTTGTTTATTTTTTTAAACTAAAGCCTACGTACTTGGCGGAGAGTAAAATCATTGCTTCATCATCAATATCCATATGTTTTGAAAAAGTTAATATTCCCACTACCAGCAAACCATTATTAGAACACCAACACGTGCAAAAATAATTTCTCTCACTGAGTTCTATACTGGCACATTTTCAGAAAATGGTGTTTTGTGATAACAACTACTTAAAAATCACGAGATTTCACTTTATTATTGAACTAAACCGGCATAAAGGTAGCTTGCATAGAATCCCCTAGATAGAGTTGTACTACGCGCATATTTCCCTCCATTTCGCTCGAGCGGCAGCACTATACCGTCACATAATATTTAATATGCTGTTTACTTTAGGTGTGTTTGTGTTGCTTCTACGTGGAATATCGGCACATTTTAATAAAACTAATGTTATGCCCCTTTATAATTTTTATAACCCCTTAATAAAAATATCTTATTTTTTAGTCAATACCGGCACATTAAAAGTTGTGCCAGTACGGAATGAATTATTTGGCAAAAACATACTATGTGTCACCAAAATATAAGGTTGTGTCGGTATAGAATTTACTTTAATTCAAATACTTCACTTTATGCCATGAAATAACAAAGTTATGTCAGTATAGGTTTACTTTTTCTTATATTTCACTTAGAATGTAAGAAGAAGAAGAATGTAAGAAGTGGATAAAAAACCGAATTAAACGCCTCCGAACAGGGGGCAATTGTCCTCTGGACAATCTTATCAAATGTACAACAAGAAGATAGACGTTCCAGCCAGATCAGTTAAAGATCCGTGTGCCATCACAAAATGCAGGCAAACATGTACCGGAAATGCACAGAAGAAGAGAGACGAGCGTTTTTAAGTTATACTGGGATTTGGGAGACATTTCCAAGCAGCTAAACTACATTATAATGGCATTGATGGAATAGGTTAATGTAGCAAAGAGTGGTGGAAGAACCAATAACAATGCTTTTTATTTTGTTAAACAAGGTACAAAAGTAAGGGTGTGAAAAGTTTTTTTCACTTCGACTTTATGTAGTACTTTAGGTCTTTTAGGAGAAGTCTCTGTTAAGTGATGTTTCAATACTGAAAGTCGAAAAGGATAATCATAGCATTGTCCTGTATAAAACTTCGTTTAACAAATTTTATTTTAAAATGGTCAACATATTCAAATAAATGACATTGAAATTAATAGGATCTATCACAATAAAATTACAATTTCCAGAAAAAAAGTATGAAGATCTAATATATCTTATTTGATCCTTTGCAATTAATAAAAGTCACAGTCAACTTACATTCCACGTTTTCATTCTTGTTTCTATAAACAAGGTTTTTCTATAACTGATAATCATTTTAAAATTCTTTTTCAGTTATTAGTAAGAAAAATATTGTTGTGTTCATATAGTAATAGACCGGGCAGTATCGTCGCCCCTGCTAGCAAAATTATTCCGATTCGATTTTTTTGCACAAACTTACTCAAAAAGAGGTCCTTATAACATATCCACAGGGTGCCGGCCGGTGCCGTGGTCGAAAAATTGTTTAAATAAATTTTTTTAAACAAATTCACAAAAATAATTTTTTTATTTCGAACAAATTTTTTTTAGATAAATTGGCTTATTCTGAGCAAAAAAGGTCTCTTGTCATTTTTTTCTAAAATTGATTGTTGTCGAGTTATATGCGATTAAAAATTTGAAAAATGCGAAAATCGACATTTTCAAGGCTTAATAACTCGAGTAAATATTATTATTATAAAATTCAAAAAGTGACCACAAGTTTCAAACCTCTTCTTCAATGTCCTGAACAGATCTTTGTGATTATTTTATTACAAAGTTGTTATTTTTAATTATTAACAATTAGCGCTATAGTCCAGGATGTATCCGTCGCCCCTGTTAGTGAAATTATTCCGATTCCATTTTTTTGCAGAAACTTACTCAAAACAAGGTCCTTATAAAATATCCACAGGGTGCCGGGCGGTGCCGTGGTCAAAAAATTGTTTAAAATTTTTTTTTAAACAAATTCACAAAAGTATTTTTTTATTGCCAACGTTTTTTTTTTAGATAATTTGGGTTATTCTGAGCAAAAAAGGTCTCTTGTGATTTTGCTCTAAAATTGATTGTTGTCGAGTTATATGGCCATTTTCGCATTTTTCATATTATAAATCGCGTATAATTCGACACCAATCAATTTTAGAAAAAAATCACAAGAGATATTTTTTGCTCAGAATGTCCCATATTATCTAAAAAAAATTTGTTCGAAGTGAAAAAAATATTTTTGTGAATTAGTTAAAAAAAATTGTTTAAACAATTTTTCGACCACGTCACCGCCCGACACCCTGTGGATATGTTATAAGGACCTCGTTTTGAGTAAGTTTCTGCAAAAAAATGGAATCGGAATAATTTCACTAACGGGGGCGACGATAAATCCTGGACTATAGCGCTAATTGTTAATAATTAAAACTAACAGCTTTCTAATAAAATAATCACAAAAATCTCTTCAGGACCTTGAATGGATTTGAACCTTGATTTGGTGACTTTTTGAATTTCATAATAATAATGTTTAATCGAGTTATTATGGCCATTTTCGCATTTTTCAAATATTTAATCGCATATAACTCGACACCAATCAATTTTAGAAAAAAATGAAAAGATACCTTTTTTTGCTCAGAATAAGCCAATTTATCTAAATAAATTTTGTTCGAAACGAAAAAATTATTTTTGTGAATTTGTTTAAAAAAAATTGTTTAAACAATTTTTCGACCACGGCACCGCCCGGCACCCTGTGGATATGTTATAAGGACCTCTTTTTGAGTAAGTTTGTGCAAAAAAATCGAATCGGAATAATTTCGCTAGCGGGGGCGACGATACTGTCCGGTCTATATATCTTTAGTGCCAATAAAAACGTGATTAAAAAATTAAAAAATAAAAAAGTTTATGTTATGAATTCTTTATGCCACCACTTACGACCAACCATCTTTGCCAAAGCACTATAAAACTTGAATTCAATACTGGCATATTTTTATATCAGAGTTCTCGAAATTCATACAATGGAAAAAAATGTAATACATATCTAACCATTCATTGACAAGTATTTGGTTTCTTATGTCGACGTCTTATCCATAAATTGTAATTTTGAATGGTATTTTATGATGTCATGAAACTTCATGGTCAATTATCTCAGGAATTCGTTTTTGCGGTTGTGCCACTATAGAACTCAGTGAGCGAATTTGTTTTATTTTTATGTTACAATATACTAGGAGAGTCTTTCTTTTAAAAACAATGCACCTGTTTTCAGTAGTTTAAATGATGCCTCTTTTGTTTTTATATTTCCCTTTATTAAGAGGAGATTTAGCTGAAAAAAATCACAAATGGTCAACTCTATATTCTTTTTCTCATGATCATCTTTCAGTGCGTCACAGTTTTTCGATTTCTCTCTAACGCATTAAATTGTATGTGACAGAAAAAAAGGCACGTCTGGGAATACTTCGGTAATTATTCTAGTTCGGTGATTATTCTAGTTGTCAATAGATGGCGCCATAATCAAAAAAGAATTATTTATTAAATAAAATAATAATATTATCAATATAATCTGTACAATTATTTATAAGACTATACAAATGAAAGAAAATACCATTTTATAAATGCAATAGACACAATTGATTTGGTTTTATTCCAAATTGAAAATAAAATTTGACAACTGTCAGATTTAACTAAAATGTCACGTTAGAATAAATGTCATAAATATGTATTATCACGGACTTACCTTTTTTTCTATAATTTGTGACGCACTGAAAAATGTTGATGAAAAGGAGAATAACAACGAAACCTCTGTAGAAAGAGTGACGCACGTCAACTACCTCGGCACCATAAAGGCGGGTTGACATTACTAGTGAATAACGAACGTGGCTCACGCTTACGTATTTTGGCCGTGCTATTGTTAGATATTTGATTATCTATTTTCAAACTCGAGCAGTACATTTGTATCTATGAATTGCATAAATACAAATGTACTGCTCGAGTTTGAAAATAGATAATAAAATATCTAACAATAGCACGGGCAAAATACGTAAGCGTGAGCCACGTTCGTTATTCACTAGTAATGTCAACCCGCCTTAATAAATGAAGAATAGACCAACATCCAAGAGATAAGAGTGCATATCATCAAATATAGATCTACATTAAACCGGATGGGGGTCTTCTTCAAGAAGACCCCACAACCTTTCTCTTGGCATAAAAGTAAGGATATAAGTTATATCGAAGAAATCTTAAAATCCTGTGGACTAACCGTGTCACATATGAGGAGGTCCTCATAAGAATGAAGAAGAACCTAGAGGTACTGATCACCATCAAATCTCGAAAGTTGAAATACTTCGGACACATAATGCAAAATGAATCCAGATATGCCCTGTGTTCAATACCAAATATTCATAATTCATATCCGATATTAAACAGTATATTTTTATCATCCCATATATCACATGAACCAATTTGTTATTATACTTAACCATGTGCGTGCTATTCCATTTGTTTAGTTGTTGCAATTCATAAACAATATTTTGGCAATTGACATTAATTTAGCTGACTAAGTAAAAACCTTTGTTCTTTCGGTCGTGTGGGCTATGACCCAATTCATGTTGCCAGCAAGAGAGAACATAGGTACATTTAAATTCATTAATTAGAATCAACTTAACCAGGCCAGATATGCCTTTAACTTCATTCCTTCGAGTAACTTCAGCGAGTCAATATGTAGCATCATAAGAGACTCAAGTTAATTAGCGTACGAGCCACATATCGGTACATCTACATTCTACCGGGGTTGTTGATTTACCATAGTGTCAATCTATATCAATAAATTGTCAAAGTGCTTTGGTGTTTCAATAACAGACGATAAATCCGACTGAGCCCAAAGATTAGACACCTGTTATATGCCATCCTGCAAGAAAAAATATTTGGATAGCGAGTTCCAGGAAGAAGAAGAACATCCTAGTTAAAGAAACTCAGAACCTGGTTTAGCATAACATCTGTGCAGCTTTTCCGCACTGCTGCAGATAGGATAAATTATTACATTTTACGATTACGATTTTATTATATTAACAGAGACATGGTTAGCTAATGATATACAGGATGGAGAGTTATTTAATAAAAATTATATTATATACAGAAAGGACAGAAATTTAAAAATTACAAGTAAAACAAGAGGAGGCGGGGTTGTTATAGCAGTAAGTAGAAAATTTAGTTCTTCGGAAATTCAGGTAGACACTCCTCTAGAAACCTTATTTGTAAACGTTAAGGTGTTTGGAAATACCACTATATTAAACTCTACATATATTCCTCCAGCATCTAAATTAGTTGTGTACCACGAGTATGCTAATTTATTTGAACGAGTGGATCAGTTGGTTGACAACAGTACATATATTTTATTGGCGGGTGATTATAATATACCACAAATAAATGGTATAAACTACCAGTTTAATGATCGAAATGAAGTAGAAAATATAATTCAAAATTTAATGTTGTCGTATAATTTAAAATCATATAATAATGTCGTAAACATTGATAATAGGACACTAGATTTGATCATGAGTAATTTTTGTATCAAGGTCGAAGAAAGCATATTACCATTAGTAAAAATAGATATAAGACATCCTTCATTGAAAATAGAATTTAGTATGAAGAAAAGTAGTTTTAACAAATGTAATAATTTAGAAAGTAGATATAATTTCAATAAAGCAAATTTTAAGCTTATTTATGAATTGTCAAGGGACTTTAATTGGGAATTATTAGGTCAGTTTGAAAATGTTAATGATTGTGTGTCGTATTTTTATCAAATATTATATAATATTCTAGATATAACGGTACCAAAATTTAATACAAAACCAAAAAACTGCAAAATATTTCCGCCTTGGTTTAATAGTGATATTATAAGTGATTTACAAGTAAAAGAGTTTTATAGGCGCAGAAGGAATCAATCAGAAGATTTTCAGGTAAAATACAGTGAAAAAAGAAAGGAAATTAAATTAAAAATTAAAAATGCATATAATGCTTATCTTGGAGATATACAGGGTAATATAAAACGAAGCCCGACACTTTTTTGGAATTTTGTAAAAAATAATAGGCAAACCAGCAATTCCGATGGTACTTTTCAGGTTGAGAATAGGGACGTATCCGATCCTAAAATTATAACAGGCGAGTTCGCTGATTACTTTTCTTCGGTCTATGATAATGATTCCTCGTATAATAAAGATGTAATTACCGAAAAAATGCGTGAATTACCCCTACAATTTTTTGATAATATTCATTTTGAGACGATTAGCACTATGTACTGATTTAGCAAAAGCGTTTTATAAATTGAAACCGAAAAGGGCTTCTGGCCCTGACAATACTCCTTGTTATATTTTTAAAGGATACAGGGATTGTTTGATGTACCCATTGATGGTAATATTTAATAAATCATTAAGCTCCGGTGTTTATTCAAACGAATTTAAACAAACCAAGATTGCGCCAATATTTAAAAATGGTGATAAAAAATATGTCAAAAATTATAGACCAATTGCGGTCCTAAATTGTATAGCGAAAATTTTTGAATTCATTTTACATGATAAGTTGTACAACACTTTTAAACATTTGATCTCAGCTGAACAACACGGCTTCTGTAAGAGGAGATCAGTTGAAACAAATCTCTTGACATTCGTTAATAAAGTAAGGGAGAATATAGACAATAAAATACAGGTAGATTGTATATATACAGACTTTACAAAAGCTTTTGAAAAAGTAAGTCACGGCAGTTTGTTATGTAAACTAAAGTACTATGGAATTAGCGAACATTTATTAAATTTTTTTATCTCGTATCTAAGATTACGAACTAAGGTACCTAGTATCATATAAAAGTGAATTGTCACACATATTTTTAAGTGAATCAGGAGTTCCTCAGGGATCTAATTTGGGACCACTCCTTTTTTCAATATTTATAAACGATTTACCTTCACAAGTAACATCCGATTGCTTGTTATACGCAGACGACTTCAAACTATTTCGTAAAATTGAAAACATAAATGATTACTTAGAGCTTCAAAATGATATAGATAATATTTGTGAGTGGTCCTTACGGAATAAGTTGTTATTTAACTTATCAAAATGTAAAGTATTAAAATTTAACACAAATAAAAACCCTTATCATTATATATATATATATATTTTATGCAAAATTCACAGTTAGAAAGAGTGACTTCTGTATGTGACCTCGGCATTTGTTTTCAAAATGATTTGAAATTTAATCAGCACATAAATAATATTGCTAAAAAATCGCACCAGTTACTAAGTTTTTTCAAGAGGACAACATATGCATTAACAAACACTGAAATAATACAATATTTATATTTTTCTCTAGTGCGTAGTAAACTTGAATTTGCTAATGTAATATGGAATCCTACACAGCTAAATTTAAACCGTTCTATAGAAGTAGTCCAAAACAAATTTTTTAAATATTTGTACTTTAAAAAACAGAACCAATCCCGAATATGCTTCATATGATCCTATCAGAAAAGAATTTGGTATAATAAAACTTGAGTATAGAAGAAGAGTTTTTGCCATTACGTTTCTTTTTAAAATATTGAATTATTTAATCGATAGCTCCTATCTTATGTCTCAAATAAACCTTTATGTAAAACCACGTAGTATACGCCCTCGTCAACAGACTTTTTTGGTAAATGATGATAGACCGATAACTCGACTATGTCATATACACAATGACTTCTTTTTTTCTGTAAATATATTTGACACAAATCTACCAAAATTTAAGCGTGAAATCAAAGGGATATACACTAATGATTAAATGTTGTCACATTAGTACCTCACTCTTAATATTATCACATACTTATGTGGGATATTTTATTTTAACCCTTAACTACAGACATCCGGTATTTTTTACCGGTGGGCATTCCCAAAATGTGGATTTCGTGGTAACCTCACAACTTACAAGTTCATGTGTCTCTGTACCTCTCGGGCAGTTTGTATAACAATGCTAGTCAAAGCGTGTATTGTGTATTGTCAATATTTTCTTTTCTGGTACACATCAAAAATCTTAACCGGTAAAAATTACCGGATGTCTGTGTTAAGGGAGTATTTTTATATGAGTACTATATTTGTAAATCTGAAATGTTTACATTATTTTTTTGTGTTTTTGGGGAAAAAGTAAAGAAATGGACTGTGGAAGACATCCTGGACCTTCAATGAAGGTTAAATTTGAAGATAAAAATTTTGAGGCCACTTTGCAAAAATGGAATTGCCATTTAATTTTATTATAATTTTACCCCTTGCAGATTTTTTTTCATGGATGTAAAAATTTTCGTGGATGCTATTTTATATTTCCTTTGTGATTCTATGTTACGTTTATTTGTTAAAAAAAAGTTTAAATTTTTGTCCATAGCATTTATGGCCGTTTGTTTCAATAGACCAAAAATGTTACCAAAATTCTGGTTTAATAGATTATTCTTCAAAAATCTTGTCATTATATTATTAAAATCACCCATTTTACCATTTTTCCCATATCTAGAGACTCCATAAAAACACATAATGCAAAAAGTTTTTGTTTTTTATTATTAACTTTATATTTTGACTCTATTTTATAATGACCGGTAAAAAATACCGGGAGTCTGTAGTTACGTGATAATATTGGGATGTCTGTAGTTAAGGGTTAAGTTTGTGTTAACATCTATATATACTTTCTAAAACAAAACATCAAAAACCAACCAAATATGTAGGTAAATACTTGCTGTCTTGGTGAGCTCCCTATGCACGAATAGGTATACGTAGGTTATTTCTGTTCTTGATATAAATACACTTTTTTTTTTCTTTTTTTTTTATTATTAAACGCTTTTCTTTTTTTGTTTTTTTTTTTATATGTATACGTTTACACCTTATAATATTTATAATATTTAAGTTCTTTACGTTTTTTCTTTTTTTTTGTTATTTGATTTCAATATAATCGTTGTAATAATGTATAGAAACATGTAATTAGGCTTTGCCTGTTTGTTTCTTAAATAAATAAATAAATAAATATTGCCAGGATGATCGTCAACATTCGTCACGGATAGGCATAAAGAAGAAGAAGAAGAAGAAGAAGAAGAAGGAACTGCGTCAAACATTAAAGTTCATTGACGGAGATGGCATACATATACATAAAATGACCTGTTAGTTGATTATAAATTAAAGATTTCTTGCTTAACTACATATTACTATAATCTATCGCAGTTTTAAGACCACATTGTCAATCACTTTGAAGTCATTCCAGATGGTAGAGTGGACAACTAATAATAACGTTTGACTCTCGGAGGGACATTCTATACACAGTATAGTTTCTTATCATCATCATCAATGGCGCTAAAACTCTTCGCGAGTCTTTGTCGCGTTTACTATTGCCATCCATGTTTGTCGGCCCTATGCCACTAATTCCCATTGTCGTACTCACATTTTCTCTAGATCCTCTTTGACTGCATCTTTCCACCTTTTTCTAGGCCGTCATACAGACCTTCTTCCATCTGGCCTTTCCAGAACACTTGTTTATAAGACAATTGTCGTTATTGCCTAGTTTTTTTATGCTCTCTCTTCATTGGGTCTCAGTTTGTTAACCTTGTATGTCCTACTCGGATGCGGTGTTGTATGACTTTCGCTCATTTTTATTTGGACTTAGGTTAGTTTCTTGAATAGATGCTACATCTTAGCAATGGTTTGAGAAGAAAATAGAGTCCCTTTACCGTTTGTACTGTATATTAAGAGACTATATCAGCGCGTTTTCAATATTAATTCAAGACATAGTAGCCGCACAGTGTTTCGAAAGTTATGTGAACTTTTGGCAGCAGTACATCGGCTGTACGGGGCATTATCAAAGACTGTGCCTTCGTCTTATTGCGATAATACATAGTATCGTCGTCGTCGCGGCAAAAGTCACTAAGTCCAAAATAACAGATCTGACCAAACCAGCATTTTTAGTGATTTCTGCCTGAAAACACAATGGTAATTTTGGACTTATGCATATTCAGTGACTTAGGCAACCATCTTTAGGTACTTTCTAGGATTTCGTTGTTTTTGCCAGACTATGAAAATTGATATTGTGAATCGATCAAGACATTTAACTCAATTAAGACAAAAGTGGTCTTAGTGAGTTTTGCCATGACGACGACGGTATATTCGTAGGCGCGCTGAATGTTGCCAAATCAGTGAGTAAAGTTCGATTTATTGTTATGGATTTGATCGATTTTAGTAGTTCGAATGTAAAACAAAATATAGGCAAGGGATAAAAAAGTTTATTTGAAGAAAGTGTATTTTCTTATTCTTCTTAATGGCGGTACAGGTTCGTTTTTATAATATTTTATTTAATTTTATAGTAATTTCCACATACTAACACCTTTTTCAAATTGGGCTCTGTATCGATATTCTTTACTATATTACGTATTGTGTGCCCAATAACTCGAAAAAATATTCAAAATAAAAATTAGCGCTGCAACCTTGGAACGCATTTTCCATCTTGATGACACGCTGATGTGGCCTTAATAATTAAGGCTTAGATAATTATTATCCTAGTATTAATGATAGTAATTTTTATTTTGTTGTTTCAGGTGAGTAATGACTGTATTATCAGGAACTATTGGTATGTATTTATTAAACATTTATTTTCCTACTCATACAGTTAATTTTTTGGTAACACGTTCGGTGCCCATGAAGCACGTGTAGCGTCACTAAGGTCTTATAAAGTTACCGCTGACGCATAAGTAGCATCAATAGTACAGTGTTACTAAATGAATTGTTTAAATAGCTGGTACCAGCCAAGTACCAATGTACCAACAACAGCTGCACAAGGAGAAGACGTCAACAGGTTCTATGGTCGTCTAGAAGAAACTGTTCGCGCTATTCCGAATCGTGAACTCATCATAATTTTAAGAGATTGTAACACCAAAGTGGGGTCATCTAATGAAAATATTGAGGGAGTGCTGGCAAATATGGACTGGGACAGAGAAATGAGAATGGCGACAGTCTAGTGGAGTTCTGTGTAGAATAACATCTTACAATTACAAACACGTTATATCAACATCATCCACGGAGATTATACACATGGCGTAGCCCAGTTGGACGAGCAAGGAAGCAAATATACTACATCCTAATAAGATCAAGATGGAAGTCGTCGTCTATCAGCTTTAAAACACATCCTGGCGCAGACTGTGGAAGCGATCATCAACTCCTCATATTGAACGTTCGACTTCGTTTTAAGGTCCCCAAAAGGAGACCCCAGAGAAAAGTCATGTCTCTAAATCCATCAAAAATCAATGACTTCCAACACAAGCTAGAAGAACCTCTATCTTTAGACCAAATAGATAGTGACCCAGAGCGCACATGGATCTATCTCAAAGATAAGGTAATCGAGGCTGCAAAAGACTGTGAGGCAGCGGTTTCCACTGGCCGTAAGCCATGAATATCCGATAATACATGGACTGTGATTCAACGCAGGAAGGAACATGAATCTAGATACGGAACAAACGATGAATACAGAGCGCTATCGAGAGAAATCAGAAAACAGTGCCGCAAAGACAAAGCTGATTAAATCTCTCAAATATGCAGAGGGATAAAGGAACATGGCTGTCGAAATGAACCGAGAGATTTATTCCAGAAAATCAAACTCCTTACCAGAGAATTTAAACCTCAAACGTAGTCTGTAATAGATAAGGAAAGTAATCTAAAGACCGATACTGACAAAATATTGAAAACATGGCGAAATTATTGTGGCGAGCTATATAAAATAACGAGGTATCAGCAGAAAATCAGTGGCCCTCTGACAACCCTAGAAAACCTACTGTCTTACTATCTGAAGTCAAAGATGCAATTAAATAACTAAAGAGAAATAAATCCCCAGGCACCATGTGAAATACTACAGTTACTAGGTGACATATACATATCATCCATTCTATCTGTGTCGCTGTTTGGAATTCAGGAAAATGGCCATCTGATTGGTGTACCTCAATTTTTTATCCCGCTACACAAAAAAGGAACTACTACCAGATGTGAAAACTACCGCACACTGTCACTAATAACACATGCTAGTATAACCTTGTTGCATATCATCAAAAACTGATTAAAAACCTATCTACATTACCAAATACCTCAGGAACAAGCGGGGTTTGTAAAGGGTAAAGGTACAAGGGAACAAATCCTGAACCTGAGACAACTCATTGAAAAGTCTGGAGAATTTCAAGTACCTATGATTATATGCTTCGTTGACTACCAAAAGGCATTTGATTGTGTAAGCTGGATAAATCTGTGATCAATTTTAATAGAAATGGGCGCACTAATGCACCTGGCGACACTTACTTAAAATCTGTACCAGTCCAATATAGCGACAGTACGACTAGATCAGATGTTCTCAAACCAATTCAAGACCGAGAAAGGTGTAAGACAAAGATGCGTGTTGTCATCTGACTTATTTAACATTTATGGTGAACATGTCATGAGGATGGTTTTAGAAAGATGGGTCGGTGGAGTAAGAGTATCTGGTAGGAAAATCTCCAATTTAAGATTTGCTGATGACACTACACTTATAGCAGCAAATGAGCAAGAAATATTTGATCTTCTGCGAAGAGTTGGGTACGAAAGCAATAAAGTTGGTCTGAAAATCAATAAAGCTAAGACAAAAATAATGGTGGTCGACAGATTCGACACTATTCAACTGACTAACATGTTACAGGAATAACAGATAGTAAACACCGTTGTCTATCTTAGGTCTGGTATAGCTAACGATGGTAACTTGAAGCAAAAGTTCGGAAATGTATTGGTATGACAAAAAATGCGATGAGTCGCCTAACTAAAGTTTGGAAAGACAAATATATCTCTCAAAATAACAAGATGAGACTAGTGAATGCCCTTGTATTCTCAATATTTCTATACGGAACAGAGACTTAGACACTTCGCGCATGCGAGCGCCAAAAAATTGATGCCTTTTAAATTTGGTGCTGGAGAAGAATGCTGCGCATACCTTGGACAACTCATAGGACAAACGTTTCCATTCTAAACCAACCCAATATTAAAAAAAGGCTGTCCACAAAATGTCTGAAACAAATTCTGCAATTCTTTTGTCACACGGATCACAGAGGTGACGACAATTTGGAGAGATTAATTGTTTCTGCAAACGTTCCGGGGAGAAGATCAAGAGGACGATCACCAACTAGATGGTCCGACCAAATAAATAATTCAGCTGAAAATTCATTCTGTGAAGCTCTTAGAGCAGCTGAAAATAGAGACCAATTGAGAAACATTATTAGGAATATTGGAAGAATTTACGATCCTCAGTAATGGAGAAACGACCAGAGAGGGAGGACCAGCCAAGCGACGCAAGTTCTAGATGGGCACCAAACTTGTTAAATTTTCGTTAAAACTTGATATTAAAAGAAGAATTTGTTAATTAGCCCAAATTCAGTTTGGCAATTTTTGCGAAGGGCGGCGGCGGTCTAAATGACTAGTGGACACGCATAATTAACAATTAAAAAACAACGATCTTAACTGATATAAGCCCTGATTACTCTTCATAATCTTGAAGTAGAATAATTAAACCACAATTTATTCGCTTGCAACCTCAAAAATAATAATTTACATGAGTGTTCTATCCCTGCATCTAGAATGCGTATTTTCGCATTTTTCAGATTTTAAATTGCTTATAACTCAAACGCTATTAACTGTTGAGAAAAATGAAAATGAGAACTTTGAATGACCCAAAAAACCATATAAAAAATATTTTACGGAGCAAAAAAGGTAATATTTTAAATTTACTAAAAAAAGTTTACAATTTCCGCCTAAAAATTTCGCCCGGAATCCTTCAAATTTAAAGTGGACATTTTTGACTAAGAATCCGCAAAGAAACCGAATCAGAATTTTTTTCTTAAGGAAGTAGCCTCGCAAAATAGACCTTGACGGATTTGATTTTATATTATAATGGTAGGGAAGCCCAAGCGGGGATTTTTGCAGTTACTCAAGCGCGTCAGATTATTACATGGGGTAAAAACCTTGTACCCTGAAAATATATTTCTACCATATATTGGCTCTTAATGCAGGGGAGTTCGTTAAGGGGGGGAGGGCGAAAAAAAATCTATCCTTAGAAAAACTCGAAATCGTCAGATTAAGATAAGGCAAGTTAAATACATTCAAAACAGTGTATTTTTCAAAAATCTGATGATTTGAGCGAGGCGTGAGGAAATGGGCGAGTCCAAAAATTTCACAAGAAAAAAGCGAATATCTCGCGAAATAAATGACAAATCAAAAAACTAAAAAATACGTGCTTAACATTTTTGAAAAACCTCTTCAAAGATACCGAACAGGACTTTCCACGAAGAGGGGTGGTGGGTAAATTTAATATTTTAAATACTAATCCCGCGATATTGCTCTAAATGAACATCAGATCGAAAAATTGAAAAATACACTTATTTAATATTTTTGAAAAATCTATCAAATAGCACCAAACTCGACTTGGGTGATTTGGATTCCTTACGTAAAAATAAGTAACTTTTATTCGAGACATTTTTTCGAATTATGGCGCTATAATCTAAAAAACGATGGTTGGAAATGGAAAATTTAATTAAAAATTGAAAGTCCCCACTAAAATGGAAAACTTTACTTAAATTTTTTTGGTTTTAGGACCTACTCTGCACATGCCAATAGATCACCATAACGCTCGAGTGACTGCACATTTAGCATACTCTGCTCCCCTACCATAATTAACTAAAAAAAAATGCATAAAAATAAAAATAAAAAAATATGAAAAAAATATTTTTAAGAGACGCTTTTCTTTAGTTACCTGTTACTAAATTTAAACATATTATAAAAAAATCAACTGAAAAGTAAAAAATAAAAAAAATTGAATAAATCAAACACATTTGTCAAAGAATAACGTGGCGCGTCTTCATCGAATAAACTTTTTTCGCACCATGCTTTTCTTTAACGAATGTGTTAGATTTTTTCATTTTTTTTTTATTTTTTCGCTTTTAGTTGATTTTTTATAATATGTTTAATTTTAGTCACTAGTAACTAAAGAAAAGCGTTTCTTAAAAATATTTTTTCATATTTTTTTATTTTTTACTTTTTAGTCTTACACTGACTTTTCAAACATTAAAATATTATATCGTCATGTTTATTAAAATATGTATAAAACATATGATGTACAAACATGAAAAGTAGTCGGAACCGGCAAAAAATTTGAAAATTTATTGTTTATTTATGAAGCGTAACGTAAACAATTAACGTAAAAAGTAAAATTATGCAGGTATAGTTCATATAATTAGCTACAACCTGTAAAAGTTGCAAGTTTGTTCATTGTAAAAAACAAGAAAATTTAAGCATTTTCCGTTAAAATCATTTTTTTATTTAAACAATTATTAATAAACAAAAAAAATTTTTATTGACTATTCGTGTATTGTTCCCACGAATGCATATGTCTGCAAATTTTTAGTCATTTGTGTTGAAGAAAGGACAGTCAAATTAACGTCCAAAAATTTGACCCAAACGATTGAACTAAAGAAAAGCGTTTAATTAATTAATACGACAAAACGAATTCTAATGTTAGTTGTAGCACAAAACGTCTCTACCGGTGGCTTGTCTAAGACTATGATAAAATCACAAATTTTTTAAATTTGAGTTTTGGTTGAAGTTTTGTTTCGTATCGTATTGAAATTTGATACGAATAAACGCCGATTTATATATAAACAAATATATGAGCGTTTAAAATTTGAAACTTTATTGTTTATTTATGAAGCATAACGTAAACAATTAACGTAAAAAGTGAAATTAGGTATAGTTCATATCATTAGCTACAATCCGTAAAAGTTTCATGTTTCTACATTGTATAAAATAAGAGAATTTTAGGATTTTCCATTAAAATCGGTTTTGTTATTTAAACAATTAATAAACATAAACAACTTTTTTATTGACTATTCGTGTATTGTTCCCGCGAATGCATATGTCTGCAAAATTTCATTCATTTGCATTGAAGAAAAGTCAGACAAATTAACGTCTAAAGATTTGATGCAAAGTATTGAAGTAAAGAAAAGCGTTTACAAATACAGGGTGATTGATTAGTGGGGTAAAGCTCAATAGATCCGCTATAGTAATAGATAGCAATAAAAGGTGATAACAAAAATTTTAGCGACCTTTGAGCTTCACATTACAAAATTGGTTAGAATGTTACAGGGTGTTCGATAACACAGTGGCAGACCAAACTTATGTTTTTTTTTTAATCCTGTTAACTTCTCCATCTTAAAAATATAAAGGTTTGTTATGTTACACAGGGTATTTACAGTTATAAGCAGTTTTATATGAAAATCGTAACAAGTTTAACTCCCTGTATAAATAAAAATAAGCAAAACAGCAATGGTTTATTAATGCCATATTTTCTGACGTATTGTCAAAATTTTCAAGAATGGTTGATATTGCTAATTTTCTTTATATCAAATACAGGGTGAGTCAAAACGCAAGTACATTATTTTCTCAGTAATTTTAAATGGAACATCCTGTATTTTATATCACTATTGAAAAGTACCATTGCCGTACTTTAATTTTTAGATAACATTCCCTATGCCTAAATTTATTAGTTTTCGGGATATTTTCATTTTTCAATGGACCAGTAGCGTGGCCACCCAAATCACCAGAATTTAATAAACTGTACTGATTTTTTTGGGACTACGTTAATAATGAAGTTTATAAAATACCTCCAACAACAAGGGATGAGATGAAAAATACAGTACAAAGTGTATTTCGATGTGTTAATTTACAAATGCTTCGTAGAGTAAGTAGCTCATTCAATGATCGTTTTTAGGCGTGCATAAATGTGTTAGGAGATAATTTTGAACACATAAATATTAAAAGTATTTTATTAAAAGTAGCTTCTAATTTTTTCAAACATGTTTTTTTTCAAAATGTATTACTGATAAATTATGTTTCGTTCTATATTTGTTACATTGTTACATTTATACAGGGTGTTAGTAAATAAGTATGAAAAATTTTAATGACTAATTTCTACATGAAAAATTAATTCCAGTTTGCTCTATAAGCATATGTCCGCAAATGCTTAGTTTCGGAGATACGGGGTGTTGAAATTTTTATTTCAAACTGCCAATTTATTTATTGCTCTAAGACCAGTTGAGCTATGAAAATGAAATTTGGTGAGTTTTTGGAGGTGGTTATTACGAATTTTATGACATACAATTAAGAATTTTGTATTCATCATTGGCGCGCCTACGGGCAATGGTCTGAATTATTTTAAAGAAAAAAATAGTACACCACTGAGATATTTCGAATTAGAAATTACTTTTATATTCCACGTCTAATTTATGATAAAAAAGCTCTTTGCCTTTTTTTCATATGATGCACCGTTTTTATGCAGAAAAATAAAACATCTTGGCGCACATTTTTCATTTCTTAATACATCATCAAGAACTATCCAATATAATAATACTAAACTAGAACAATAACAGAAAATGTTACTAATACCAGTTCAACTAGGTGCAAAGCTGCAAGAAATGTTTGAAATGATCTCCTTTACAGGTAACAGAAGAAATTTATATTCATCATTGGCGCGCGTACGAGTAATGGTTCGAATTTTTTGAAGAAAAAAATGGTACGCCACTGAGATATGTCAAACTAAAAATCATTTTTGAGTTCCTCGTTCAATTGATGACAAAAAATCTTTCTTGCCTTTTTTTCATATGCGGCGCCGTTTTTATGCAAAAAAATTAAACATCTTAACGTTTACAAAGTATTTGAACTTAGTTTCTATGCATATGGAAACTACCTCAAATACTTGGTAAGCGTTAAGATGTTTTATTTTTTTGTATAAAAACGGCGCCTTGTATGAAAAAAAGGAAAGAAATATTTTTTATCGTAAATTGAACGAGGAATTCAAAAATGATTTTTAGTTTGACATATCTCAGTGGCGTACTATTTTTTTCTTCAAAAAATTCAGACCATTACCCGTATGCGCGCCGATGATGAATATAAAATTTTTTCTGTTATCTGTAAAGGAGATCAATTTAAACATTTCTTGCAGCTTTGCACCTAGTTAAAATCTTATTGGTAATATTTTTTGTTATTGTTCTAGTTTAGTATTATTATATTGGATAGTTCTTGATGATGTATTAAGAAATCAAAAATACGCGCCAGATGTTTTATTTTTCTGCATAAAAACGGTGCATCATATGAAAAAAAGGCAAGAAAGGTTTTTTATCATAAATTAGACGTGAAATTTAAAAATAATTTCTAGTTCGCAATATCTCAGTGGCGCACTATTTTTTTCTTTAAAATAATTCAGACCATTTCCCGTAGGCGCGCCAATGATGAATACAAAATTCTAAATTGTATGTCAAAAAATTCGTAATAACTACCTCCTAAAACTCACCAAATTTCATTTTCATAGCTCAACTGGTCTTAGATCAATAAATAAATTGGCAGTTTAAAATAAAAATTTCAACACCCCGTATCTCCGAAACTAAGCATTTGCGGACATATGTTTATGGAGCAAGCTGGTATTAATTTTTCATGTAGAATTAGCCCTTAAAATTTTTCATACTTATTTACTAACACCCTGTATACAAAAGTAATGTTTATTGTCTTCATAAAATGTATTTTTGTCTGTGTGTTTTTTTGTAAAATTTATTACTAATTTTCTGTTTATTTCTTGCATTTACATAAAAAGATAGTTTTTAATTGTTCCAAAAATGTTGCATGTTGTGGTTGTGTTTTTGTTTGTAAAATGTATTACTAATAAATTTTTTTTATTTCTATATTTGCTACATTGTTACCTTGATTAGCGGATTGATAATCGGTAATCGTCAATTTTCAATTGAGTCATGGCTTACTTAAAATTTAGATAAATTTGAACACCTAAAATAATTTGCTCTGAAAAATGAAAATATCTCGGAAATGTACGGTAATGTTACTTTTCAATAATGATATAAAGGACATGGTGTTCCATTTAACATTACTGAGAAAATTATTTACTTGCGTTTTGATTCACCCTGTATTTGATTTAAAAAAATTTAGCAATATCAATAATTCTTGAAAATTTTGACAATAAATAAAAAAATATAGCATTAATAAATCATTGCTGTTGTGATTATTTTTATTTATACAGGGAGTTGAACTTGTTACGATTTTCATACAAAATTGGTTATAACTTTGTAAATACCCTGTATAACATTACAAACCGTTATATTTTTGTAATGGAGAAGTAAGCAGGATTTCGAATATAAAATAAAAAAGGGTGTTCCATTTGAAAAAAAAAACTTAAGTTTGGTCTGCCAATGTGTTATCAAACAACCTGTAACATTCTAACTTATTTTGTAATGTAAAGCTCACAGGCGGCTAAAATTTTTGTTATTAACTTTTATTGCTATCTATTACTATAGCGGAGTTATTGAGCTTTATTCCACTAATCAATCACCCTGTAGGTAAAAGTAAAAGTACAAATTACATATTTTCTCCTACAAAATTCACAAACGATACATTAAACAACTCGAAACCGCCAGTATATTTTTTTATTGTTATATATTTTTAGCACAAATAATGAGTAGTCATAAAGACATATTTAGCCCATTTAATAGCGTCTATTATTACTTTGTTATTCCAACTTTCCCAATATTCTTCTATTCTATTCCATAAATCTATTATGTCACTCACTCTCTCTAATTTTCCATTCCGAATAATCTACTTAAATATGCACATAATCTTTATTCAATAAGGCGACACTTTTTTTCTCGTGTAGAAATAAGAGACCTAAATGGGATCATACTATTTTATTTGAGCAAAGTTTTTGCCTGACTGGAGTTCACAAACTTTATCCAAGCCCGCCATTCATTTTGGGCTTTTTCTGCCCGAATTTTTATGTACACAACGCGAAAAATATGCAAATTCCCCACAGGGGGATTTGCACCAAAAATTATGGTCGGTTTAAACGGATCGAAGTTTTTTAACAAGATTTTTTATTATTGCAATTGAACATAGGCCCGCTTCAGGATTATTTGAAAATGAGGATAGTGAGGAAATTGCATTCATTATATCCCTATACCCGCGCATATTTTAGTTCAGCATATTTTAAATAATTTGTACTATAAAAATACCTCTATGTAGTGATTATTTTGTTAAATATTTCATAAATGCTTTTTTACAATCGTTACACATGCTTTGCTGCATAGTCCATTTAAATTTTATTAAAAAAATATTTATAATCCCATACTTTAATATAATTTTATATACATGTATGGTACACTATAAATACCGTTGCACGTCATTATCTACGTCATAGATCTAAGTTGACATTGTTGCCAAATTACAAAAACTCTTACGTCTATGTAATAAAATATGTCTAGTGGCTGTAATTTCAGTGAACTTAACTAAAAAATTCTAAAAAGTAACAGACCTACGAGTTAAATATTTTGTGTTGATATTATATGTGACGTCACCGCGGATGACGTGTAACGGAATTTATACTGTACCAAACATATATACCTATACATTGTAGAAAATTAGAATGTGTGATTAAATCATAGATCTTTTTTCTCATTAACGGACTTCTGAGAGATTTGATTTCACCTTTCTTTCACGTAATCTCTATGAAATTCGGGAATGCATTTCTCACCATCAATATAATACTCCCGTGAACTTTTTGACATGATATGAGGCTGGAAGGGAAAGTACACTTATACGACTCATGTGTAAGACCGATCATGACGTACGCAATAGAAACAAGATGTGACACAGCAGCAGAAACCAAAAAGATACTGGGAACATCAGAAATGAGAACGTTGAGGTCAATAACTGGGAAAACATAAAGAGACAGAATACCGAACGACAGAATAAGAGATCTCTGTAACATACAGGATATAGTACGGTGGGGAAAACAGAGACGACGAGAGTGGAATCATGCAGCATGTGACGAGAATGGACAGCGAGAGAATAGTCCGTATAGCCAGGGATTCGAAGCCAATAGGCAAGAAGCCAATAGTAAGGCCCTTTAAAAGCTGGTGAGATAGCTGGCAGTCAACACCACAGCTGGAAATACAAGCTCAAAATCGGTTAAGAACAGACCAACAGGCCTAATATAAGAAGAAGAAGAAGAAGAAGAAGAAGAAGAAGAAGAAGAAGAAGAAGAAGAAGAAGAAAAATAACTTTTTGACATACGAAAATCACTTTTAGTCGTTGAATTTTTTTCTATATAAATCTTGACACTTTTTACGAGTTTTCCATCCAACTTCCAACACCTGTGTTTATTTCGGTTCTTTCGCAAGTTGTATGAATTGCTCTTTCGGAGAGCTCAAAAGTTTTTTTAAACAATTTTTTACGCGTTCTGATATTTTTCGCTTCTTTCATTAACGAGAATGTTTGATTTTCACAAGACTTTGGAACAACCGATTGTGTTAACTCCCTCTGTCATTCCAAGTATCCCATTTCTCAAAACATTTCAAACAGTTTTTCCGACAGTTCTCATCAATTTTATCATTGAACTTGAGTTTACAGTTATCAAAAGTTGGCTTCATGCTGGTTTTGTTCACTATTCCTCTAGTTGTGGAGTCAAATTTCTTTCCACATTTTCTGATCTTTTTTGCTATATTTTTTTTATTGAATGAACCTCATTTGCTTTTTTTTGTAGCAGCAATTGATTGGCTTGAAGTTTGTTTTTTAACCTTAGTTTCTTCGTCCACACATTCACTATTGGTTTTGGATCCAGAGGTAATTTATTAACGTTATACAATCATGATAATAGAGAGTGCTATTAAGTATTACCTTTAAACTTTCCTGCATGGAAAATAGGAAGTTTATCAATACAATTATTTATTTATTTAATGTAGAATAAACCAACACATCTATTTACCGTATCACTAAAACTCGAGAAAATAATATGATGAAATTATAAGAAGAATAGTATAACATAAATTGTCTTTTCCCGTACAAACAGTTCATACCCGTTAAATATGATGAATTATTAAGTAAGAAATATAGCGTGGACAATGGAATATTAAAAGAGCTGTAGTACGCGCATTCAATTGTTTGGTCTGTCATTTGCTCGTTTAATTATTTTTTTTAGATTAATATCAAGACATAGTTTTTATCTAGCTTGATATATCTTTGTAAGAAAATTTATGAACGCTCCATTAATATTTGACAATAAAGAAATATAATATTATTCATTTCCTTTGTGACTCTATAAAAGAGAATAACAGTTACAAGGAGAAAAACATTTCGACACTGAAACATTTACCGAAATAGTAACGATAGGTCCAAGAATCCATATAGGTCCAATGGAACATTCGATCTGGTGGAATTTATTTCCTTAATTCTACGGGAGAGACAGAAAAACATATTTAATTTTATTATTATTGGCAAGAAATAAATCGTAAAATGAAATAGCCCTAGCGTCGGCTTCATCTGGAATAGCTGGAACTATATTAAAAAACAAACTAACTGCACATACTGTATTTAAATTATATACCACTAAACATGCGAGTAAATCAAACACTAGTTTGTAACATCACCATAAATAGCGCAATAGCGAAGATTTTACAGGTATACTAATTAACAAGGGACCATTGGAGGTACTAGATAGAACTTTGAAATATATTCGTGACAGACACTGCATTTCTGGTGAAGCCATTATTCTATTGTCAGGTGATTTTCGTGGTACGGAAAGTGGTGGATCACGTGTGGGTGGTGACCTGGAAGGCTGCAAACAAGAAAAGTTGAAATTGGAAGGTTGCGCTGGACAATGTGATGCCAAACATTGGGGGACCCAAATCCGAAAGGAAAAGGGCTTTGCACGGTGCTGTGCAGTCGATCATCCTCTACGCGGCACCAGTCTGGAATGGGGCTGTAGAGATACAGGCCTACAAGGGATTCATGGACGTGTGGACAGAACAAGTCTGCTGTGAGTAGCATGCGCTTACAGGACTGTGTTTGCGGTAGCCTTGTGGACCATCACTGGATGTGTTCCACTGCATGTGGTGGTAGTGGAAAGAAAAGAACTATGTATATGAGACAAGCGACCTAGGGCCGAGAGAAGATAGCAAAACGAAAGGTCAATTGAAAGATGGCAAGAATAATTGACCAACATGGAGGATGTGGCACAGTGGGCAAAAATTCTGCTCCCAAACCTAAAAGATTGGGTGGACTGTGGTCACAGGGACTGGATTATTTCCTAACGCTGGTGCTCACAGGACACGGGTGATTTAGAGCCTACCTCTCTAGGTTCGGAAAGGCTGACACTGGTGAATGCCTATACTGCAGACACATTGACACTGTTATACGTACGAAGCTAGAGTGCAACAGATGGATAGTAGAAAGAAACAAAATGAGAGAATTATTGAAAGTATATCTGGTTTGACTAGTTTACACAACCATATCCGTGCGGTGATCAAGAAGAAAGAAGAGGAGGAAAAACAGCTGTGCCAAGAACAAAGATAAGAGGAAAATATATTGTAAGTAGAGGGTAGAGGGAATAAGTTTTAATAAAAGGCGAATTGGTGAGCTAGATTGTGTGAGACTGTGGGAAAAGAGCTCTAATAAAAACCCAAATTGGGACCAAAAGAAGGGGAAACCGGGAAAAGGCAAGAGCCTCGTTGCTGACAGTCTGTCGATGAATGAAGGTAAAGTGCTTCGGAAGCGATGTTGACCTTAAGCCGATGCTGCACTGCAGGATGCTAGATGGTGGCTTGGAGGGTGGATTTTAAAGGTGAATGGTGGAGGGTCGCTGCATCCTGGACGCAGTGAAAGAGTGAAATGAAGTCAGAAGTCAGTATCCAACTGACTGCTGAGGAATCGTTTGTTTCATTTGTTACGTTACATTTGGTTTGTTTTTTTAGCATATCGTCATATTAGAGGTAAAACTCACTCACTAGAGTTTTTAGAAAGTAGAGAAAAATCGACTTAAAGGCAAAAATTGTTTTTTAAATTTACCTGACTTGAATATTGGATTTTTTAATGCAACTGCAAAGAATAAATAAAACAGATATTTTAAGCCATGTTTCGTCACATAGTGGGTCTGCTGGGTCCCAAATTGCCCTTTTATACACAGCACTTATTACGCTTCCCTCCATAGCGAGGCTACCCTGATGGATTATCAAACACGACTGATATGGCCCATATGATATGGGTGGATAGACGCCTGGCGGACCACCGGGTGGGTAGATGGTAGTGGGAGGCCACTGCGGCTACCGTCGTTGTATTACTCTAGTCCAGGATTACTTCGCATGCGCACTTTAAAAAAGAGCGTTCGCGGTAATCGAGTTCTGAACTGCTAGTCCGGGATTTTGTCAGATTTGTCGTTCGCGGTAACCGAACTACGAGTTAGGAACCAGTCCAACCGATCCTTGGGATCTGAAGCGAACTCGGAGTCCGAATATGCGCAGTAGGAATTTCAAAATACTTACAAACATTTCTATAATTGTTTTGTGCTAAACAGCTGATTTGTAGCGGTGTTTGCTTTTCATTCTGTGTTTATTTCATTTTCATTTGTTTTTAATACTGTGTAATATTTTGTATTTAATACTGTGGTTTAACTCAAATGTTTAGAAATTTATTGATTGTGATTGTCAATAAAATATTTTTTACATACTTTAATATATATTTTTTACAGTTTAATATGATCACAAACACATAAAACATTTTTTAATGTGAAGGTACTAAATACTGTGTGTCTCTTTAAAGTTAAATATTTATTTTATTTGTGATACAAAAATATCCAATGTAATGTAAAATGTACTACTTGAAAAAATAAATAAAATAACATAGGTATATCTATGAAATCTCTATTAGACGAGGATACCCTTTAATATAATGTTGATAAACAATACATAATATGGACGTTAATATTAAAATAGGTAAGTAGGTATTAGAAATATTAAAAATACTCCTTGTAATTAATGACAATTATGCAATACCAGTAACCAGTATAAGAGAACAATTTTTTTCTTAGAAAAAATATTTGGAGAATATTTTAATATGGTCTCGAAGCTTATTAAAGCGACTATAACTTATAACAATAAAAGATTTCATTAAACCATGCCTATTCATACTATAAACATATATTTGGTTGATCTGATATCTAGTAAAATGTTCATGCAAATCTGAATTAAAATAACAAATTCATCAAAATAAGATTGATACATAAAAACTAGGTTATAATAGTGTTATGGACTAGTTCTAAATTCGATCGCGGTCTAAATCAATCCTGGACTGATTCTGAACTGCGCTTGCGTACAACCCGAGTACTAAGAGAATTCGTAACTAGTCCTGGACTTGTCCAGGATCGTTACCGCGAACGAAGCTATTATTCGTGGTATAAGTAGCTGGATGGTCGCCAGGTGGGTATCTACCATCCACCATCCTAGCAAACTTCCTGCACTGCGGCATCGGCCTTACAGCCGCCATTCTGATTTCGGAGCTCTGGATGACAGAGGAGGATCTGGTTTAGCAGATATGAATTCGGCGTAGCCTCGACGACCAGAAGGTGTTTTAAGGTACCTGTCAGACGGCGTTCTGGACTGAGATGTCTTTTGAAGATTACAAACCCTCCCTCTTTAAAAATGAAAAAAAAAGGTGATTTTCGTCAGACTATTATCCAATTATTTTCCCGTCCGACCTTCATTAATTACTGCGGACGAAATAAACGCATGCTCAAAATTATCCAATTTGTGGTGACCCGTAAGGAGTCTTTAATTGAATAACCAACATGCGTGTGTGTGTGTGTGTGTGTGTGTGTGTGTGTGTGTGTGTGTGTGTACAACAAGATCAAAGTACAATTGTGTTTTCGATGCTGTTGTTAGACATTGGACATTGGACACGGTAAAATCACTGTTGACAGCTCGAATGGATCGATTATATTATTACCCACAGATTTTTCTTACTTCACACACTCGAAAAAGTAGCTTATTCAGCGTTTCATAAAATAGCTCGTCAGTTAAACATATGTAATTACGTGGGTGAACAAGAAATATTGGCGACAAAAAAACAGATATCGATAATCTTAATACGACTATTCAGATTTTTCTTCTAGGAAAGATGTTTTTGTTTAAACCAGTTCACAGAGTTATAAACCAGGATGACTTTTTAAACTATCCTACAAAGTTTTTAAATTTATTGGAATTGCCTGGACATTTACAAGTAGGATCAGTTCTCATTATTCTGCGTAACATAAATCATCCTCGACTGTGCAATGAAACGGGCCTGACATTGAGTGAAAAAGAAAATGAATATTATGTCATCAAAAACACAAAGGAAAGAATCCCGCATACAATACCGATGATTGTAATGGAATTGCCATTTGATTTTTAGCACTTTCTTCGTCTTTACGTGCCGTTTCCTGAAACTTATCTCTATTGGCTGCTGCGAGAAATAATTCTTCTACTGTGGAATCACACCATTGTCTAATATTACGCAACCATGAAAGCTTCTTTCGACTAATCCATCTCTTTCCCTCCACCTTTCCTTGTAATCAAAGGCGAAGTAGACGGTATTCAGGTCCTCTAATTATCTAATAATAATAATAAATGCCTTTATTCATTCTATAATATTATTTACATATACGCCAGTCAATGGGAGCTAAAATAGGATATTACCTCCGAATTTTATCCTTCTGCATGGCTTTGATTGAAATTTTGGGAATAGCCTCTACTTATCTCCTAATTCAAAGTCTACCCTATGCCGATGTGTCCTTTTATCTTGGGGGTGGTTCCCACCCCTTCTCGGGGGTAGAAATTTTCTTGGTTAAAATAACCGCGGAAGTGGCTAGAGAACTTAATTGTAAGCAAAAACGGGTCTATAATTTTTTTTTAAACTTAATATTTTTTGAGTTATTCGTGGTTGAAAATTGGCCATTTTTATTGAAACATAACACCTTTTCGAACGGTTTTTTGCAAATATCTTAAAAACTATGCATCTAGTTAAAAAAACTATAAACTATAAAAGCTTTAAAACATTTATGTAGCTTATAAAATACCAAAGAGACTAGTTCCTTAATAAATCTTCTAGTAATAATATAACAAGAGATATGGTAGGTGAAAATAGTTTGTTTTTTTTTGTGCATGCTCAAATCGTTGTATTCAACTTGAAATAACAGACAAACGGTCGATTTTAGGTGTATAATGTTACCAACACCTTTTGTAGTGCTTAAAAAGATCTTTAAAATGAGCAATATTAAAGGTATATTGCATTCAAAATTAATGATTAATGTATTTTAAGAAAAAATGACAAGTATATTTAACCTCTCATCCACCAGAATTTTAATGCATCATTTTACTTCTACAATGCCTTTTATTATAGTATTATGGACGGGTTCGAAAAGTTGGACGGGTTTAAATTGAATGGTTTAAAAAAAAATAATATCAATTTATAGAGCGCATTTTTAGATTTCCTTAAAAATCTTCTTTTTCTACATGTAACTTGAAAATGATAAGTGATAAGAGATACAATAATGAAACATAAAACATAATTTTTACTAAACAAAATCTTATATTTTTGTGTTGTACCTTTTTTCGCATCTCTTAAGATTCTTAAGAAAATTTAAAAATGCGCTCTATAATTTGATCTTATTTTTTTCAAAAACTATTCATTTTAAACCCGTCCAACTTTTTGAACATATAAATAACACTATAATAAAAAGTATTGTAGAAGGAAAACGTTGCATTTAAATTCTGATGGATGAGGAGTTAAATGTACTTCACATTTTTTTAAATTCCATTACTCATCAATTTTTTTGCAGCATAACTCGCTTATTTTGAATATAATCGACATTTAATGTAGCTCATTCTAAAGGTCCTTCAATCACTACAACTGGTATTGGTAGCATTATAGAACTAAAATCGACCGTTTCTCTATTATTTCAAGTTGAATACACCGATTTTAGCATGCACCAAATAAACAAACTCTTCTCACCTACCATAATATCTCTTTTTGTAATATAACTAGAAAATATAAAGGAACGAATCTCTTTGTTTTTTATAAGCTACAAAAATGTTTTATATAGTTTTTCTCGTTAGATGCATAGATTTTAAAGTATTTGCAAAAAACCGCCCGAAAAGGTGTAATTTTTCAATGAAAACGGCCAATTTTCAACCACGAATAACTCAATTATTCAGTTTTCAAAAAAAAATATTGTTTTTGCTTAGAATTAGGTTCTCTGGCCACTTCCGTGGTTATTTTAACCAAAAAATTTTACACCCCCGAGAAGGGGTGGGAACCACCCCTAAGATAAAAGTGCACATCGATATAGGGTAGACTTTGTTTCTTGAGCTATTCTCTACTTATTGTGAAAATATCAAGTAAATCGATGTAGTAGGATGGAATTCGAAGCCAAATTATAACCTCATTTACTGCCCTAATAATGAATATTAGAAAAAAAAACTCCATGCGAGTTTCAGTTCAGGAGATGTACAATGCGGGGCACAATACATGTCCTGTCTGTTCAGCTAACCTGGGAAAAACAAATAATAAAAAGATATCTAGGACAATAATAAGGGGTTACCTACTACCATTTATATAAAAATAAATCAAAATGTAACATTAAATAAATAAATTTAGTTTACCAATATGCGCTTTGAATGTAAGTTCTACTCATACCATGTCAGCCAACTCTACCTATGCAATATTTCCTAATTTTTCAATAACGAATCTTTTAAATTTGTTTTGAGTAAAATTAGTACCAGTAGTATATTTATTCATAGAATAGAAATGGTGATTTTATATCTTATGTTAATATTGTGTACATCAGTACGGAATTTTATTTTATTATTATAGAGATAGGGGGGGTTTTCAAAATTATAATTTTTTGGAATTGACAAGCTGAATGTACATGTCTTCTATGTTTCATACATAACCACCCTGTTTCTTTGAGTTTGTAACTAATTGCTTGATTTCTACGAATACCATGTATCAAACGCAGACAAGAATTTTGCATTTTTTTGTATCCGATAACTGTCACATTCTGTAACACAGGAATTATTAATGGTATCACAGTAATTAAAGTGTGATAACACGAAGGTGTCACAGAGTAATTTTTTTAATGTTTTAGTAAATATATGACGAGATTGGAATAAAAACTTCAGGTTTAAATAACTTTTCTGCAAACACTTGGCTACATGGCCACCAAATCTTAGGTTTTGATCTATATGTAAAGTTTTTCACAGTTTCCTTAAACTCTATTGAAGAATTATCGATGGTGATCATGTGAGCAAAGTCTCTCAGAAAGATTTCTCTCTGCGCCGCTGAACCAAACACTATACGACTATACCTACCGACTTGTTGTTATTAAGTCGAAGACAATGGCTAGTCGAAAACTGAGAAACTCTTTCTAAATCATAGTTGGTTGCTGTCACTGCCTGTTCAGGCTCATCAGGCTTAAAAGATAAATATATCTGAGTATCATCAGCAAAATGGTGCTGGTTACAAGAGAAAAAGTTTGCAGGAAAGTTTGAAGTGTAAATACTAAACAATTTGGGACCCAAAATAGAGCCTTATGGCACCCCTTTATTTGTATTAAGATAGTTTGATGTCCTGCTGTTGTAATGAAAAGCTTGACTTCTATTACTGAGATAACTAGATATCATATCCGATGCCCGCTGAGACATACCAATATACTTAAACATTGAAGTTAATAGTGAATGATCAAGCGAATAAAATGCTTTCGAGTAATCCAGAAGTATCAGCACTGTGATTAAACCATTATCGCAGGCATCAAATATGTCATCAGTTATCTCTAACAGGGCACTAGTACAGCTGTGATCCTTTCTAAAACCAGACTGATTTTCTGGTAGAACTTTATGTTGACTCAAGTGAACCTATAGTTGCTGATTTAGAATTTTCTCTAGTATCTTTGAGAAAGTGGGCAGTATACTAATTGGTCGGATTTCATTATATTCTGTCGGATTTGTTGTTTTCGGTGTCGGTATAATGTTTGCAACTTTCCACATTGACGGGAACTCGGCTCTTATAATACAAAAAAATAGTTGAAAGACTGATAAGTTTGTACACACTTGAATGAATAGAGGAAATAAAAAATGTAGTATATCAAAGTGTGTAAATCATTTATTTCTTTAGCTGAGCGCTTTCGACATAAATGTCATCATCGGAGCTAATGGACAATTTGTTAAAAAAGTACCGCTACAAAATTGAGGTGTTAACATTTGCATCTTGTGAAAATAAATTTTGGTTGGATATGCTATGTCCTCCGTACAACCCCAAACAGTAAAAACAGAAAAACGGCCACATTACACGTTACACAAACACAAAAAAAACTTTTTTCATGGTATAGGTATGACCCATCCATTGTTGGCCTAGTAGAAACAGCTGACTGACCTAGAACAGGTCAAAGATTGCACATTTCTTGAAACCACATATTTTCTGTTCTATTCAGTGAGTGTTATAAAAATATTATCTTTCAAATAAATGGTTTATATACCTAATATAGGTGCGCAACAGGTAGAATCTTGAAAGTACATACCTATTTAGAATAAAAGACAATATGACTAACATATAAAAATTTGTTTCCAACGATTTTCTACTGTCAATGGATAACTGAACAACTTTCGATTCGCTCATCTTATTGAATTTTGACTTTCTGTCCTAACATATTTCTGTCCTGACCTCCTGACGTATTGTGTGACCGAAAATTTTCGCTGAGATGGTATCTACGACAATAACACATAATTTTTCAAACTGTTTAAACTTTGAAAGTTGAGAATGCAGTCAAATATTATTTATTACAGAAAGAAGAGGAAAAAAGCAATGTTAAAACCCACGTTGGTGTAAAGAATAACCCAGGCTAGAGTCTTTCCGCATAATGCACTATTCACAAACAGAAGTACTTTTACACAAAAACTAAGCATTCGGATTGACCGACTAAAAGTGGCTAATTTTACTGGCTGATTTACTTTCCCATTTAGCAAATTATTACCCATCATTATGCCCATTATTAGCAAAACCAACAGGTGTTTTCATACATTTAATAATATCCTGTATAATAACATCCCCTCTTATCGGCTTGAAAGACTTTGCAGTTAATCGGGTGGTCAATAGATACCTACTCTCAATGGGTGGTCAATACTATTTATTCGACGAACAAAACGGGACCTGATTTAAATCATATTTAAATTTCCGTCAAAGGATCGTAAAAGGATGGTTAGAGGTGTAAATATTCTCTTAACAATAGGGTACCTATTTAAAAGCATCGCCAAAATTATACCTACTAGTGTAATAAAAAGTGTAATAAAATTTAAAAATATCCGAATTTCCGGATCCTTACAATAATTTTATGACGGCGTACTATGCGGTGTTTGTGGGCAAAGATCAGGTGTTTTCTAAGAAAAACCGATAAGGCGGTGAATTAGCCGTTCCCGAAAAGATACGACAGCATATCGTCGGTCGAATGAGCAAATTACTTAAGTCCATTTTTTGCGAAAATTGTTTTTTGGTGTCATCTAGTAGTAGACGGTAAAAGCTACCGCCTGACAATTCCCACAAGCACAATTATCATTTTATTTCGCGGAAATTTCGCTAAACGAAAGTTATTTTCCTCATAGGACATAGGCAAACTCCACTTTTTTGTCTCTCCTGTAAAATTTTCAATTTGTGACTTAGGCAATTTGCGCATTAGACCGACGATATGTGCAAGGGAATATTTTGTGTTGAATTAAAAAATTTTAATATTTTTTTTGTATGGACAGAAATGTTTTTAAATAGACACATAATATATGCATGTTTCTTTAAAAATATGCAAAATTTGGTAAAGTTCTCAAATAGGAGATATACGTATGCAAGCAATCTGCTTTTAGCATAAAATTTGCTGCCTAGTAATAGTTATTTATGTATTAAGAGCGAAAAGTGATACATTATTGCTTGAGAGTAAAAGTTACCGCTCGACGCGTAGCGGAGAGCGGTAATTACTCGAAAGTAATAATGCCACTTTGCGCTTGTAATACATACAACATTCTTTTTATAATCACTTAATAATAGTACATTATATACCGCGGGACTGAAGTAGTACATTTAATCCTGAAGGTAAAGTTTATGGCCCGACCGCAGGGAGGGCCATAATTTACCTGAAGGATTAAATGTACTTCAGTCGCAAGGTATATACGATACTTTTCGTACTTCCGGTATGATTTTATTAATTATTTCAATAATTTCAATCAGTTTTTTCTCTCTTCAACTCATTTAATAAACTGTCTTTAAAATAAGTTACCATAGTAACATTGCGTTGTGACAGTTATAATTTAGAAACATTGTCATTACTAGTGTCATTGTAAAGAAACATTGTTATTGATAATTATTGGTATCATGAGTGAAGAAGGTGTATCTGATATTGATAAAAGAGCAGCCGAAGTAGGTGAAGAATTGTTACCACCGAAATCTAGAAAACTATACGAGCAGCAGTACGATGCTTTTAAAAAGTGGTGCCGCTTAAAAAATGTGAGACAACCTACTGAAAATGCGCTGTTAGTCTACTTCGATGATAAATCAAAAGCGGTTTGTGCCTCAACTCTCTGGGCACATTACTCAATGCTGAAATCGGTTATTAACATTAGAGAAGATATTGATATAAGTAAATTTCCAAAATTATTAGCTTTTTTGAAGAGAAGAAATGAGGGATTTAAGCCAAAGAAGTCAAGAATTCTCACGTCTGAGCAGGTAGATCAGTTCTTACGGGAGGCTCCGGATGATAAATATTTAATGCTTAAGGTAAATTTGGAAATTTGTTTATATTCAGAAATTTTAAGAAATCAATTTTTTTGTAGGTTGCACTTATTTTGGGCGTTGCGGGAGCTTGTCGTGGAAAAGAGTTGGTTGATTTAGAAATCGACGATGTGAGAGATTTGGGCGATTCCTTCCTAATTGCGATTAGAAACACCAAAAATAAAATTGACCGAAATTTTGTGATCAAAAATTCAGAAAACAGTGCCATCAGTTTTGTGGCGATATTTCGGAAATATGTGGCATTGCGAAAGACAGGGACAACTCATTCAAAATTTTTTGTTCAATACATCAACAAAGAATGTACTACGCGAGTAGTAGGAAAAAACATGTTTGGTACAATTCCACGGCAAATAGCAGCTTTCTTGAAATTAGAAAATGCGACGTCTTATACGGGACATTGTTTTAGACGCACATCTGCGTCTTTGTTAGCTGATTCGGGAGCAACAATAGACGTGCTGAAGAGACATGGAGGATGGAAATCCTCCAACGTGGCCGAGGGATATATTGAATCGTCTATTAAAAATAAACAAAAAATTTCAGATAAAATATTTGGTCAAGTCGCCGATTCGTCCACTATAGTTATGCCACAGTCCTCATTCTCGCTTCCTGTTTCCGCAGGATCTTCGAAACAAACACCAGTTCAATATGAAAAGGACCTATCTGTTACTCGTCAGTTACCTGCTGCATTAACCCAGGAAAGACTGGTCAATATGACGAACTGTCACAATATTAATTTGAATATTAACGTTAATTACCATTCTAATTAATTATATTTTTCAATAAAATATCCCTTAAATTCGTTTGTTTGTGATTTAATCGTTCCGGGAGTTTCGTCAATATTTAATCCCGGAGGGATTAAATGTGACACTTTAGTACCTGTCACAAGGGAGTGAAGTTGTCACTTTAGGCCCGGAAGTACGAAAAAGTATTTTTAAATCATTAACTTTATTGTAGCTATTTTATATCTG